>NC_080406.1:39746548-40059342 GCF_030265065.1 Corythoichthys intestinalis | reverse complement strand
TTCTTTGAACTCCTCAGTATCGATGACATAATTTCGATACTTGTACCAGTAACAGTGCAACACATTATCATGTAGCTCTTTTCATCCTGCTGTGAATTTATATTAGTTTATCACAAGTAGACGTCCATTTGAAGCGGGAGGGCTCCCACTTCAAATGGACCTTGAGCGCCTTCAATGGTAGCCAATGAATTAAGAATATTATAAATTGAGTGTCGATTGATGTCTTGAAAAGTTGTGGAAAAAGGTTGCATTATTTGTTTTGAACCAGCACAGGCGCGTTTTTATTTTTTCATAATGTAAATCTTGACTTGTTTTCTGGGAAACGGAGAACTGCCTTTTTGCAATATTAAATCAAATCAATGTGACCTTGAAAACTAATTACAACATACAATAAATATTCATCCTGAAAAAAAGGAAATATATGAAAAACCATTCAATGAAAGTGACATGCCTAATGACTCATGCTTCTTAATAGTCAACAGATTAGCACAATTTTAATTACCGTCTTGCTACTAGTATATGTCATTTCCGTGGTTAATTTGAATGAAGATTTATTTATTTATCTACTGAATTATGCATTCATTTGACTAATTGATGTCACATGTTACAGAGACAGAAATTTTATTTAATTCACATATGTACATTAATCTTATTTTAATGACGCTGAGCACCAAAGATCCTGGGAGGAATGAGGTTTGACTCCAAATAAAATATTTTTCACACAGACATACCATACACGCACAATGCACAATTTCACTGGACATAAATTAGGGTCGCAAGTCCTGCACGCCCTTGGGGGAAGCTGTGTGAAGCTGCACTGACAGTAAGTAGCAAAGGAGTCAAAGCACAAATATCATATTATTTCATCCACAGCATTTGGCGCTTTACAATTTCCAGTACTTACTTCTGGCTTTGAGATAAAAACGTCAATGACAGAAGAAACACATACATTCCAGAAACTATGAAACAAGCCTGTTTTGTCATACTTGTTAACTATAAATAGTCTTGCGTTATATTTGTTTCTTCTCCCTGTGCATACGTAACTCCACTCCAAAAATGTCTGTATGCATTTTCCTCTTACTACCATTTATCCTTTTAACACCGCTTGCCCCTGTCATGCCATAAAATATACCAAATATTTGTCATCAGAAGTCATGTACTGGAATACGTAGGATTTCAATCGATTAAAACACTTAATTGGCAGATTTTATCCTCTATAACACTACATGACTTATGTAGACGGATATTGAGGTTTGTAACAAATGTTGGAATGTGACATTTCTTTCCTAACGCTTTGCCGTTATTACAGATCATGTCAATGGACATTGCACTAGCCCCACCTCTCAACCCTGTTCCGCGGGGAAGCCTCGTGTCCCGATGGGTCCCGAGGGGCCACGGCTTGCCCGCAGAGGCCCTGGCCGGCCGCCGTTCCGCAAGGCCCAGTCTGCTGCTTGCATGGAGATCTCTTTGCCTGTGTCCCACACTGAAGGTGTGTGCTTGTCTTCCCAATTCCCACCTTTTAACCTCTCTAACGTCCCTTTCCCCCGATTTGTGCATGCTATCCTCTTACCCTGGTTAATGGGTTAAAAGACCATGCTAATGCAAGTCTGCAGCATTGGGTGATTTAATCAAGACTTTTCATTTAATAAATGAATAATTAAAAATAAAAACGATCTTTCTGTATTAGTCAGCAAATGATTCACTTCATACGCTATTGTGCAATGTTTTCAAATTAGTCCTAGAAGACTAATTTCCTTCCTTTTGCTCATGCTAAAAAATGCTAATATTTTACTTAGACTGAACTCAAATTCTTAGCTTATTATTGTGAGTATTTGTTATGCGTTTTGTCAAACTAATATTATAAACTTGCATAGACTTTATAATGTTATTGACGGGACATGGGGCGCGGGGCCGATTAATAGGGGGCCTGCATTGTTGGCGTGGCCGTCAAAGCTGACCGAGTGGAATCACAGACAAAGAGCTTTCCCGGTGAAAATTCTTGGGAATAAATGCATGAATCTTAATCTTCAATTCTTTATAGATAGGGACACAAAACAGTCTAGATTCTAGGTGAAAAGGTAAAAAAAAAAAAAAAATGTGCAGTTAGCTTTTATTTTACTTAATATTGAGAACTATGATGCTAGTCAGTAAGCAAATGTAGCGGCAGCATTATGTAAACAGAGCTTTTCCAGTGAAAATTCTTGTGAATAAATGCTTAAATCCCTGAACTCTTTATAGTTGTGGACGTAAACGGTCTCGATTCTTTGTTAAAAGAGCAAAAAAACGGGCAGTTAGCATAGGGTGACCATATTTTGATTTCCAAAAAAGAGGACACGCAACCCGGCCTCAAGATACTTGAATTTCACTTGAAGTTCACTCAAAGATGCCTATATATCACTTATATCACAATATATATATATATATATATATATATATATATATATATATATATATATATATATATATATATATGTGTGTGTGTGTGTATGTGTGTGTGTGTATATATATATATATATATATATATGTATATATATATAATGCAGACCCATAGAAATGTAGTCCGGTCAATACACATACACACAGTAGGCTATGTGCCAACTAAACATTTTTATAAATTACTATCACGACAATTGTCCTTGACAAATTGTTATTCCCATTCAATTGATATTTTCATTCAATGTTCTAGATTGCACACAAACAAAAACCGAAATAAAATGACAAACTATTCAACCAGCATGTTTCCAAACGTAGCAGTTCAAAACTACGTTTCCCATAATGCCTAGCGCGGTTTAGCTTACAGATAGCTAGCTGAGGCAAAAATCAAACTTTGCTTTAAAAGTTTACAATCATCAACAGCGCAACGATGCGACACCAAACGGGATTTTACAGTCAAAGCTCCGACAGAAGTCAACAGTTGCCACTATATACGTATTTATCCTAAAAAACTTAGGCGTTGTGGCCAAATCGTCGACCCAGTACAGTAGATGGCGGTAATGCCTCATGATAGGGGTAAACTGCCAACAAAAACAAGAAGAACTACTCCTTCCCTCCCTTCTAGTAGGAGCCATGTCAACTGCTGCCACCCAGCGGCCGGAGGGATTCTCTTCAAATTGGTCCCGTGAAAAATCATAAAAACTGGACATTTTTATGAATTTATAAAACCCGCCGGGACCACGAGGATACTACGTGAAAGTGGAACTTGTACGGGCAAAAGAGGACGTTTGATCACCCTAAGTTAGCATTAATTTTACGTAAATATGTCGAAGTACGATGCTAGTCTGTCAGTCAATGTGACGGCAGCCTTAAAACAAAGAGCTTTTTACGTTGAAAATTCTTGTGACTAAATGCTTAAATCCCTGAACTCTTTATAGATATGGAAGTAAACAGTCTCGATTCTTTGTGAAAAGAGCCATAAACCGGGCAGTTAGCATTTATTTTACATAAATATGTCGAAGTACGATGCTAGTCTGTCAGTCAATGTGTCGACAGCCTTACAACAAAGAGCTTTTTACGTTGAAAATTCTTGTGAATAAATGCTTAAATCCCCAAATTCTTTATCGATATGAACGTAAAACAGTCTCGATTCCTCTGTACGGGGGTCACAGTTCGGTGTTGTTTCAGTGCAACAGGAAAGACAAAAAGGGTTTTTTTTTCTTATAGCATTTGGAAGATAAAGTTTGTATACAGTTACACTCTTATGCAGGTGAAATTTACAAAAAAAAAAAAAAAAGGTAAAAGTGTGATTTTTGTTTGTTTTTGAATGAAAAAATCAATCAGTTAATATCAACATCTTTAATGTAAATGATGTTATACAACGTGAAGAACATGAAAAGCAACTTCAGTTACTTTGCTTAGTAACTAATTACTCTTACAATGAGGTAACTGAGTTAATGACGCAGTTACGTTTGGTGAGAAGTAATTTGTAACTGTAACTAATTACTCTTTTAAAGTAAGATTAACAAGACTGCAATTAATGCCTTCAGATGAGGATACTGACAAATGGCAGTCCATGTGTTTAGCTCTGTTGTCTGTGCGCTCTGCTGCCAATGAGCGGGCCCTGAGTTTGATTCCCACTTGGAGCAATGTATTATTTATTTACTAAAACGGAACTCTACTCTACTTAAAATATTTATTTCAGACTACTTAAATGCTGAGTTGGATAATTTGTTGTTGTTGTTGTTGTTGTTGTTTTTTGCGTTTTCCCTCAAAACTAGAAAATTCAAGTTAAATTGATGGACTTGAAATTCCAAGTTCTGTCGTTTTTTGTTTGTTTGTTTGTTTTTTAATTTTTATTTATTTTTTCAATTCTTTATTAATTTATTTTAGAGTGTATTTTCCCTGCTTCAGAAAACCCACTTAATGCACCTTGCATTAGCATCAAAACCAAATTAACAATTTATGGGAGGAATGCAAGAAATAATCTTGCATTTGTGTTGCTTGAATCAACCAATTTACAGGCTTGAAATACTTAAAATGTACCCAATGTTTTTCTTTTTCTTTCATATATCAAATACAAATGAGCGGAAAATAATTTCCACTGATATAGCTGCAGGCGAAGTTTGGCTAAATTTGTTGTTAGAAATCAATTGTGGATTGTTTTCACGCTGCTTTGTTCAGTCATGTCAGTCACTGATTAATAATACAAGAATACAAGAACAACTGAATGTGCTAAATGTTTGGAAACATCATATCAATTCATGAAAAAACACAAAATCAGCAACGTAGGAAATTACTATCATTATCTCCCAACATTTGAATTGACTAATAGCTACTGTCCTTCGCCTTTTGCTAGTTTTTGAATACCACTTTGATTGCAATTGTGATTAGAGTTTATTTCCAGAATGTACTCTTTGTGTCATTTTTGAAAACAATTGCTAATTTACAAAATTGACACAATATTATATTTTCCTTCACAACCAGCATTATCCAGTACATATGTACATGTATAGTATAGAAAGTTAGCTATTGTTTGGTAAAGATCAAACTAATTTTAATTGAATTTAGTAAAATTTCATTGACATTCTTTTCATATCCTCTCAGGTTACATACATGTTCTCTTCCGCTAAAATTGCTGCATGCCTGGCCGCAATTTAAAAAGCTTCCTATGGCGTGCGCCCATAAAAGAGATGAATAGAGAGACGTCAAATTTGATTTGCTCCCTGGCATTTTGACATTTTCCCTTCCCTTTTTGTATTCACACAATGACTTTGATCCGCGGCGTCTTTGAATGAAGTGACACAGCAGGTTATTGCCTGTGTGTACGCGGCTGAGTACACGTGTGTGAGCGCATGTTTATGCTATTATTTTTTCAGGCTTGCAGCTCTCTTTCCTGACAGTAGAAAATAACCAGCTAATTAAAAAAAAAAAAAAAAAGTCCTAGTGGTACAATTTAGAACTTAAGAAATTGCTGGCAAATGGCCACATTTAGCATGTATTTTTAAAATTGAAAGAAGTACTTTGCTGTGAGCAGTCATTTATAACACCAGATTCTCCGCCTGGACCCCCTGACATGTTCTCGCTGTATGATTAATTCTTTATGCACAGCACTTCTAGCTGGATACCTTTACTGGTTAAGATCCCAGGGAATACAATAATGGAAGTAAATCTGTCTTTCTGGTCATCCTTGTAGTGAATGGCTTTCACAGGTAATAGAAAGGGAGATATGAAAAGGGTATAAGGCTAATCGCAGGTTAGTGACCCACCGGATTTGACAGATATAAACATCATGATATTGAATCAGGTAGCAAAATCACTGTTAGCACGACTGTAATTTTATCTCTATTACAAGTAAACACTTACACATCTGTGTAGTGCAAGGTTTTAATAGTTTTAGATTTTGCATTATAGTGTATATATTTTTTGTTTTTTTCTTCTTGAATTCAATTAGTTTTAATTAGCCAGACCAAGAACTTTGAGGCAAAACCACGAAAATATCAGTTCTGAAGGAAAACTGTTTTGTTTTGGAGGGAAAATAAAAAGAAAGCGGTGGTTGATAGAGTGTTTGTAGATTGTTTAGGGCAGGGACAGATTTGTCTGGACAGCAGAGGTGGGGAGTAACGCCTTACATTTACTCTGTTACATTTACTTGAGTAACTTTGTACTCTAAGATTAGTTTTAGTAAGCCACCCTTTTTACTTTTGCTTGAGTAGATTTGTCAAGAAAGGCTACTCTTACTCCGCTACTTTAGACAGCTCTAGATATGACATTTTTCGTCTTCATTCTACATATTAGATTTTACTTCTTTTTATTTTTGCCAGACTCCAACAGTGGTTCAACCAGTTTCCCCAATGAGGCGTCGCAATAATAATCATATGACTTCATTATACCAATCAGACTCAAGCTTGCCACTCAATGGTCATACCGGCTGGTTCAATCACGCGGCGTCTTTAAAAGACCGTAAAAAGTTCAGTGGTACCTCAACATACGATCTCTGCGACACACGAAGTTTTCGACATCCGATGTAAAATTTGACTCATTTGTTTCTACATCCGACGACATGCTCGAAATACGACGATGTATGACAGCGACACAGTTTTTTGGTTTTACCGCAAAACAGACGTACGGCGGATTTTCTTGTTAAAAAAATCGTCATGGGTTCCAACAATGTGAGTGCAGGTGGTGAAAAAAGGAAAAAGGTGAGGCTTACCATTGAACTGAAGATGCAAATGATAGAAAAATATGAGCGTGGTGCGCGCGTCCGTGAACTGGCTCGACAATACGGCTGTAAAAGGTCTATGATCTTGGGGGTCTTCCTCCGTTCACCAGTCTTTATAAGTTAGGGCGACAATTATTATTATTGTAACATTGCCAAAGAAATCGCCAGCTTCTGTCAGGTTTTTAATCGATTATTTCAGAACTTCTGCAGGTACACCACGCAAAAATACATCTGCCACATTAGAATCCGATTCGTTACATTACAGGTATTATTATTATTATTACTATTATTATACTTTATTCCGATTTTTATTCATTGTCAATTTGTTTTGCTTTGTGTAATTGCTATTTGCAGTAGTACCAGCAGTATTTTTATTAAGGATTTAGTGTAGGTTTTGTGGCTGTGGAACGAATTAATGTTATCATAATGTATTCTTATGGGAAAACCCGGCTTGACATACGACTATTTCGTCTTACAAACAAGGTCCTGGAATGAATTAACTTCTTATGTAGTGGTACCACTGTATTTGACAGAGAGCGCCGCCCTCAACATGACTCTAAAGCGTGGATTTTAATCTCTTTCCCAGTTTTTATTTGCATCTATTTTCTCCACTAGAGAGCACTCATGCTCTTTGGACGAAAAATGCTTAATTTATGTAGATTTTTTTCTCTCGCTGGAATTTAATGTTTTTTTGTTGTTGTATTTCTTTGGCTTAATGTGGTTATGTAATATGTTATATTAGAGTATAGTAATAACAGGCCATATAGATAACTGTGCTGAGAAAAAAAATACCATTGTTTAAAGAAAATAAATAATCAAACATTTTAAGCTGCTGCTCACAGTTACATAAATTTTTACTTGCACTTGAGTACATTTTTGGATGACTACTTTTACTTGAGTAATATTATTTTGAAGTAACGCTACTGTTACAGTACTTGAGTAAAATTTTTGGCTACTCTACCCACCTCTGCTAAACAGTGATTAACTTATTGATTGCCACTAACAGTAATAGACAAACCAGAGTTAATCTAAAAATGAACGATGAATGAAGTTTTACATTTACCACACCGTAACTTTGGCATATACAACACTCAAACTAGGGAAACAGATCTACAACCTTCCCACTGTTCTAATCGCTAATGTTATTTCATCATTTAACTCATTGGCCATCATTAACGGTGATAGCCATCAATGGCACTGAATCATGATCATTCAGTGTCAGCCATCCCATTTCAAATCGATTGGACGTCTATTGCTGTCAATGGCAGTGAATGAATTACAGTGGTATAAAAAAGTATCTGAACCTTTTGGAATTTCTCACATTTCTGTATAAAATCACCATCAAATGTAATCTGATCTTTGTCAAAATCACACAGACGTAAAAATGGTGTCTGCTTTAACTATAACCACCCAAACATTTATAGGTTTTCATATTTTAATGAGGATAGCATGAAAGCAATGACAGAAGGGAGAAAAAACAAGTAAGTGAACCCTCTGCCTATGGAGACTTAAAGAGCAATTGAAACCAATTTTTACCCAAACAGTTTTAGTCAGGTGTGTGCCCAATCACTGATGAGTGGTTTAAAACTCCCCTGCCCACTATAAAACACACACCTGGTAAGAACTGTCTTGATGAGAAGCATTGTCTGATGTGCATCATAGCTCGATCAACAAAGCTGTCTGAAGACCTGCGATCAAGGATTGTTGACTTGTATTAAGATGGGAAAGGATACAAATCATCTCTAAAAGTCTGGATGTTCATCAATCGACAGTCAGAGAAGTTGTCTACAAATGGAGAGAGTTTGGCATTGTTGCTTCTCTCCCAAGGAGTCCTCCAAAGTTGACGCCAAGAGCTCAGCGCAGAATACTCAGAGAGGTAAAAAAAGAACCCTAGAGTGTCTGCTAAAGACTTACAGAAATCACTGGCACCGTCCAATATCTCTGCACACATCAACTATATGTAAAACTATGGCCAAGAATGGTGTTCATGGGAGGACTCCACGGAAGAAGCCACTGCTGTCTAAAAAAAAACATTGATGCTCGCTCGCAAAAAGGCATTTGGACACTCCACAAACATTTTGGCAAAATGCTTTGTGGACTTGATGAAACCAAAGTTGAATTGTTTGGGAGTAACACACAACGTAATGTGTGGAGGAAAAATGGAACAGCTCACCAACATCAACACCTCATCCCCACCGTAAAGCATGGTGGAGAGAGCATCATGATTTGGGGCTGTTTTGCTACCTCAGGGCCTGGACAAATTGCAGTCATTAATTGAAGAATGAACTCAAATGTTTATCAAGACGTTTTGCAGGAAAACCTGAGGCCGTCTGTCAGACAGTTGAAGCTAAAAAGAGGATGGATGATGCAACAAGACAATGATCCAAAACACAGAAGTAAATCAACTTCAGAATGGTTTCAGAAAAACAAAATACATGTTATGGAGTGGCCAAGTCTAAGTCCAGACTTGAACCCCACTGAGATGCTGTGGCATGACCTTAAGACAGCGATTCATGCCAGACATCCCAGAATTCTTGCTGAACTACAGCAGTTTTGTAGAAAAGAATGGGCCAAGATTAGTCCTGATCCATGTGCCAGACGGATCTGCAGCAACATTTAACCAATGAGTTAAATGATGAAATAACATTAGCGATTAGAACAGTAGGAAGGTTGTAGATCTGTTTCCCTAGTTTGAGTGTTGTATATGCCAAAGTTACGGTGTGGTAAATGTAAAACTTACTTACTTCAAGCGTTTGGTTGAAGTAATTGCTGCCAAAGGGGGCAGGGGACAAAATATGTGATTAAATGTGATGGTTCACTTACTTATTTTTCCCTCTTCTGTCATTGTTTGCATAATACACTTTTTAAAAGATGAAAACCAATAAATGGTTTACACTGTTTTTTCATCTGTGTGATTTTGACAAAGATCAGATCACATTTGATGGTGATTTTATGCAGAAATGTGAGAAATGCCAAAAGGTTCAGATACTTTTTCATAGCACTGTAAGAACGTGTTGCATTTTTACGTACCATTTTTAGAAATAATCTGTTTTGAAAGCCCAAATGTAAAGAAATCTAAAATGTAGGCTAATAAGAAAACAACATGGAAAATGAAGCATAGCCAGTCCGTCCTCCCCCGTATGTCCTGTGTGTGAACAGATGCTTTTCAGATGAGGCCATTACATGTGCACTCATCTATTTGCCACATTTAGCGATGTTGTTTATCTGTCATACTGCCTTACCACAGTGAAGAGCCAGCAGGATCACTGCAATAATTGAAGGTCAACAAGCAGTGGTAGAGAGGAGGCTGATGTTAATGAGGCCGGCATGACAGGTGAAAAGAAAGACGATGGAAATAGGGGAAGCTGGAATCAATGGACAGCTTCAATATCTTAAGCTTTAGATAAGTAGCTTGTGTAGATATTTCATGAAGGACGTTAAAGATGTTTAGGTACATGTTCCCTTAAAGGTGTATGATGGAGTATCACACAAACCTTACTGTATTGTATGAAAAACACTACTCAGCTAAGATGAAACAATCAAATAGAGATTTTTAAATAACGGGCATTCTGTGATATAACGTATTCTAAGACGGCAGCAACTCCTTCGTAACGTTCAAATGTCTTATGTTCTTTACATTGTACCGCCGATCCCCTGTTTAAGTGCACACATTACAAGACTTTTATTAGACTTCTGAAATATTTAAAAAGAAAATGATAGCATAGGTTTACGTGACTCAGTGACTTTTTGGCCAGATGCTGAAGACGCTTTCAAACCACAGTCAAGTGTACACCCACACACATGCATGGCTGCATTATATAAATATGAAAGCAGGAGGTCGGCTATTTTCTTGCTCTCTCGCTATCTTTCTCTGGATACCGAAACACACTCATCTGGATTGATTGTGTAGTATAGGACCCAACTGAATTGAAGCTCCAGTACATGTAGCGTTTTATTCAGCAAGGAATCATGACTGTAAAAACCATTTATTTTGGGGGGAAGAAAATATTAAATTCTCATCCAAACCATTGAAACTGAAGAAAAATGTTTTTATCTTATAGGCTGCCATGAAAGACGATAGACATCCAATCCATTTAACCTGCAAGAACAGGCAGTGATCATTCACCATCAATGGCATCCAATAGGTTAAATAATAAAGTCATGTATCAGTTTAAAAATATTAATTTTGACATATTTCAGACCATAGACTTCATAATACTTGACATGACACTGGAAACGGGGCTGATCCGTAGGGGGCCTATTTTCAAAAACTTCAAATTCAAATATTTTCAAAACCGAAGCTGTTACCGACCTAAAACCAAAACAGGCACATTCCTTAGCCATATAGACCCTACCCACCGACGTCACAAAACCACGTGCTCGCTGTATGGTTCCGCCCACTTGTCCGTCATTTTGTCTCTGTATTAGCATTGGTTTCAATTGATCGAGGAATTTAAAATGCATTTCATGGAAGACCCGGTGCTTTCTGATGCCGTAAACTCACTGGATGTGTTGCATAAAAGGCGTTATGTGGAAAAGCTTCGTTCTATACAGTCGCCAGATCCATATTTGATGCCCAAATCGATGTTTTTCGACCCACTGTCTTCGCCCTGTCTGCCTGACATCTGCTACGCTGATATTTACAATTATCTTGTCCACACAAAATCAGCCTATTCTCACGAAAATTTGAAAAACTTCAAGAGCTTGGAGGCTTATAAATACTTCGTTGCTGGTTGGGTGAAACAGGTCCTCGTCCACGAAAATTCGGCAGGATTCTATCTTGTGCTTGGAAAGGTGAGTTACGAAATTTTCAATTCAAAATCTTTTGTTATTGCTAACATCCACTGTCAAGTCTAATGTATTTCATGTCGTTTGTCAATGGAGTTAAGGCTTTTAATGTTTATATGGTTTAGCGATAGCACTCTCACTACATACATACGTGTATGTTGTCGGCAATTAGCCTAGCAATGATCTTAATTGTGGTTATTTGTCAGCCCAAAACCCTCTAAGTATATCTTAAATGCATCTTACCGGATATAAAATGACTACTACGTAGTCTGTGGTGATTTTTTGGTCCCAGTTTTCACGTCGAATTGCAGCCGTCCATTTCGCTCTCCTCTTTGGATCCCTCGGAATACGGTAAAACTTCAAGTCTCTCCTTCCATCTTCTCTGTTAGTGCAACCAACAGCCACACACGCCTTCACCATTTTGATTATTAATGTTAATGAGCAGAAAAACACGCCGTAAATAGGAGGAATGTACGTAGCCGTAACAGGTTAACACTATGTTTTGACGGACAATTGGGTGGTACCATTCAGGAGAGCGGAGTTGTGACGTCACGTGGGTAGGGTCTATATGAGTCTCCATGAGCAGCAGCATAAAAAAAAAATTCAAAGTTGTTCCCTTATAAAACCCTGATTAATTATCATTTACATAAGTATAACAAAACTAAAAATGGCTATAAAATTCTCAGATTTTACACTAGATGCACAAAAATCGCCAAATGCAGTGATAATCACTTACAGTATATTTTCAGGATCAATAGCAATATGTAACATATACAGTATGTTTTTGCCGAAAACAGCAACTTGATTTTTTTTTTTTTTTAATTTACTGCAAGTTTTCAATAGCTCATAAATCTCTCAATTTAACATCAGAAACTTAATACTTGAGAAAAACTTGCAGAATCAATTATAAATAATATAAAAATAGATCATTAACAAATTCTATATACAATCACAACTTATTATAAAATAGAATAGCCCTTTATTATAATTATACAGTTGTGCAATGAAATTGTGATACATGGCCCCCTACAGTGCAGGATAAGATAAGTTAAAATCTCAAAAGTGACAAGCAAGTATGAAATCTAAATAAACATAAATATATAATGCATATGAGATAGTCCTATAATCCAGGCAGTGCAATTAGTCGATGTGGTGTTACCAGGATGGGAGCCTCGTCTTTCAACAATCACATAGCCTCTTTCTATGCCTTGCGTTTTCTGGTCATCTTCCTCGACTTGTAAAAGTCCTTGTTCCTCGCCGTCTCCTTTCTGCCCTCCTCGACTCTGCTCCTTTTCCTGCCGGTCAGCCACTCCAAGGCCTTGTTCTTCCTTGCTTCTGAAGTCACATCCTTGGGCAGTTCGCACCAAAACAGCTGAAGTGGGACCGCCAGGAACTCCAGCAGGTGCTCTTGTGATTCCTGCACATGAGGGAGTCCCACAGCGACATTACAAAGGACGCAATATGGACAATGGGGAGAGATGGACACTTGAGGACCGCGCGGCCTGTCTCCGTGTCCCTGTGTCCCTCCTTGCCCGTGGTCATGGCGAGGAGCCTCAGCCCAGCGACCGTGTTGGCGTGGACGACCGCCGTGATGAGCCCGACACTCTGCAACTCCGTTGAAGAGTGTGCCAGCACCTTCTGGGTCAACTTGTAGCCGGCCTTGCGGACTTGTAGTTCTCCCACCTGGTCAGAACCTTCAGGCTTGAGAATCAGACCGTCCTCATCCTCTCAGTCTCCTAAGAAACATGTTTGTTTTAGAAAGATGTTTTGGTTTATCTGTTTTATGAAATAAATAATGCTGGCCACTTACTTCAGCCCCAGGACACCTGGGCAGCATCATGCAGCCGCTGATGTGAAAGCTGCTGTAGATGTTCTTCCAAAGGTGCACGGGTTCAAAGTAGACGAAGATCTGTTTGTTGCCGTCAGCGTAGGGGTTGGTGTAGGACCAGGGCCCCTCTGGGAGCTAAAGGCTGGCATAGTAGCCAGCATTGTTGGCGTGGTCGTCAAAGCTGACTGAGTAGAAACACAGACAAAGAGCTTTTTCCATTGAAAATTCTTGTGAATAAATGCTTAAATCCCTGTCTTTTTTATATATATAGACGTAAAACAGTCTCGGTTCTTGGTTAAAGGCAAAAAAAACCCGTGCAGTTAGCGTTTATTTTACGTAAATGTGTCGAAATACAATGTTATTCTGTTAGTGAATGTAGCTAGCAGCCGCTTGATGTAAACAGAGCTTTTCCCATTCAAAATTATTGTGACTAAATGCTCACTGAATTCTTTATAGATATGGATGTAAAATGGTCTCGATTCTTGGTTAAAAGCAAAAAAAAAAAAATAAAACATGCAGTAAGCGTTTATTTTACGTAAATATGTCAAAGTACAATGCTATTCTGTTAGTGAATGTAGCTAGCAGCTGCCTGATGTAAACAGAGATTTTCCGGTGAAAATTCTTGTGAATAAATGCTTAAATCACTGAATTCCTTAAAGATATGGACGTAAAACATTCTCAATTCTTGGTTAAAAGCAAAAACCGGGCAGTTAGCAGTTATTTTACATAAATATTGCGAGGTATAATACCAATGCCGGAGCAGGAATTCTCCCATTGATTTTTTACACGTTTCAAAATGCATGCATGGTACAAAAAATATAATAATTACCTTGAATCCTCGAACAAATCACTCCTGAGATAATCCTTCTTGTAGTATGCGGTCCAGCTTTCGTACTTTTTAAATGTAAATCGAGCTTTGTGCTCAAAAGCATGTGCGATTATTTCACTGCCAACGGCTTCTAACAAATGGAACGGAGTCACACAGCCACCTACGGGCAGGCGGGGCGCAGTGAATGAAGGCGCTGATGTGTCAAGTATTATGAAGTCTATGTTCAGACTAAAGTTAAATTACATTTGATACCAAAGACAAAGGTTGTTGTTGTTTTTTTTTTTCAAGGTGACTAGCTGCATTTCCATAACCCCTTGTAATTCGCAAAACTGAAATTTCCCAATGAAAAACTGGTCATCAAAAGACCGGAATTTTGAAAAAAAAAAAAAAAAATCCTTTTTACACTTTCGGAAGGTTTATCAGTACTTTCGATTATAAAATATCGAAACACTTTTTACAAATTTATATGCCACAGGACGTGACATATGCAGTCACTTGATCTCTTATTGGTTTTGGGCTTCCATATTCCTTCAGTAAAATTGCGAAAAATGTACGGAAATGCAGCATCTGTAGCTCTAAAGGGTGAATTGGTCTGTATGCTTGCACTACTGCTAAGATAGGTCTAACTTATTTAGATTGTTGCCTTCTACTTTATCACCTACCCAGGACTGACTTGCAGGACTCTAGCTCTCTTTAAGGGCCCCACATAGTGTCCTTGTGTCCTGTCAAAATACCACTGTGCCTGGCTTTAATTAGCCAGTGCCCCACTGTCTTTATCACAGTGCATAAACACACCCCAGACAGCGACCATCCAAGTTGATTCTGAAAAAGTTCTTCATTCTTTGACACATATACAGCAGTGTTGAGTCATGATACCAGTATTGGATTTGAATTTCAAAATACTATACTGTACAGTGGTTTGGTAAAGATCTACATCAATGTTAGTAGGATGAGTTATGAGACATGTTTGACTGATGTAAAACAGTGGATGTCATGCAACGGCCCTGTATAAAGTCTGTGAATATGCATCCGACATGGCCAATACTAATAGATGTGAAGAAACATATTTAGTCGAGCAGATGGTGCTGAAATGGTGTTTAGAGTATGGCAATATGTATAGAAGTCTCACTTTCTTTTAACTGTGAATATTTTAAGAAGTCGCTCCAAACTCAGCTGCAATTTTGTCTTTCTTTTCCTTTTCTGTCATTCTCTGGCACAACTGTTTGTCTTGTGTTTCTTGATTGTATGGCTACGCTTGTTTGTATTCGTTGCGTGTGTGTTTGTATGTTTTGTTGGGGCGTTGGGGTGGGTGGGCTGCTTTGTCCTATGTTGTGGGGGACGGTTAGGTTATGCATCCAGGAGGGCAATGCTCCAGCAGTTACATGGAGTCACAATGTACTCTCACGACGAACACCACTCCGCCACCCCCTACTGCTGGAGTGACAGAGGTAAGGGGACTTCAGCCACTAATGCATCCACTACGTATTGATGAAAACGTCAGTCTTTTTTTTAAAGTATTTATTTGTTTATTTATTTATTTTATCAGTATGTGCCATTAGTCGATCTGTTCCATCAACAATGTGCCTTAAAATGCTTCCTGTCCTCAGGGGGCAAATGGTGATGGTGTCTTTGAGTGTATTTTGCAGCATACTGTACAGTATACGTGGGCAAACAGCCTCTGCACAATATATATCCACACCCCCTATCCACAATCTTTTTTTAGCCTGTGCACACATTCTCATATCCCCTAGAATAGCTGCTAAAAACATTCGCGAAATAATTTTTGATCCTGATATGTGTCCACTAGGCCTTGCACCATCTGTAGTTGTTGTTACATAAACTCGGCACTCACTCACTGAGCCAGTACTGCTCATTGCCTGACTCTAAATAATTCAACCAGTGCTGTATTACAGAAATACTTTTATGATGGATGTGTAGCGTGTGCTCGAAATGATTCATCCTCTGCTCTCGGTTTTGTACATGAGTGTCCAACTGTTCATTTGTGTAGTATTTATTAGTATCTGAGTTTGTTGGGTTGCTGTTTGGACTGCATAATGTATGTGAAAATTGACATGCAAATCTTTTCACTCTGTTGAACAACACAAGTGTGTGTGTTTTGTTTTTGTTTTTTGGTCTCTATGTGTGTGCGTGCTTGGGATTTAATCAATTAGTCCACTAGTTAACGCATTGACTTTATAGCAACATTTGAAGCTTGGCAAATCGCAAGTCACATCTCATACAGATGACTTTTAACTCACCTCTGTTATTTGAGGTTCCATCATGTGAACAAAACTAAGAAAGGTTCTTTTTAACTGTAGTACAGTTGTCCGATAATGACTTTTTAATATCCCAATATTGTCCAACTCCAAAAATCCGATACTAACATCAAACGGATACCGATATATGAGGTCGTGGACTTAACATACTGTGGCTAATTTTATTGTGAGTCCTCACTGGATGCTTTACTAATGATAACATGTAACAACTAATGTCACAACTTTAAGGTTTGTAAAATATACATTCTGTGAAAAATAGGAGAACAACTTCAATTGAAGTTATGGGAAAAAGTGCCTTTTTATTGTTGAAATCAATCATTGGTTCACATATGCACATTCATATTTGCCCAAAACTGATGTTGAAAAACCAATGTTAATATTATTCCATATCATTTTAAAAAACTTTTATCGGCCGAATATCTGACAACTCTAGACTATAGGATCCCCATTTTCCTATATAAAAAACACTGTCCTTATCATATGCATTAGATTTATTAATCAATCAATTAATTAATCAATCAAATTAAATAGGGAAGTTATACATATGCATGACTGTAATGTTAGTTTAACACTACTGTGTTATGCTATAGTTGAAAGAAAAACACAAAAGTTATGGAAAAAGTGCCGATATTGCACCACTATATTTAATGATGAAATCAAAATAGTGCAAACATCAGTTTTTTGGATCAAGTGCAAGTGCAAAGTGCCAATAAGGCACTGCCATATCACATATGCACATGCATATTGGCCCAAAACGGAAATTGAAAACCAATGCCGATATTATCTGATATCATTTTAAAATGCTTTTATCGGCCGATATTATCGGCTAACCAATTATATTGGACAACTCTAAACTATAGGATCCCTATTTTCTTAAAATAAAAAATTATGGGAAAAAAATTGTCCTTATAATATGTGCTAATTTCATTAATCAATCAATCTATCTATCTATCTATCTATCTATCTATCTATCTATCTATCTATCTATCTATCTATCTATCTATCTATCTATCTATCTATCTATCTATCTATCTATCTAACGAAATATGGAAGATATATACAGTAAATGCATGACTGTAATGTTACTTTAACACTACTGTATTATGCTGTAACAGAAAAGCTTGATGTGTTGGACAAAAACTGACATCACTTTTGGATTTCACACCAAAAATAATTTAAATATATATATATATATATATATATATATATATATATATATATATATATATATATATATATATATATATATATATATATATATATATATATATATATTAGGGCTGTCAAAATTATCGCGTTAACGGGCGTTAATTAATTTTTTAAATTAATCACGTTAAAATATTTGACGCAATTAACGCACTAGGCCCGCTCAGACAGATTTAAATGTCAGTACAGTGAAAGGCCAACTTGTTAATTGTGTTTTATGGAGTTTTTCCGCCCTCTGCTGGCGCTTGGGTGTGACTTGCATATGTTATGTGGCGTAATGTCGCCCTCTGCTGGCGATTCAGTGCAGCTGATTATTTGGGTTTCGGCGCGCTTTTCTGACGTGATTATATGTCTACGCGAACTCACACTAATAGACAGTGCTATTCAGACCAGCTAACGTCCGCATCCAGTATTCAGTGGCAGTTCTCATAGCCCCATCACACTGTTTGTGTCTAATACATGCATCGCTTGTGAGTTATATTCCTCCTTTGTTTATATTCATGAGCATTAGATAGTTATTGACACATTGCCTTGTTATTTTCAGTTTTACAAAAATACAAGAAACGTGCTCCTGTCAAAAAGAGATGATTTCAGTAAAGCCCATGCAACGATGCCACACCGTCTGATTTCTTTTTGGAACTTATGTTCGCTATCTGTCAATTTGTGTACTCACACACATTGAGGACAGAATAGGGCTACTAGTTTATTTTTTGATTGAAAATTTTACAAATTTTATTAAAACGAAAACATTAAGAGGCGTTTTAATATAACATTTCTATAACTTGTACTAATATTCATCTTTTAAGAACTACAAGTCTTTCTATCCACGGATCACTTTAACAGAATGTTAATAATGTTAATGCCATCTTGTTGATTTATTGTTATAATAAAAAAATACAGTCCTTATGTACCGTATGTTGAATGTATATATCCATCTTGTCTTATCTTTCCATTCCAACAATAATTTACAGAAAAATATGGCATATTTTATAGATGGTTTGAATTGCGATTAATTGCGATTAATTACGATTAATTAATTTTTAAGCTGTAATTAACTCGAGCCCTAATATATATATATATATATATATATATATATATATATATATATATATATATATATATATATATTAGGGCTGTCAAACGATTAAAATTTTTAATCGCGTTAATTACAGCTTAAAAATTAATTAATCGTAATTAATCGCAATTAATCGCAATTCAAACCATCTATAAAATATGCCATATTTTTCTGTAAATTATATATATATTCTGTAAAATAAATTGTTGGAATGGAAAGATAAGACACAAGATGGATATATACAGTGGGGAGAACAAGTATTTGATACACTGCCAATGATTGGCAGTGTATCAAATACTTGCTCTCCCCACTGTACATTCAACATACGGTACATAAGGACTGTAGTGGGCATTTCACTCTACTGTCATTTAAATCTGTCTATGCTGTCCTCACTCCGAAGCGTCTACTTTTTCCAAAGCTAGACAGCTAGTGAACGACGCCTTAATAATCAGACTTCTTCCTTTTTCATCTGATTTATTAATAAAATAGCCTCAAACCATTGTCCTCTTTAGACCGTCATAAAACTACAAAAAAAAAAAAAAGTACACAAGCATTGCATTAGCAACAACGTTAGCTTAGCACGCTATACAGGTTCACTAAACATAAACAAAAAGCGTCTCATACAAAAAATAGAACATTTCGCTTACTAACATAATATGTACATTCTTTACAACAACCATACTTACGGACAAATCTTGTCCAAGGATCATATAAGCACAACATTACAACGTAGGCGTCAGCCCGAGACGTCATGCAGCCATATTGAACTGGCAAGCAAAAAAATAAACCATGTCGCAAAGCGACCACAAGAGTTCGCTGTTACAGCACAAAAAGCCTTGCTGTAAAACTTACCAAAAGGCAGAATACTGTCTGAGCGGGACGTGCGTTAATTGCGTCAAATATTTTAACGTGATTAATTAAAAAAATTAATTACTGCGCGTTAACGCGATAATTTTGACAGCCCTAATATATATATATATATATATATATTTATATATATATATATATATATATAATTTTATTTTTATTTTTTTATTTAATTGTTGCCCAGTGTAATCAATCATTGGATTTTAAATCGACTGTCACTGCATTGCAGTTGACTACAAAAAAAAAAACGTAGTCGTTGAACCCCTAGTCTTTGTGTTAGACTAAATATAATATTTTTATATCTATTCTCTCTTGTCAGTGAGTTATTGTTTTATGTGGCAATATGCTGGACAACTGTCATAGATCTTTGAATCGTCTCCTTGCGACTTTCTCTTGCTCCTTCCTTGGAATTTCCTGTCTTCATACGTCTTTTATGGCAACCATATTGTTCTTCTCTTCTACGTTTAATGTTGTCATAAATCGCTGTCTGCACTGTCATTCTCTCACTCAATTTCCCTCATTTTAATTTTCTTGATCTTCTCCCCTGCATTGTGTCTCTGCGTTGTTTTTATCTCACTGGTGGCCATCGCCAATGCAGAGAGCCGTGAAAACTCCTTCAGCCGCTCACGCAGCTCCAGTGTCTCAAGCATTGACCGGGACACCAAAGAGGCAATCACCACATTGCAGTTCGGGGAGTCTTTTGGGCGAAAGAGCGATACTCTGCCCACGCCATGTCTGTGGGTCGGGACTAGCCTTGGTGTGATCTTGCTCATCCCCATGTCTATTCCTACTGACCAGGAGGAGAGGATGGAGGAGGCCATCACCATTGGTCCCTGTGGTAAGTCCAGTTAAAAAAATCTAGTTTGTTGTTTATTTGATTGCCCCATTCTTTTCCGATGACAAAAATTAAGATGTCACAATTTAATGAGGCTACTTCTGCAGTTTTTGTCCATTTCAAATAATACACACATATAATCATTCATAAAATAAAAGCACAACAGTAAATAACTTAAAATGAACAAAAAGTGGTGTGGAAATGCTCCAAAATGAATAAGAAGTGACCAAGGAATTCCCCAAAATGAACACGAAGTGACACAAAATCACTAGGAAATGACCCGTAAATGCCCCAAAATGAATAGGAAGAGACCTAAAATCAACAGGGTGTGAACCATAAATGCCGTAAAGTCTATAGGAAGTGACCCACGGGAGTTTATAGATCATAAATGCATAGCATCCCTACTCGTTTTCTCTAGAAATTGCATTCTCAGGTTTGAAAATTCAATTCAAGACCAAAAGTTATTTAAATCTCCCAGAATCATGTTTGTTTCTAACTTTATATGTCCACTATGTCCATGTTCTGCAACATCTCAACATCAATTTAGGGGGAACTATTTTAAGTTGCCAATTTAAAGACCCACAACAGTAGCCTAAATTTAAAAACACATTTCACAACCGAACAAGGAAGCAGAAAGCTTCTTACGTAAAGGTCACAGATTTAAGCGTGGCTATTCTTGTTGTTTTTTCAGTCTGTCTTGTTTTGTGGTTAGTTGATAATGTCACACAGACTGAAATGTCATCGTGCTTCAGGGTACATCCACGACTATGCGTAATTGCAACTCTATTTGTGTCTTAACAATTGTGCCAATTCACTGCTTCTTTAATTCATCCATGGATTTTTTTCCCTTACATACTACCATAATTATTGTAAAGCACTTGAATGCATGAAAGAAGTGCTACAGTTGCCTTTGTACTTTTCAGCTGTTTATTGAATTCTGTCAGAACAGTCCAACTCATACACAATCTTTAGTTTCAAAGTGTTTTTATATGATCTTTCATATGTTCCTGACAACTCTATATGCACACTCTTAGGTGCAGTTCTGATGCTAAAGGGCTCTGTGTTGCGCTTTGGCTTCTTGGACTGCATGGGTGCACTTCTTCAAACCCCCTACGAGGTTTGGCGTGATCTCAATGCGCCAGAAGACCCTGACCGACCACGAAAGCGCAAGCTGGTGCACTACTCGCCCTCATCCTCCCAGGACACCTACGGAGATGGACATCTGGCTATTGTGTGTTCCGAGAGGCAGGCCAAAGTTTTCTTGATGCCCTCACAGTCTTGCCTCTTTGTCCACAACATCACGGAATCGTCATTCGTCCTGCGCTCTGATTTGGTTTCGGTGTGTAACAGTGTGTGCCTCGCATGCTTCTGCGCCAACGGACACGTTATGACGCTCAGGTATGAACTCACAAACAAATGTATTCCCACAAACTTAACTAACCAGTAAATGTGGCAATCAAAACATTGCCAAGTTGATTGCAAAACATATATAGACAACCAACCATTCATACTTTTCATCCTGCCATGCTAAAAATAATGTTCTGAACAAATATTCCAAAGAAGTAGTCTGAAAGTAATTGAAAAACACTTTTATCCGTCCATCTGTTCTCTAGACTGAGTAGCAGAAAAGCTGGAGCCCATCCCAGCCTCCTGTGAGCCAAATCCGTACAGATAGACACCTATGTTAATTGAACAGAAATCAACCCCTTGCAACAGCCGTGTCAAACTCATGTTCGCAGGACACATTTAAGTTATGGTTTCTTATAAATGTCAACATATATTGCCCGAAATTTTAGGGTCGCAAATAGAAAATGGATGTAAATTGACTCACAAAGTAAATACTGCCTTCACATGTTCACAATAAATAGCAGCTCATATATGCATTTTCACCAAAACTGGTCTTACAGTAGATGTAGAGCAGAAGTTTGTCAACAACAAAAAATATGAATAATAATAATGATTTAAAAAAGAAAACATTTGTAACTAATAGAAATTCACCGTTTTGAAGTCAAAAAGGGTCATGTGAATTGTGTAGATCCGAGGAGAACATTTTCAAGGGGCGGGGGATATGGGGGATTGTCGGGTGATATTTTTAATGTGGAATGCCTTGTATGCAAGCGGGGAAAGCGGCACAAAGCCAAAGGAGTGCACCAGAGTGGCCAAAACATTGACATTGAAACAAAGGCGGGTACACTGTTGTGTCCTGTCTCATCAATGCCAAGCTTGGCTGTACGTCGGCTGTGAATGAACACCTAAAGCGCCGTCACCCAGTTGTAATTTTGGAAGACGACAGGAGCCAATTACAAGCTGGCAGATTGTAAGTCCACCTAACTAATTAACGACATGTTTTTATTGAAGTTGCTAAGCCTGCCGCGAAATGCAATGAGTCCATTTATCGCACAGTAAATAAAAAAGAGAGCGGTAATTTTCACGGCTGCATTTTATTGTCGCGTGAGTGCGTGCATACATTTGTGTGTGCGTGTACACGTGCGCAATAATGGCATACAGTGGGTCAAATAAGTTTTTAGTTAACCACCAATTGTGCAATTTCTCCCACTTGAAAATATTGGAGAGGCCTGTAATTGTCAACATGGTTAAAGTCCGTGTTGCCCAACGGCAGCTCCGAAACATTACTGCTCTAGAGGAGATCTGCATGGAGGAATGGGCCAAAATACCAGCAACAGTGTGTGAAAAGCTTGTGAAGAGTTACAGAAGACGTTTGGCCTCCGTTATTGCCAACAAAGGGTACATAACAAAGTATTGAGATGAACTTTTGGTATTGACCAAATACTTATTTTCCACCATGATTTGCAAATAAATTTTTAAAACTCAAACAATATGATTTTCTGTTTTTTTTCCACATTCTGTCTCTCATGGTTGAGGTTTAACCATGTTGAAAATTACAGGCCTCTCCAATATTTTCAAGTGGGAGATCTTGCACAATTAGTGGTTGACTAAGTACTTATTTGCCCCACTGTATGAGACTCCAATTCCTTTCACAGATGTTTATTGGTCAACAACACGCCGTAGAATTAAAGTTCAGACAAACAATATAATGGGAAAAAAGAAAACCTTCAGACAACCTTCTTTAGCCTGCTTTAAAACATTGGCAGTCTTCTCCAAAACATAAACTTGCGGTTAAAAGGTAACACTTCAAACATGAAAAATCGCTGGTTGCATTTGCAAACAATTAAAAAATAATAATAATAATAATTACTGACACCACATTTAATGACAAAAAGAGCTTTTTTGGGGAGTGTAAAGCTTACTGTTAGCGGTTTAGCAAACGTACTTCTTTTGAAAATTTCAAAATAAAAGCATGTCATGTTCGTCATATTAATAAAAATTAAAAAAGGGGAAAAAAATATTAGATTAGTCGACTAATCGTAAAAATAGTCGGCTGACTAATCGGGAGAAAATTAGTCGTTTGGGACAGCCCTTGTTGTACAGTGTAGAGGAACATATTTCCACCACACCCTCCTCACCTTTTTAACCCCTGACCCATTTTCATGCCTGATTTAGGAGCAGTCTGGACACCACATACCTAATCTGAAATTTTACAATTTAAGCACGAAACATGAAGTGATTGGCCCACCAACCAGTTACAAGCTGCATAAAAGTCTGCTGATGGAAGCACTACATAGCCTGAAATTATTTAAACTAAAATAAAGATTGTCAAGGAAACATTGTGAGCGAGCCCCTTCTTGACAAGCACGTTGAAAGTTCCCCCAGAAAACTTGTCAAGAAAAGCCCACCAGGCTGATAAGGCACTGGAAGAAATATTGAAAGTACATATAAAGTGTATTAAAAGTTGTACTGAAATGTTTTTCTATGTAAGTGCTTTCTCCACACAGACAGCTTTAAATCATTTGTAAAGTAGTGCAACATTTTTTTCTATGTCAAAATATGTGCTGTTTACATTGTGTTGTTCAGCCTACGATGACAGGGGCCACTTAAACTAATTGCCTTCTATTGTTGTTGCCCACAGTTTGCCCAGTTTAAGACCACTGATGGATGTTAATTACCTGCCTCTGACAGACATGCGCATTGCAAGAACCTTTTGCTTCACCAACGGGGGACAGGCACTTTATCTCAGTTCCCCGACAGAGATCCAGAGAATTACATACAGCCAGGAAATGTATGACAATCTGCAGGTCTGTGGATGCAAATTGCCTTACATAAATGGCATTCACCGTGTGCTATTATACAAATTGACTGCTCAATCTATCTAACATTGTGGACAGTAAGTGTATACTGTCAACACAACAGTATGACCTATGGCTTTCTGGTTTTAGGGTAAATGATTTAGGTCAGAAAAGAGCAAGCTTCTGGGGATATTGCTTCCCACTGGACCAAGGCGAGCCTGAGGGTGTTTGAAAAAGCTACTGAGGCAGACAGTAAAACCTCCCTCAGGCAGAGTGACGTCAGAGCTCCATGCTACTGGCTCAACGCAAACCGAGATTCTTGAGTATTGTTGTGATCGGGATATAGAGTGGCTTGGCTCAGAGATTTTCTAATCTTTTTAGGCTGCTTGTCAGCAGAAAGGGAGAGGGAGGATTTTTGGAGGTTCATGTTTTAGATGCCTCTGTGATGGACAAAACCTCTGCTTCTCACACTGCAGTATGAGTATGCTCGCTGATATTTGCTATTGTTGAGCCCGGGTTAACTCATTTGTTGCCATTTACGTCCAATCCGTTTTAACCAGGATGGGTGGCAGTGAATGATCATGAGCTAAATTATAAGTATAAAAGCCGTTTGAATAGTAGGAAGATTGCTGATGCAGTTCCTTGGTGTTGTCAGTTGTAAAATGCCTAAGTTACTGCGTGGCCAATGTGAAAACAGTTCATTTTTAGAGCAAGTTCTCTTCGTCTATCACCGTCAATAGCAGACAATGAGTGAAAGACTGTAAAATTAATTCACAAATTCGTAAATGCATTAAGACGATTTCTGAAGACAAGTAAAGACCAGGAATTATGCGGTATTCAATTGCAACATGCTGTTACCTAGTTTACACCCACAAAATATCACTAGTACAGTTCTCTTCTCTGACTGCTTTAGAGTGCTTCATCGTCATCCACGAGTGAACGCTTGTAGAGGCAGGAGAGAGAGAGGAAAAAATTACAGTTTGGTTATAGGCCAGGTTCTGGTTAAAGGTGTGGCTGCTTTAGAGTGTTCATTGAAGTTTTTTAAGTTGTACGAGTGGTATTTGACATGTTTTCCTCATTGACCATTTTTATTCAATTTGGCATATTAGTTAACAAGACTGTAATGTATAGTAAATTACAGGACAGACTGTATTCTTTATTCTGGCGGGTCAGGCCTTTTATTTTATTTTTTAAATCTTGCAATGGGGAGTTTTATTAGTTATATGTAACCTCTCAGCATTCCGTGTGTGCTGAACAGTACAGTTGGTCAAAGCTTTGTTAAGGTGATAGTGCCACACTGCCCCCTTCAGGCAAATACAAGGCACTGCTATTCTGTCGAGCCATAATGGGGTAAGGTTTAGGTTATGCTGTCCACAGTAAACAACAGATCCATTTGAAAATGAAAACAACATGAGAATATTGTAAAATATAATAGAATGATTTATGTTAGCAGGACAAGTGACTAGTTTTGGTTTATTAAAAAAAAAAAGAGCCTCCGGCCACAGTATAAACGTTTGGTATCGTACGAGTCTTTGTGTGTGTGTGTTTTTTTTATGTTGTTGTTGTTATTTTTTATATGCATATTATAAATGAATAAAATTATTATATAATAAAATGTTAGTTGAAAATAAAATTGCAAATGAATAAAAACAGAACTACGCACCGGTTGTGTACCCAGTAACAGTCTAAAGTTGATGAATAATGAATAAAATAGCAATAATAACAAATACATTTCTTTAAAATTCTCTCTTTTATTCATAAAATATGAACAAGCCTTTAAAAACAATAGAATAATTGCATTTTTGAAGCTATTTCTTTAAAAAAAAAAAAAAAAAAACATTGAAATAAATATGATAATATTTACTGCTTTTTTTAAATTTTAAATTTTTAAAGTTTTTTTTTTTTTTTTTTTTTATGAATAATTAAAAAAAGATTTACTATTACCTCATTGCTTGGTATTAGTGTCGATAGATGTAAACATATTTAAGTGACATTGGTCGTGTTGGACATTCAATCCATTTTGACTGAGCATGGGTGGAAGCCAATGATCGCTGACAACCCTTCCAGACAAAATGGATTGGACGTTTAGTGCCATCAATGGCAGCCAAATATGTACAGTAGTTAAATGTGTGCGCACTATAAAGGCTTATATTCCTTAATTTGAATGACAACACCTGAAACCATGTTCTTTGTTACATTGCTGTAGACTTTTTAACAGTTTTGTCCCTTATAGGAAATGCTGGGAGAGCTCTTTACACCAACAGAAACACCAGAGGCCCAGAATAGAGGCTTCTTAAAGGGCTTCTTCGGTGGCAATGCACACACATTCGATAGAGAGGAGCTCTGTGTGTATTTACGCTCTTTTCTCTCATACTTGTCATGTAACGCAAGTCAGTCCAGTAAATTTTTTATTTGATATCGCCCACAGTTGGAGAGGCAGCAGCAGGTAAGGCTTCACGGAGCTTGGCCCAGCACATCCCTGGTCAGGGAGGGGTGGAGGGCATGAAGGTGGCAGCGAGCGGAGCAGTGGGTGAGCTAGCCAGGGCACGCATTGCTCTAGATGAGAGAGGCCAGAGACTTGGTGAGCTGGAAGAGAGAACAGCGCTCATGATGACCAGTGCAGAAAGTTTCTCCAAGCATGCTCATGAGGTAAGCACAATAGATTTTACATACGCCTTCAAAAAAGTCTCTAAAAATGATCATTTTCCGGCATCTCTTCACAGCTCATGTTGAAGTGCAAAGACAAGAAATGGTATCAGTTCTAATCACGAGAGGCCAACAGGTGGATTTCTGAGGGCTTTGTTCCAGGACAGGAATTGTAACTCCACTGATGACAGCAAATAAAAGTGAGACAGAAGAATGACTTTCTCTCAACGGCTTCTGAGCCAAGTGTGCGGCATTGTCGCTCAGTAAGAGGACAGAAGTGCTCCTCATTTGATCGTTAGCTGAGAAAGATGGGGAGAAACAGGATGGTAGCATTTGGAGGACGTATGTGTGTGTGCTGATGTATGTGTGTGTGTTCTGTGTGGGTTTGGTTTTCTGGACCTCACTGTGTAGATAGTTACTCAACAATTAAGAAATCAACAAGACATGCATGGATCAAAAAAGGAATGACTATCAAAATATCAAACTGCCATATTAAAAAGCAGCATGCTTACTTTTAAGCTACTTTGACAGGAGATTCAATTATTATTTTTTATTTAATAATATAGCCAACTACAGAAACTATTAAGAACTTTCTATTTTTTGAAATATCGACAAAATCTATATATAAAAAAAAAACAAAAAAAACAAATGTATACCTGCATCGCTATTAAGCCAAAACTTGTGTTCTTTTTCCCTTTCCTCGTTTTCCTTTTGACTTTTTTTTCCAGCAAATATTTACTGACACACTCTAAATGCACATAGTTAGTATAGTTCACATATTTAAAATAATACTGAAACTTCATACCAGGTATTCTTGGCTGCATAATTGTGCAACCATAGAAGAATTTTGCCATTACCTGCACAGTTTATGTCAAGTTTACGTTTGGGCTGCTGCTGCTTTCAAATACAGTAATTGATGAAGTTATAATCAACTCCCCGACTGCAATTTGGAATTCAGAAAAAAAAAGTTCAAGATGTATGCACAGGCTTTGAAAACACTCCATATGTTTAGATAAATCTCTATATATTATTCATGTGCCATAATAAAACAAGATGAGTGCAATCAGTGTAACGTTACTAAGAGCTAACAAGTGGTGGTTTTTATTGTTTCCGATTAAATACAGAAGAGACAATGATGGATAGTAAAGGAGCATTTACTGGAGTAAAAAATGTTTCGTTTCATAAAATAACACTTAAGAGACTTACATTTACGTTGTCGGTTCAACTTTTTGGTCTTTAGATTGCCATTGCAAGATGTGCAGGTTTTCTGGGAAATTAGGATGTGTGTGTGTGTGTGTGGAAGGGAAACTTTAAAAAAAAAAAAAAAAAAAAAAAGGTCATAATACAAGAATACAACACATTCAGTCCCTGCCAAAGCAATTGAAAAGGACTACTACCCTCTCATATCTCTTCAGTTCAGTTGTTACAAGTTGTGACTTGTGTATTTTCAGGATTTTAATGGACCTGTGTGTTCATAACAGTGATTGTTGCTGTCTGTGTGATGGCAGTGCAAAGAGGAGTTGGAATCACCATCCATTCAACCAACTTCCTTGTAAGGTGTTTATTGGTAAATGGTTCCACAAAAAAAAAAAAAAAAACAGTATTTTTCCAGTACTTTTCAGATGTGAGTCAGTAAAAATGTTCATGTGTAAAACAGCAGCAATTTCAACTAAAGACAACTGTGTTATTTTACTTCATTCAATATTGTTCTTGATGATTATGGTATCCTCTCGTCGCAGTCCTATATTTGATGGTGACGGCCTCTAAAGTGGAAGGCTCTTGTATGTTAAAAACAAAGTTTCATGATACATAGTGGTGTATCATATTGTGATTGTGTTGTACGTGTCAGTGCCAGGCGACACAGGCCAATGACATTGAGTGAAGAGGATATTTTGTACCTGTGTATTTGTCTGTATTTTAAAATGATCTAAGGAAAAAAACAAAACAAAAAAACTCACACATCAAGCCTTTATGCACACAAGCATCGACACAAATTTATCACTGCGCCTTGATTATGTCGCTATCACGCCTGCATTTAGGTGCACAAACATACAGCACACATGCAAAGTACAGAGAAAAATAACTATAGTTATGTCTCCTTGCATTATTAGATATTTAGACCTGCTTGTCAGGCTAATGAGACTCATTTATTTTCTCCAATTAAATTCAATAGATGAGCCACAAACATTTCAGGAATTCATTTTGGTTCAATGAGACATCTTAAACATGTCTAAAATATTTTTCTGTACTTACAATTCAATTTATGACACAGGTTGAATGGCAGAAAAAAGTTTGAAGACAAAAAATGTGACCTCAACTGACAGGGTGTTTTATTTACGGTATATGTTTTTGTTTATTTTGTTTTATATAATATTGTACTTTTCAATATTGGTTGAGACAAACTAAAATATGTTACATATGGGGTATTTTTCTCTATATTTGTTGTACCTGTCATTGCTGGTACTCTGAGTCTGTCTAAACCACTGAAACTCTGTTGCTCTTCACAAAATAATATCATTGAAAAAAAAAAGCTTTTCTCAAGTTTTCTCGATGATGGCAGCAAAGTTTGTCTTATTTAAATGGATTCTACCACTTTTCTTCTTATTCATATTATACTAGTGTAATAGAGATTACTTGACTAAAAGAGCTGAACATATGTTGATGCAGAAGTAAACTGAAATAAACATGGATTGGTGTATATTGTTGCTTTATTTGTCACTAGTGCAATATTTACCAGTAAGAACTTCTTAGAGAGTAAGATACTTCTTACTGAGAAGTATCTTTACTTACAAAAAAAATAAATAAATAAATCCGTTCATTCAGAGTAGATTTGCTCCAATTTGTCATAAGGATAGCTGAAACCAAATTGTTAATTCTACAGCTATTATGCATAACACATCGTGTACATACAGTATCTTGTGCGAACTGTGAACCAATGGAGACGGAGGGTCACGTGTCGGCCATTTAAAAGACAGCCGTTTGAGCAGAATAAGATTGAAATCAATGGAGTGTATACTTTGAAATAAATGTGGATGTATCATTTTTCAACCGAACCGCAGCGTTTTTCGTAAACGCCACATAATGCAGTAATCTTACCGCCTACTGACTTAGAAATAAACTTTCCTCTTTGATATCCTACGGAAGCGTATTGCATTCACATGAAAAATAAAAAATTGGGGGGCTGTTTTTTGCATTAATTTTTATTCAGCTCTCTGTTTTTCTGAGTAATTTATTTTTGGGTTTGTTTTTTGAATTAATTTTTTTTCCAACCTTGTTTTCTCAGAGTAATTTATTTTTGGGGTTGTTTTTTTTTTATTATATATTTTTTCTTGCTAGGCATTAGCATTAGCCAAGCTCAGGAAAACTTTTTTTTTTTTTTCTTTTTCGAAAAACGGCCGTTTGAAGGTGTCACGAGAGGTGTCTTGCAGTATTGAACTTGCAGAATTCAGTTCGCGCAAGACTTCCAAGTATCTTGATAAATTCACAACTGCTTGAATTTTCAAATTTTTTTTCCCTTGGTAGCCAAGCTCAGGATTTTTTTTTTTAAACGGGGAGAAAAAAATAATTATTTATTTTTTAAAAAAGGTGAAAAAAATAATAATTCAATAAAACAACCTCTAAAAAAATAATTTGAAAAACAAAGTTGAAAAAAAAAATTCAAAAACAAACCCAAAAATAAATTACTCAGAAAAACAAATTTGGGGAAAAAAGTTAATTCAAAAAACGATCTTCAAAATAAATTACTCAGAAAATCGAATAGCTGAAAAAAATGTATTCAAAAAACAGCCCCCCATTTTTTTATTTTTCATGTGAATGCAATATGTTTACGTAATATCCAAACAGTTTGTTTAAAAAAAAAAAAAAAAAAAAAAAAAAATCAAACTGTTATTAAATTCTTTAAAATTTCTGGAAGTTCATAATGTAAGTTCAGAATATTTTTTGTGGAGTAAATCACCTTACTTCGGCTACAGTAGAACCAGCCATTGAAGTATTCTGTTCCAAGATGGCCGGAAGTCGATTACGCCGCCGATCTATTTCTGATATTTGTGTGCAAAACCAAGCATTACTTCCGGATTCACCCACAGTCCAGAGTCTCATTGGATGGAGCCTCGACCAACCGGAAAGCTTTGCTCTACTGCCCCCTCCCTTTAACCAGAAGGATGAAGCGTTCAGAGAGAAGCTAAGGTTAGAGCTAATATTTTTTAGCAAATTATCACAATGTCCTTAGACACATTTAAACATTTAACAGTGCAAGTGGCAGACTTCAAACGGCAGTTGAACTAACAACGACTGGAACGGCACTGTTATTCTTTATATTACATATTATGAAACCGCCAAACATTTTAAGTAATACAATGGCCAGTTAGAGAATCTTAATTAACGCAAAGTCGACATTGACACTGGACAATCATGTTTCTCCAACTATGGTGGTCGCTTTTGGGTCTGGTTGTGTTTCGACCAGCTCGAGCAGACCCAGGACCAAGTGCCGTGAGAACTCTTGTATGGGGACCCGGACTTGAAGCAAATATTGTCCTGCCTGTTCGATTTTTTTTCATCCAAGCAGTGGACAACTCAGGGAGAAAGTAAGTAACAATATCCCGGTACTGTTTGCTGAAAACATATCGTGTTCTATCTAGTGTTGTCGATATAATTTTTTTGCACCCGATATCGACACTCTGCTGTGTGGTATTGGCCGATGCCGATATATATATATATTTTTTAATCATTCATTAATATACAATTTTTATAATTTCTTTTGATACTTAAAGTACTGCACTTGAATGTAAAGCAATTGCAGCACTTGAATGTAAAGTAATTGCAATCACGGCTTGGTCACACACTGTTTAACACATTGTCTGCCAATGACAGCGCTAGATGTCCCATCCATTTGTAGTGAGCGGGTTAGAAGCGAATGAGGTGGGACCAAATGTTCATTCGCTGCCATCCTTCCACTTCAAATGGATTGGACTCCCTTGTGATACATTAAAACTGTTTAGACCATAAGGACACTCAGATTCACATGCTTTGTCCTAAGCAGCTGAACAGGACAGGTAAAAATGAATAAATAAAATTGATTGAACGTTAACTATAGATAAAGTTGTTTCAATTTATGGCAGGAGCATTAAAAGTCCTTTTAATGCCCCTACCAAAATGGTCTCAGGGCAGCAATGTTGTTTCCATCAATGTCAATGCACAGACGTTAAAATTAAGTCATAACTGACTTATTTCTCAACTAATGTTAAAGAAATATTTAACCTATGTCTGCTATTTACTAACTGGTTGGTCTTGACACCTCTAGACGTCCAATCCATTTGAAGTGGGAGGGCTGAAAGCAAATGTATAAACAGCGGTATTTTAAGAAGGGCGACCAGCTGTGGGAAACAAAATCCCAAAAAGTACATATTGCGCAGCATCAACACGTCATTTCCTAGCACTTCCCGATACAGATGATGTCACTTTAGTGCCGTATCAGTACCAATGCCGACACTAGTTTTATCACCAACCTGCTGCACTTGGTCACATTTTCCTGTAGCTGTGTTGCATTCAAAGACTTGCAAAGTGTACAAGTTTTCTCACGGTACAGTGCGTATTTGACAGTTATGTTTGAACTCTTGATCTCATGTGCATGTGAAAAATCTCCATGGACATGTTTCGCTTCCTTGGATAACCTCTCCTCAACTACTATATGTTCTAATATCTCAAATTTCTAGTTCACACATATCCAGTTCATTTTAATGTCCATCTTGGGATGTTATCCAGGTGAGTAGAGGTGCCATATTTCAAAGCCATTATTGATATTGTGTGGCAGTCAAGAAAGACAAGTTGTAAATCTCTCCAGTGTATAATAACTCGGCTGTTGAAATGTAACCCATTCAATGGGGGGGAGCAGACATAAAAATATTTCCCCCCCGGGTGCAACATTTGAGACTGATTTCCTTTTACATCTTTCATCCCAAGCATCTCATGAAGGCATCCTGGGAAATAATTGTGTCACAAATCGTATCGTATTGGGAGGCACCCAGACGTTCCCACCCCGTTCTCATATTATACTGGTTGAGCAGTGCTAGCCATTTTCAGTACAGTAAGAACCTGACTGCCACTTACATTATTTCTTAGCGTTTTGAGTGATTTGTTTTAAGAACAAAGAATATCGAATCTACCAAATGAAGGAATAGAATCTTCTTTCGCCAGGAAATATATTTTGATTATACTGTTTTACGTAATTGGTAATCAGCAGTAGAACTTTTTTTTTTTTTCCCCAAAAACGCAGCCATTTTTTGTAACAACCTCTAAGTTGGACTTAATACGCTGATCATGTCCATCCATCAGGTATTAAAATGATCTCCAAGCTTCAACTTCAAAATAAATCAGCGTCACAATCTCCTGTAGTCAGGGGTGAAAGTGGTTGGAATTTCTAGCCGGAACTCCCTGACGTGAAGGTCGCCACGGAGCCAGAAATGTCATTTAAAAAAATTTTTTTTTTTTTTTTTCGGGGGGGCAAAACTACTGAAATGCAAAGAAAACCTTTTTGGTCAGTTATTTCTATAACACATACATAAACTGATTTTCAGTCAAAATGGTATTTTTGCAATGATTTGCAAAATAAAAGTTAACAAAAACAGGTATAACCTCAGCCCCCACCTTCAAACTTTATTTTCCCTCATTTTCTCACATACTTAATGCCAAATCTCAATTTTAACTACTTAAGAACATAGGATGTATATTAAAATTGAAGATAATGTAAACATTTACTTTTTGTTGTGTTTTTTTAAATTATAAAGATATAAGTAACATACATTCAGAAAAATACAAATGACTTATATTACGCAGAGTGAAATGGAATATATTTTGAGGATCGCGCAAACATTGACTTTTTTAAATCAAGGAAATGAATAAGTAGCCTAACATAAATGAAGAAATATAAGTCCAAAGTACTAGTAAAACTAAATATGATAAATAAGCCACTTTAACTCTTTCCTTGCTCTTAAAGATTTGATCCATTTTCTGTTGCGTTGTCCTTTTTTTTTTTTTTTTTTTTTTTTTTTTTGCTGTTTCAGAAAACATGCACATTTGAACCAATCAGAGCTAACTATCGCTGCTGATCACATGTCAGTATGTCAGCCAATTGAACGGATAAATGAGTCCAGGCATTTTGTTTTGCTGCGTGCATTCGCACATTGACGTGACTCATCAACGTCACACTCAGGAAACTGCAGCAGCTGGGGAAACCTCCATGCCCTCCGTGGAATAAAGTAAATAATAAATATCGGGGGAAATGGATTATGCTACACAAGCACTTTATTATGCTTCTTGTTAACACTTGTGTATGTAAATCTGATGTTGTTAGATTGTTTTCTTCTTGGAGATGAAATGCATGTGTGGCAGCTTAGCTTTTTTTTTTTTTTTTAACTTCGCGTTTTGACAGTTGCCATCATATTTTCGGAATCAAAGCATCGTGTACCGGACCAGCATTCCGGCCCTGAATCTTATACCGGAACTGCGTTCTGGCCCTGAATCTTTTTCCGGAACTGCGTTCCTGACCATTCTGTCCCACTTTCACCCCTGCGTGTAGTTTTATTTGAAAAATGTAATTGGCAAGTCTGCACATCAATCGCAGTGAAAGTCACACATCCAAAGTACCACCAAAATTCACTGTCACTGCATCAACCTAGCCAGGCTAACATGCAGTACTTAGCACCTGTTCCAAATAACATAAAATATATTCTTTTCTTCCCCGAAGTCTAACAACATCACCAGGGGAGAAAACCTTTGAGGTGAAGATCGTGTCTCCGTCGGAGCATTTCACCAGGATTTGGATTCAGGTTCTAGATCGCCAAGATGGGTCTTTACTGGTTCGTTACAGAATGTATGCAAGCTATGCAGACCTTCACATCCATGTGCTACTCGGCGACCAGCATGTGGCCAAGTCTCCATACGTTCTCAGAGGTGAAATACCGTAGGAGCTCTGAGGTTGAATTTTGTGGTGGAACATTTAAGAATAGAACTTTTAATTTGGTCTTTGAGTCAAACTGTCACTCATGACGAGCATGCAAATATTATTATTCATAATCCAAATAATGACCATGTTTTCAACTCAGGACCAGTATACCATGAGGGCTGTGACTGTCCGCAACTCGACGGCTCAGCTTGGCAGTCGCATATGCGCTGTCCTCACTCCTTTCCCCAGATAGAGCGCGATTTGTCCCATTTCGCCAGCATCGACCCAGAGCGCAACGATAAGGAAATTCCACAGCGCTTTGGGCAGCGACAAAGCCTCTGCCACTACACCATCAAAGATAACAAGGTATGCACATATGGTATTATACCATATACAGTAGGGAGAACAAGTATTTGTTACACTGCCGATTTTGCTGGTTTTCCCACTTGCAAGCCATGTAGAGGTCTGTAATTTGTATCATAAGTTCTCTTCAACTGTGAGGGACGGAATCTAATATAAAAATCCAGAAAATCACATTGTATAATTTTTAAATAATAAATTTGTATTTAACTGCATGAAATAAGTATTTGATACATTACCAACTAGTAAATATTTCAGCTCTTAGTTCTTTTTTTAAGAACCCCTCCTGTTCTCCACTCATTACCGGAAGTAACTGCACCTGTTTGAACTTGTTACCTGTATAAAAGACACCTGTTCACATGCTCAAACAAACAAACTCCAACCTCTCCACAATGGCCAAGACCAAAGAGCTGTGTAAGGACATCAGGGATAAAATAATAGACCTGCACAAGGCTGGGATGGGCTACAGGAAAATAAGCAAGCAGCTTGGTGAGAAGGTAACAACTGTTGGAGCGATTATTAGAAAATGGAAGAAGTTCAAGTTGACGGTCAATCTGCCTCGTTCTGGGGCTCCATGCAAGATCTCACCTCGTGGGGCATCACTTACCATGAGGAAGGTGAGGGATCAGCCCAGAACTACACGGCAGGACCTGGTCAATGACCTGAAGAGAGCTGGAACCACAGTCTCAAAGAAAACCATCGGAAACACATTACGCCGTCATGGATTAAAATCCTACAGCGCATGCAAGGTCCCGCTGCTGAAGCCAGTGCATGTCCAGACACATCTGAAGTTTGCCACTGACCATCTGGATGATGTAGAGGAGCAATGGGAGAAGGTCATGTGGTCGGATGAGACCAAAATGGAACTTTTTGGTCTAAACTCGGCTCATCGTGTTTGGAGGAAAAAGAAGGATGACTACAACCCCAAGAACACCATCCCAACCGTGAAAGATGGAGGAGGAAACATCATTTTTTGGGGCTGCTTCTCGTCCAAGGGTACAGGACGACTGCACCCTATTAAGGGGAGGATGGATGGGGCTATGTATCGCCAGATCTTGGCTGACAACCTCCTTCCTTCAGTGAGAGCCCTGAAGATGGATCGTGGCTGGGTCTTCCAGCATGACAACGACCCAAAGCACACAGCCAAGGCAACTAAATAGTGTCTCCGTAAGAAGCATCTTAAGGTCCTGGAGTGGCCTAGCCAGTCACCAGATCTGAACCCGATAGAAAATCTATGGAGGGAGCTGAAAGTCAGTGTTGCCCGGCAGCAGCCCCGAAACCTGAAGGCTCTGGAGAAGATCTGCATGGAGGAGTGGGCCAAAATCCCTGCTGCAGTGTGTGCAAACCTTGTGAAGGACTACAGGAAAGGTTTGGTATCTGTAATAGCAAACAAAGGTTTCTGTACCAAATATTAAGTTCGATTTTTGTGATGTATCAAATATTTATTTCATGCAATTAAATGCAAATGTATTATTTAAAAATCATACACCGTGATTTTCTGTTTTTTTGTATTAGATTCCGTCCCTCACAGTTGAAGAGAACTTATGATACAAATTACAGACCTCTACATGCTTTGCAAGTGGGAAAACCAGCAAAATCGGCAGTGTATCAAATACTTGTTCTCCCCACTGTAGTAGGGATGTGCCATAATTTCTTAAACTCTAATCAACAAAACCAATTAATCACCTGGCAAATTATATTTTAACAGAATGCCTTTTCTATTCCCAGATAAATAAAGGTATGTGCGTGTTAAAGGCTATTATTTCTTTTAACGGAATAGCAATTAGCACAGTGCCGTCCCTGGAACGCTGTGACAACAAGGTGTGTCCCTACAAAATATCAGTACAGCATTCAAGACTCCCTCAAAGCACAGCCAGCCAGTGTTGTAATTTAGCCCTTTTTACAGGCTATAATTTAAAGATTTTATGTTGTCAGACAGGCATAGCTGCTTAGACACGAAGAATACAAATCTGAGTGTCCTTATGGTCTAAACAGGTTTAATGTATCACATGGGAGTTTGATATACTCTCATTGTGTTTGTTCATTATGTTTTTGGAGTAGGCAGCGAGCAGGAAGGGGTTATGGGGGGCAGAGAGGGAAGAAACCAGACAGAAGAGGAGAAGAACAAACAACAGTTGAAAATGCATTACATGACTATGCTACCTATAACCATAGTGGTGCTATCGTTGGCTCATTATATTTACCCATGGACACCGTGTGGGCGGGCCTGATAACTGAGGAGAAAGAGGAGGAGAGGTGAGTCAAAGGAGACATGATTAGGCAGGTTGGAGATTACATAAATCAGCAATGTGAGGTGTGGAACACAGTATTACATGAATTATATGTAAGGTTGGATATGTTGACATCTTATTCTATGCTGCCTGATAGCTAATTCTGGCACAAACAATCTTTGGTCTTGAGTGTGTCTAATTGCACTCAGACATGCGTGAGCTCACTCAGATGTGCAGAAAAGTGGAAATGCTGCATGGGGGCCGCCCCCATTAACCGGCCCTCAAAGAAGCGATGAGGGGACGTGCCTCCGCCCTCCACGCCCGCCCCACAACCACCCGCCCACCTGAACCACCAACCAATGTCGCAACCCCCCAAATGACGCGGCACACCGCGGGACCCACATGGCCCACCAGGCCCGGGACAGGACAGCATCCCCACCCAGAGGGGGCGACACCCTGCCAGCCACCCGTGCCGTGGCCCAAGGAAGATGCTAAGGTAGAATAGAGAGAGGAAGGCGGAAGCAGGAGTGCGCCACGAGGCCAGCACGGGACCGGTGCCCTGAAACCCCCACCCCTGCAACTGACAGATCGGGCGAAGATGAGGCCCCGCCCCTAGAGCCCCGCCATAGAGAAAAGTGTGGGACCCACCTATAGCCCTATAATTGTGGCTTCCAAGTCCCCAACTGGCAACCACTACAACCACTACCTAACACCGTGATGGGATTGTCTGGGGAGGGTAGTGTAGTGAAGAGCCCGGCTTAGAGGGCAAATCCCGCACATTACACCGCCCCTCGTCGTAGGTCCCTCGTAGAGTATAAAGTATGTGGTGCATTAAAAGAGGGGCTGGAACGGCTGGCCAGCGGCGGCGAGGCAACTGTCACATCACGCCCCCACCCAACCAACCCCGGCGGACCCACATCGTCATCATAACTTTTTCAAAAATGTTTTTTTTTTGCTTTATTGTGCAGAGTAAACTGAAACTATGTAGTGGAAGTACGAATTATTTTTTTGTTTGATTTTGTCATATTTTCAGCTGTTGTGAAAGCATTATGATTTTGAGTTTATCTTAGTTGAGATAATTATAAATGATAATACAGTTTACCTTAATCCGCTTTAGATCTACCTTCAAACACTTGGTGAGCACGTTGGTTTCCGGATCTTTATGGATGCCATCCTGCTGTCACTTAGCAGAAAGGTGAGTTGTGTTTCATTACAACTGTGTAAAACTCATTGGGCATAAAGTGCATTATTATAAAATGCTTAATCCTTTATGGGTAAGTGTCTATTTATGGTCATTTAGAAAAATCTATTGCCCCCTATTAAACTCGTAGATAAAAAAACAAAAAAAAACATGGCATTTAATTTATTGTCTACCACTGACAATGATAGATGTTCTGGTTAATTTAAACTGGGAGCACCAGCTCTGAATGCTCCTTTTTCAATGCCATTGACGGTGCTTCGCCTCTCCCAGTAAAAATGGATTGGATGTCTCACGGCATCAATGCCAGCAAATGAGTTAAATGAGTGCCTTATAAAGTGTTAAGTACAATTTATATAGTGTTAGTTTTCCATATTGTTATTCCCGCATTTAAAGACCGATACAAAAATGTTATATTTTGAGGGGGCTGGGAAAAAAATCATTTTTCATTCTTTTTAATAGAGAAAGATGTGTGATGAGTATGGTCAAGTTAACCTCTCCATTACTCAATATATTGTTATGTGTTCAGGTGAAGTTACCTGACATGGAGTTTTTTGTAAACCTGGGTGACTGGCCACTCGAGAAGAGGAAACCCTCTCAGAATCTTCATCCTATATTCTCCTGGTGTGGCTCAAACAACACCAGAGATATCGTCATGCCCACATATGACCTGACTGAGTCAGTCCTTGAGACCATGGGCAGGTAAGCGTGCATCGTTCTCTATATGTGAAGACATTTTACACCCAGTGTGTTGTCACATGCAATGAACAGAGTGAGCCTGGACATGATGTCGGTGCAGGCAAATACAGGACCACCGTGGGCCAAGAAGAATGCCACTGCCTTCTGGAGAGGGCGGGACAGTCGTCAGGAGCGCCTGGAGCTTGTCAAGCTGTCGAGGGCCCACCCCCACATGATAGATGCTGCTTTTACCAACTTCTTCTTCTTCAAACATGACGAGAGCTTGTTCGGCCCGCTGGTCAAGCATGTATCCTTCTTTGACTTCTTCAAAGTGAGTGATATCATTTTAATAATGGTAGTGTTAAAAAGTTAATAATAGTGGAATCAGAAAGGCAATACTGTTAATGGCTGTTAATACTATGAACAGTCCCTTCATGTGTTTTGTCTGTTTGTTTCGGCCTCAGTACAAGTATCAAATAAACATTGATGGCACCGTAGCAGCTTATCGCTTGCCTTACCTCTTGGCCGGAGACAGTGTGGTGTTCAAGCAGGATTCAGGCTACTACGAGCATTTCTACAATGAGCTGGCACCATGGGAACACTACATCCCAATCAGAGCCGACCTCCGAGATCTGCTTGATAAGATACAATGGGCCCGAGACCACGATGAAGAAGTCAGTTTTATTTTTCTCATCACTTTCATGCTGGATGTTTCAGTTTCAGGGGGATGCATTAAGCATGCTGCTGTGATTACTGTCTTTCAGGCCAAGAAAATTGCACTCGCAGGTCAACAGTTTGCACGCAAAGAACTTATGGGAGACAATATATTTTGTTACTATTACAAACTTTTCCAGGTAATATCAGATGTTTTGTTTTTAAAATTCCAAAAAGTAATTAAAATTAAAGGGACATTTGAGAAGGATTTTTGAGTCATTCATTTAGATGTTTTTTTTTTTTTTTCAGTTAATTAGCATGCAATTATGAAAATCTGTTAAAATTGCTGATTATAGAAAAAAAATCAAATAATTTGAACTTTACCCTTGATAAATACTGCTTTCAAAATAGCCGATGACTTACTTTCAGTTATGATTGTCTCACACATGCAAAAAGTACATATTTAAGATGTGAAGCTGCTTTGTCTTGCACTGTTTTGTTTGGATCGTTGGTTGTACAATGTTTCAAATCCTCAGTTATTTGAAGCAAGACTTGGTTACGTTTCAGTTTTGGTCGATTTTAGCGACGCAGTTGGACAAAAACGGTAGTGTTTTGCCTTAAGTAAGCATTTCCGATGAGGACCAGTGCACAGCTTTGTAAAATCCTGAGCTCCCGGTTGCCTGCAGATGGATTAAACAACATTTCTGTTTCCAGCGGCTGTGTGAAGGATGAATAGTAATGAGGTGATGAGTCCAGTTGTGGCTAAACAATAGAATATGACGGTGTTGAAAATATGAAGTGTTTGATTTTGTACCATATTCCCCTACTGGCTCTCCGACACCATCCCCGAACTTGTCAGCGCTGACGAGTTCGGTTGGTGGGTGAAAATGAGTGGAAGGCGGGCCAATGTTTATTTTTGAGTGTCTTTTCATCCTGGTAGCCTACCTTGTTCTTTTTTTGTTCCTGCTACCCTCCTCAAAATTGATTAGTGCCAGTGAAAGTGTTAAAGACCCCCTCAAGATATAAAAGTGGTGCCATTCAGCTAGTTGTCAGTCAATATATCATCGCAAATGTTATGAAAATATTTTATAAAGGTTGAAAAGTTACCTAGTGTTGTTTTAACAATGAGACCCACAAGTTCAGAGGGAATTTAGGAGGGGGGGGGGGTCATTTCGCAAACAGATCCCGTACAATTGTTCAAGTAAACTGCAGAGTGCATTCCTGTCTTATTCAGGTGTATTTCAACGTTTTTAGGAAAAAGACCACGCCTACCAGGCTTATTCAGCTCTGTTTAATTGACTTTGGTTTGCTTTAGGAGTACGCTAAACGCCAAGTGACTCAACCCAAAATCCGTCAAGGCATGGAGTTGGTAGAACAACCTAGTGATGACCTCTTTCCGTGTTCTTGCCTCCGGACACAGGTAAGGACAACATGATTAAGTTCTTGTTTTCATGCTTAAGCAGTAAAATCACGATCAATGCTGTGATCAAAATGTAGTTTGAATCATTGAATGTTTACAAATATTAAAATTGTATTTTCTACTGTCCACTTTTGTTTGCAACCACAATCATCCTTTTTTTTTGTTTGTTTGTTTTACAGGCGAAAGATGAACTCTGACAGGACTTCCATGAAGACGGCCAACGTTATTGTTATTATTTTAAATCTTTTACTGCAAATTGCAAAATATGGACTGTATTGCTTTAAATGTGCCATTAAAATCTGTGCTACTATTCCTCAGATATTAAATATATTTTTTCTATTTTCAATCTTTGATATTTTTCTTTTTCTGTAATCTTTGACATAAACTGTTTACTTATAATACCGTCATCAACTAGCCCACCTTCGAAAACATTTATTTGTTTCGACGTTCTCATTTTGCTAATGCAGATGTCACCCTCTGCTGGCCGTTGTGAAGAACGCCTTGTTTAGCACTTCCGCAGAACCGGAAGTTGTGTCTGATTGTGGCAGCCGGTCATGGACATGTTTTGCGAGGTAAAAACAAAACAAGCCAGCCCGACAGCGTCATACTAATCGAACCGACTCATATACTTATGAACGTATTTAAAGCTGTTTTGTTGCTGAAATGGCGTATTCGGTAAACAAAATACACTATCGTCCATGTAAATAGTATTTTTAGGTATAGCCTACAGTATTACAATTGTTTTTTTAAATAGATTTTTAGGAACACATTTTACTTTTTTGACAGATTTTTATAATTGTGAGAGACACTACGTGACATAGATGTTATGTAAACCTAAACATTATTATTAGGCTCCTCTGCCTTGTATTTTGTGCTCTAAGTGTGAAATAAGTCACCTCATTCATTTCCGTTTCTTAGGAAAAACTGAAGGTTCCATTTGGAACGAAATATTTGGAGGCTGCGTTGTGTCGTCCTACCTCCTCAGAACATCACATTTACACAGCTGTCATACTGACCCATGGAGCTGGTGGAGACATGAACTTCAAACATCTTGTTTCTTTGGCACACGCTTTGGCCTCAAAGGGCTACTTGTGTCTCCGATTCACATGCAAAGGTTTAAATCTGGCCTGTAGAGTCAAGGCTTACCATGCAGTGTGGGTAGGTTTTTGCATTTCTTCTAACATTATGAGGCAGGGACATTTGTTAAAATCTCCTGTACTTGTTTTTCTACCAGGACTACTTGAAATCAATGCCAAACTTGATCATTAAGGACATATTCCTTGGAGGTAAGCAGCATTATAAGTGAAGAAGAAAAACATTTTTTCTCTTTTTAGAGGTTCTTATATTCTCTCAATGAACAGGAGATGATGACACACAATTCAGGAACAAAAATAAAGCAATAGTCACCTAAGATAAATACGTTTATTAAGGAAAGAATAATTAAAGCTGGCCGGCCAGGACAAATGTCCCCGAGAGCCCCACCTAGGTGCCTTCGAGAAGATCTGAACTGAAATCTCAACGCATAAACTTTTCGTTACGTCCAATGCAAATAGGCAGGTTCCCATGTTAACCCATGGAGTGGCTCAGAGGAAGTGGAATCTTACAAGACAACTGTGTTATCTGCTAATGACCTTGCTTTAGGGAAGAAGCTGAGAGCTGTGCAAATCATATCCTCTACAAAATGAAATAGAAATCAATGTACCAAGTGCAATGAAGAAACATATGGGAACAAATATCTCTACATAAGTCACATGAATCTACCTGTTTGAGGAAGAATGTTTGTCCCTAGGCAGGTCAATGGGTTGCCGTGCTGCCACCGCCCTGGCCAAACGGCTATGCGACGAATCAGAAGGTGCCGTGCAGGGTCTCGTCTGTTTGTCCTTCCCCCTGCACCCCCCAGGACAGACTCACGACCATCAAAAGCGCAGTGAAAATCTTCGGGGACTCTCTGAAAGCATGGCAGTTCTCTTTGTTTCAGGCACGGAAGACAACATGTGTGATAGGGTGTGTTGTATAGATGTGTCTTTTTGATGTATAAGTATGCAATTTTTGTTCAATAGTGATTAAATTTATTTTTTCCTTGTCAAGGTTCTTCTTGAGGGAACAGTAAAAGAGATGAATGCTCAAGTGGAGGTTTTCTGGGTGAGTGGAGGAAGTCATGGCTTGAAAGTGTCGGGTAGGTCAGAGGAGTCAATATTAGAGGAGTTGAACGCTTATGTTATAACCTGGCTCACAAAATGGGAAACAGAGACAAAACATTAGTAACCCTCTCTTGTAAGTTTTTTTTTCTTTTTCATGTTGGTACATTCAGTAAATACTCTTTTTCAGAATCTCAGGAATAGATGTATAGTCTTGTATATGTGGGGCACAATTTGTGTTATACCCCCCTGAGAGACTGCATTAAAGTTATTTTTGTTGCTTGATGGTCTTGCGATTTTGGCAAATGGCCAAATATCTGTGAAGAACGAGTTTAAACATGACACTAACTGTATTAATCCTGCGTATCTGTGTTTAGACGAAAATCTGAATAGATAATTAATACTAGAGTTGAATTGCCATGTGACTTTTGTTTTTTTTTTCCTTTGGAAATGTTCAAGACACGAATTAATACATTTTAAAAGAGTGAAATGTGTGGATTTTTTGAAAGATTGCATAAATTACCATAGTTTGCTGTTTCAAAAAATAGAGAAAATTGGAAGTCTTTCATGTTGCCGTTTATTTGCATTCATCACTTCATGTTCCTTTCTTATGCGCTGATTTGCGAGCTAACAGCCATTCAGAGTGATCAGTTTTTATCTTTTTATGATTTTTTTTAATTTTAGGATTTAATCATTTTTAGTTGTATTTTTCAGTTTTCTCTATTTTTTTAAAAACTCGTTGACTGCCCTTGACAGCGGGAGAGATCCAATCCACATAAGTGGGAGAGCTGGGAGTGATTGAACGATTGCTGCCATCTCTCCCAGTCATTGGATTGGACATCTATCGCCATCAATGGCAGTCAGCCCAGGTGAAATGGATTTGACATCTATCACTGGCAGGGAATGAGTACTGTAAATACTTTTATGTATTTATTGTAACTATGTTTTTTTATGAAGTGGGCTGCTGAGGGTACCTGGTGTTGGGGAGGAAAGTGGTAGATTTTTTTTTGTTAGTTTTGTCAAAAAATAAATCAATCATATTTAACTTTGGGGATTAAATATACTGTATGTGTTGAATTTTTTTGGGGGGGGTGGGGTTAATAACATGGTCACCACCTTGCTACCATGTCACGTTGAGAGAAGGCGCTATTGGAACAGAAAAGTTAACTGTTGACAGACAGAGGAGGCGTTAACATTGCGCAAACACAAATTAGCGATGTTTTCTTTACAAAAAACGTTTTTTTTCTAAAATTCAATTCGTGATCGAAAATGAAGATGATAATGTCAGCTTATAATAGTGTCGATCTATCAGCTATCGATTATTTTAGTAGGCGATTAATCGATGAACTAGTTAGTTTGAATAATTGAGTAATCGGATAAGGAACATAAATTAAAATGCCTGGGCTGAGCCTCAAACGGTATAAAAAAATTAATAAATAAAGATCTAAGTGCAACAAAAGAACAATTGGATAACTTACATAGCAAAAGTCTGCCAGTTTAAATGCTATAAAATGCAAACTTTTTTTTTTTTTTTTTTTTTTTTTTTACAATGCTCTTAAATGGTTCAGTCAATATACTGTACCTATGAATTGAATTACGAATGAATTAAAAAACATTAGCTCAAACAAAATCTTAGCTTACGGTGGTCTTAATAGGGAGCAGCTGGATTCAGCCATGTGAAATGAGGCAGACCAGAGGGAAGTGTATCCACCCTAATCAATAAAACGAAATTCAAACACTTTCAAAATAAACCATTACAATGCCACTTCAATTAAACGAATACTCGAAGCAAAAAACATTAATTTGAATATTTTTTTCTAATCGAATACTTGAGTTAAAGGATTAATCGTTGCAGCACTAGTGTCGAGTGAGGTAAAGTTAACTGCAGATTTTGACCATAGAGAAAATTGCTTGCATTGTTGCCACATTATTATTTGTTGTTGCTGTTGAGCTGCCGCCGTGCAGACCGCTCAGTGCTGTTGGATATTTGTGTGCAATTTATTTGAGTGTTGTGAAAAGTGGGTGTTAAACTGAGGCTGATTGGACCTATTAGTTTTCAAATGTTCTTGTGTGTCATTGCGCTGTTTAGCTGCAGGGATTTGCATTATAAACACGGGTGCTTTATTTCCAATACAAAAACTTTAACACTGTGCGAAATTGAACGCTGTGCACTGCCAATGTGCACGCCCTGTTTGTAGAAAAAGCGCGAGCAGGACAAATTTGGGCCAAAACGACTGTTTTTGGAAATGAAAAACAAAGTAAGTTCCTCAGCACTCCTTGCTGTGAGTGACTTCTAGCACCCCTGTATGTATGTTGATATAGGTGATTTACAGTATACTGATGCACCGATACCATCGGCAGGGGGGGCCAATCCGAGATGGTGGTATTGGTATCGGTGACTACCAACAAACAGGGCGCCGATACCATTTACCGGTCCAGCCTTTTTTCTTCCTGATGCTCACTACACTCTGTCTCTGTGTTGTGTGATGACACGGGATCCCTTTTTAGGCCAAGCAGCTATCGCTGTTGGCCTGCTCCAGACCAATGAGAGCGAGCCAATAGCAGCTCTTAACCAATGCCAGGGCAGCTTTTTCATATGGAGGAAAAACAAACCAGGAGAAATGGCGACAGTCTGAAAATATTTCAGCATAGAAATTCCGTCAATTACAACCAATGGCTGCATGCAAGATTTGCGGCCTGAAAATTTCGATAGGTGGAGTTAAATCGGCCAGTTTCAGTACCTCGAACTTGATAAAACATTTGAAGACGAAACATGTGAATGAACACAAAGAGTTTGAGGCTGCAACAGCAGGACTGCTGTCCAGAGGAAGGGAGCTGGACCGGCTGGACGCTGGTCAGTTCACCAGCTACTTTTATTGTCTTTTACTGAAAGAAATGCTGCAGTAATTTGATACCCGTTTCCAAAGTATTGTTGCCACTTTTCAGAAATAGAAATAAGGGACGCCCTCCTCCCGGCCAAAGCCGTACAGGCGGTGAAAAAAAAGGGACATCCCTAAATATCCTAAAATGCATAGAAATGTATCTATTTATATATTTTCCGTTTTGGTTCAATACGGAACGCAACTTTTAATTCCCAATTCGGAACAGTTCCTTATTTCAAAGGATGGGTGGGACCAGAACGACTGATCTGTGTAAAGGAAAGAATGAATGGGGCCATGGCTGGAGAGATTTTGAGTGAAAATCTCCTTCCATCAGCAAGGGCATTCAAGATGAGACGTGGCTGGGTCTTTCAGCATGACAATGATCCCACACACACAGTCAGGGCAACAAAGGAGTGGCTTTGTAAAAAGCATTTCAAGGTCTTGGAGTGGCCTAGCCAGTCTCCAGATCTCAACCCCAAAGAAAATCTGTGGAGGGAGTTGAAAGTCCGGTTGCTCAACGACAGCCTCAAAACATCACTGCTCTAGAGGAGATCTGCATTTAGGAATGGGCCAAAATACCAGCAACAGTGTGTGAAAAGCTCTTGAAGAGTTACAGAAAACGTTTGGCCTCCGTTATTGCCAACAAAGGGTACATAACAAAGAATTGAGATGAACTTTTGGTATTGACCAAATACTTATTTTCCACCATGATTTGCAAATAATTTCTTTAAAAATCAAACAATGTGATTTTCTGTTTTTTTTTTTTCTTTTTTTTTTTTCTTTCCAAATTCTGTCTCTCATGATTGAAGTTTACCCATGTCGACAATTACAGGCCCCACTAATATTTTCAAGTAGGAGAACTTGCACAATTAGTGGTTGACTAAATACTTATTTTCCCCACTGTATTTACCCTTTTAAATGTTTTTTTTTTCTCTATTTTTCTTTGTTTGGATCGATTATTTATCATCTAACATCTTGGAGAAAATGAGACGGTAACAAAAAACATACAATTAAGCGATTGTTATGAGGTAGATATCCGTGACTTTTTTACAGATGCCATTTTTTTCATTGTGACATAATTAGTTTAAAAGTTTAAAATATGTGAGTGAATATTTTTTAGTCTTTTTTTTTTTTTTTTTTTTTTTTTTTTTTACGAAATATGTGACATCAATTAATGATTGTAAGCTGAAAATGACAGACATTTTGAATAGTAAATATAATTAATTACCTTCATTTTATGGCTGGGTTGAAACAAAAGCGGTTGCGCGACGTCTGTAAATGGGGGTTTTCAGGGTAAAACGGACAAATTAAAAATAGTTTGGGGTGTTAACGGCCATGAATCTGCTATTGCAGCATATTGACATATTGTTCTATCAAACACAACAGTTGTTTTAGTTTAAAATACAGCAGTTTCTTTTAAAGAGGAGTACAAGAGCAGAAACTGCTTTTTCAGTCTTGTCTGTGTTTTCCGCCATATGTATAAGCTAAGGTTCAAAAGTTTGGGAAGAACCCAAACTTTTGAACGGTAGAGTACACACACGTTTCAAACAAAGCGGTATCGATATGATATCGGTCTCGGCAGATACTGCAGAGCCAAGTATCGGTATCAGGGCCAAAAAAAATGGTATCGGTGCAACACTAGCACTGATTTCTATCCCTTTTAATGTATTAAAGACCATTTTTCATAATGGCCACATGAGGTCGCCACAGTTATATTTCTCTGTCTGGCAGACAAGTTCACTTCTTCGGCACTGCTGTTGACCCTCTCAATAGAATGCCACTATTTTGTCATTTTATCATAACACAAGTATACATTTAATTCTTAATGCCCCAATAAAACAATTTGAAGTTTCACAGTTCTTACAGAGATAATCTAGATTGTAAAAACGCCATGATTAGGTGTTTTCCTATGCTTGGAAGTGGGCAAAAAAGATGATCAGAAATTGAATAAATGTGTCTCTGAAGGGTTAAATCTCATCAGTCGACTTGTTCCCTCCTAACAAAAGGTGGTCGCAGTGGCGGCGAGCACGTGAGTGTCTTGTATTGTAGATGCAGTGCGGGTGTGTGAGGATTGTGAAGACGCGCAGTGGATCGTGCTGAGTTCAGAGAGCGCACGGCGCGCGCACTGTGGGATACTTCACTTGACAGCCTCCTCCAATTCAAGCATTTGTCGGGATTAAGTAACGGGGAAGGATCGTTTCCATTCTGTGTCGATTTGATGTACAGTTTGGGCCATTGTGTTAATCGAGTGACTCGATCCATGTAGCACGCTTTTGTAGAGAAGCCAGGATTTTGGACACTTTGAACAAAGTGGATTGAAGCAGGATGACGCGAGATGCTTTGGCCAATTAAGTGAGCGATTACATTTAAAGAAAAAGGTGAGTTCAAAGCCACGAAGCCCATTTTAATGTTCTTTTTAATGTTTAAGTAGTAAATGTTTTATTGTACACTTTTTTTCTCCTACAGTTGACAACAGAGATGTTTGAGCGGCACATGTGGGTCTGCCCCAATTCTTCACATCTTCAGGAGGATTTAATCGTTGCTCTTCTTAATTAATACATACCCACACCCTTCAACAATCACTAAAGATGGGAGCCCTGCAAATATTCCTCTTTCTTCTACTCCTGCACCAGGTGAGACTTTTTGGACAAATGAGTTTTTTTTTTTTTTTTTTCCAGGGAATACACCCTTAAGGGGTTTGAAGGTTTTTGGAAATTTTAAATGGTACTCAGAGCTTTACAAATATCACATATTTAACTCAAGATTGTTTAAATATAGATACATGTTGTTTTTTTTTTTCATTTAGTTCCAGAAAATGTTTTTTTTTTTTTTTTTTTTGTCTATTGTCAATTATGTGAAGTGTTTTCTGGAATCAAAATGAACTGTAATGTATTTAATTGTGTATCACCGCTGAGTCAGTGTGCTCTCTTTGATCATTTAATTACAGTGTTATGTATTTTCAACAATATCCATGTATTTGATTACACAAAAATGTGCATTTTTTAATTTGGTATGAAGACTATTTAAGCGTATAGCGGTGAAAGTCGTGGCACATCTTTTTTTACGTTAAAGTAGTTTTCAGATGGTTACGCATGTTTAGGGTGCAAAATACTTATTTTTGAATTGTTTGCCATTTTGACAGTGTTCATAGTCTTTTCATTTATTCCATTCCAAACTGGTCAGAAACAATATATTTACTTTTGTTTATTCTTTATGTAGTCAGTTGTATTCCGGTTTTAGCATTCGCACAACATTCATTATGGATGTTTTTAAAAATGTTGACTTCTTAAGAAACACCCACTACAGGAGGTGTGAAACATAAAAGCATTAGTGCTCTAATTGCTACATGGTGAAAAAAACGGTATTGTGATTATCTGTTGCAATCATCAGTCCCAGTGAATGCTTCGTATTTACTGGAGATTTATTTTCTAAAACTCATCTGTTTTGATTGCACTAATAAGCTCTCCAAGGAGATAACCAAATCTTTCAAAGGTCTTTATTCTCACATTTTCTCTGGAAGCGGCTGATGTAGGTAGCTGATAACAAAGTAGGCTTTATCAGGATTGTGTTGGTTTGAAGGGCCTGTCGGCGCAATCACATTCGGATAGAAAACGGAGTTCTTCACATTGGTGCTCGGAGAGGGTTTTCTTAAACGCTGCCTTTGAGCGCGCAGATGTAGCTACAGCCGTGTTTTAGTCGATGAAAAACTGTGCCTCCAGAGCAAGCGACAGACTGTTTCCCTGGAGTGGCTCCTTCACATGCTTCAGTGGGTGCAGACTCACCAGTCTGACTAGGGACAGACACATTGGCCTTTATCAGCCTTAACCTCTGAGGGCTGAAATACCCTTAAAGACCACATCATAGCTCAAAGAAAGCTCTCACCACTTTAAATTCCATTATGATAGGACTCTCAAATGTGTTTGGGTGTTGCTAGCTACTCGGTAAATGTCACTTTTACAGAAGCACTCGGAATATGAGGAAAAGTGTGAAAACGTAACCCCGGTCATGACATCTGTGCGTTGCCCCCAGGGACAAATAAGCGGGTCAGTGCCATCCTGGGAGAATCCATTCTTTCTCGTGACATCTGCTGTAGTTATCCCCCGTGTAATGACAGCACAACAATTTACATACAACATACTGAGAAGAAGCTCTCATCCATCTTCATTCCGCCTGCCCCGCCTTTAATTCACTGATTGCATTCAGGCAAGAAGTCGTCTTTAGCGCTGTTCAAAGCGGAGCCGAAGGTGACATTGAAGTCTGTTAGACCATTTTGTCTAACGCAGGGGTGTCAAACTCATCTTTGTCGCGGAACACATCGTAGTTATGTTTCCCTTCGGATTGCCAAATAGCACTGCCACAATTACTCAACTAATTGACAGTTAATCGATTATTAAATGCATCAACAACAATTTTGATACATTGTTGATAATAATAATACTATATATATATCCATTTATATATATATATATATATATATATATATATATATATATATATATGATATAATAATATAAGAAAAAGAGAGAATATAATAATACATTGTTGTTGTACGTTGTTGATAATATTCTATTATTTTTTTTATTATAATGATTCTTTTTAAAAAACATTTTGAATTGAATCCTCCATCTTTCATGGAAGACTACACACGTATATATGATTTAAATCATGAAATAGATGCATTACATTTACTTTTTTGGTCTACTCTGAATGTTTATAATCATATTCAAATCTGACCTCTGGCTACAAGTTTGACACCTGTGGTCTAACTGTATTGCTACGTCACAGCAAAGCGTCACTTCTCATGGCCAAGAAGACCCGCGTTCCACTTCCACAGTCCTGTAACTCGTTCAAGAGATGAAGCTGAGCTGTTTACTCGCAAGCGTCTCTAGAGCGACATGCTCGGAGTTCATCCCCAACTTTGATGTGCGCTGATTTCACGGATTATGTGTCATTTCTCACGGGAGTTGGCTGCGATTTTACGCTCTTGTTGATTTCCTTCGACCCCAAAAAATCACCGATACCCTGCTGCAATTTGGTTCCGCTTCCGTTTAAACTACTGACATTGTAGTAAAGGAAGACAATAAGGCCTCCGTTCAAAGTCGAAAAGCACTTTGGGCAAGGACAACAGCTTGATCCTATTCTTCATAACAAAACACAAATGCTCTGAAAGTCCCTCTCTAAGGACACTCTAACCCTTCTGCTCAATTAGCTTTTATTATATTATTTATATATTGTGTATTTAAACGCAGCTAACACTAAGAAGTGTAATAAAAATGTACAGTGCGGGGGATTAGGAGCAGCTCTTTAATCTCACGCTTGTGATAATACCGCATAGGCTGATTGATTAGTTTTTCAGGAAGCTTATGTCAGAAAAACCTAATCCGTCTTTGGATTGTGCCAGCCTTGTAAGGTTTTCCGTGCCGCCATTTTATCATGGCGCCGAATTACAGAGCTGCCAGGCTGTGATAAGGTCCTCGTCTCTACCCCTGCGTCCACCCTAGCCCCACCCCCGACTCCTTCCCTTCCCGATGGACAATAAGAAATGTGTTTATACCCTTCACATCACGGCTCTACCGGGTCTTCACATCCACCTCTCTCAGGATTTGGTTTGTAAGAAAGCGAGCAAGAAAGAGAGAAAAAAAGAAGCGGAACTGGAGTTTTGAGTTTTTGAAAGGCAAGCACAGCAATCGTGTAGAATATGAGATGGAAAAGGCAGGCAAGCCAGTGAAATCTCTGTGGATGTGATTAAGCATGGATTTGTGGCATTAAAGGGCATTGCTCGCATGCATGTGGCGCCTTCCAGGAATCATTTGGGAACTTGATGTGAATCTTTGCTTATATTGGGGTCGCAAGCTTTAGGCCACAAGGCTTGGCTGTGTAATCCCTCCTAAACAATATTGTCTGTGGCATTTACAGTCCTCATCCTCACTTTTGTCCCACGCGTACACAGCAAAGGTTCTCATCTCCGCAGGTTGAAACCATCAAAGCCGCTCCGGCTGGTATTGACCGTTTGGAGCGCCGCAATCTATTTCTTTTCCAATTATAGGGCGTAATTGTGTTTAGTGGCAATCAATTCACGATAAAAGTCTCAACCCCTTACAGGACAAGTGACTATTTTTTGTCATTGGTTCTTTACCGGGCGCTCATTTAAATAATTGGCTGCCACTGAAGGCGCTAGATGTCCATTCCATTTTGACTGAGAGAGGCTGACAACTAATCTCTTACCAGTGTTGTTTTTGGCACCTCTTTTAATTTTCATCTTAGTCTTTTGGACAATAGTAGCTATTAGTCTCAGTCATATTTTAGTCATCTCAAAATGTTTTTGTTTTGTTGAGGAAAAATCAAGACTAATTTTGGCTAATTTTAGTCGATTTTTACTAAATTTTTTTCTTTAAAATGAAAAAAATTACTCCAAAAATAAATAAATAAAGGTTTCCTATTCCTACTATTTCGAACGAACATTGACAGACAAGCACATATTGTAGCGTCTACAAGGACAACGCCAACTTAGTGACAATACACACTCAGCAGGAAAACATTACATTATTTTCAATTAATTATACCCACCTGGACGAACCTTATGTAAAAAAAAAAGTTGTCCGAGAGTTTAAGAGAACGCTCGTCGTTAGCATTAGCCTAATTCTATCGCGAATGCTATACTAACGCTATGGGTTACATTTAGTGTGTGATGATCACTCAGCACAGACCTTTAAAGGCTAAAGCAATATTGCATATTCTCTCTGGCCAAGATAAGAAAACAAATCTTACCGTGTGTGCAAGCCTTGAAGTGGAGGGGACACTGCATTGGTGAGGGACTGGGGGGGTACAGCACGTCACATGAGTGACGTGCTGTACCCCACCTCCAAACCGACGCTACGATACAGGCTAACTACACATAAAATGTCACATATTGTGAGCATTTGACGGAAACAATTCTGCATTTTCGTATCGTTATCGTCCGACGAAAACTGACATTTGACTCGTTATGTTTTGATCACCCAAAACGCGTCTTTAGCTTGTTATCGTCTCATCATGAAAAAAGTGTTCGGTGACGAAATATTTTCGTTATCGTCATCGTTGACGAAGACGACACAACAAAAAGACAACGAAGTCTTACTTTATGTATAGAATTATATTTCACTTAAGATTAAACTCTTTTTAGGACACTCATTTAACACATTGGCTGCAATTGACGGCGCTAGACGTCCAACCCAAAATGGATTTGATGTCTTGCACCGTGAATGGAACTGAAGGATGAGCACTCAATAACGGTCTTCCCAGTTTAAATGAATTGGACTTCTATCGTCGGCAATGTGATTGTTCATAAAGAAATGTGAAAAATATAAAAATTCATTAATAAAGAATAATGTAATATTGATTAAGAGTTGGCATGTAGGCCACACTATTAATGTTTGTTATACAAGTGTGGCCTATATAACCGAAAATGTGATGTCCACACATATGGACAGCAGGGCTAAATTATTATTATTGTTTGACTGCGAGGGGCAAATCATTCAGTGGCAGCCAAAGAGTTAAATGAGTGCCCTGTGGAGGGTTAAAACAAAAGGAAGGAAGTTAAATGTGATTCATAGGTGTGACACGTTTGCCCTTTGCATTGACAATGATGTTCACAGGGGCGGCGAGATGGACAATTAAGGACTTGAGTCAAACAATTAGGAGCGGCATGATTGGTCTTGTGATGTGATGCGCCAACGCTGCCGAGCCCTTCTTTAGGAGTACTTCACACTCTCTGCTCTGCTGCAGGATCCATTATGTTTAATATGATGTTGAGTTTCCTGATCTTGGTCCACAGCTATGAATTTTTATGGCAGCCCGCGGCAACGTTAGATCCCAGCTTCGGCTATCTTACAGCGTTGCCATTACTACTCTGCAGGGTCAGGACCATTACGGCGCCCTCTGATGCACATCGTCACAGGGAACTTAGCCACTTAATGCGTTTCACTGCAGCGCTGCAACGTGAGAAAATGGAGAAAGTAGTGGAGCTGAAGCATCATGTTGTTAAGATCAAGACAACAGGAAAAAATGCAAAAAGTTGCTAGAAGTGAAAAATTCTGAACTATGTTGTTACTCACTAATGCAGCAGACGTGCTAAATTATTGTAAAGTACCTTAAATATAGCAATGCGAAGAAGGGGAAATTACTTTTTTAACTCATTCGAATGGAATACTGATTACATGGTCTTAGATGCTCATGGTTAAGTGATTATTGCACACAAATGTGCCATAGGAGTTAATTAAGGCTGCTGCGGTAAATGAATGATCTAATTTCACTAAATGTGTTTTTAAAAAAATAAAAAAATAAGAATTAAAAGCAAGCAATTTTTTTATGCGCGTTGATGTCAAGGTTTTTGCGCATCTGTCTCTTGCTAGTCATACAAATAATGAATGCTTTTTATTCAAATAAACGGGAAACATTTCACACTGTGTAAGTCAATTTGTGAGTAAATAGAGACATACTGTTGTGTTCAAAATGATTCAACCCACAATGCAGCATGGTACTGTCGCAAGTCTCACATTCATTTTTTTCATCTTATTATCAGATCATAAAGGGACTTAATATCAAGAAGAACAATTGTTGATTCTACAGTTCGTAATTTGATCGGATTATTAATGGGATGAAACATAAATGTCAAGTACTATACTGTATTGGGGTTTTAAAAGTTTTAAACACAACTTTGGTCGATATTTCATGCTTTTTCTGACATTCTCATTTGGTTGTGTGCCAGATTTCTCTAAAATATTTAAAATGGAAGCCCTGGCTCTATCAAGGTTGGAAACCATTTGCAAAGATTAATTGGGGGCTGGCGGGGCATAGCCCCCCCCCAATGGCTGAAAATATGTCATTTCATGTAATTGACGTTCCTATGTATATGAATTTAAAATTAAGACTTTTCCGGTAAAATGTCTATAAAAGTTGTAAAACAATAAAACAAACAAAACAATGAATGAAAGGGAAAAAAAAAAGTTAAAATTAAAAAAAAAAATTTTTTTCGAACAAATCATGTGACTAGCACCTTAGAGACAGTCATTTGCTTTACTTATCCAAACCTACTTGAGGACAGAAGAGGCAAGATGGATAATGACATAGTTTTTTCAAACCTAAGCTTTCAAAAGCGACAACAACTACTGAGTGGGAACCAAGGTTGAAGATGTGGACCATGAAACGCCAGAGCGCACCACCAAAATGGTGAACGGACTTTCAGTTTCCCCCACTAAAGACGCTAATTGTCCAACACAACCACCACTGGGTGTACCAAATGCAATGGACACTGATCTTGGCCAAAAGCATAGCTGTCCTAAGCAGCCTGATTAAGAATTCCCCTAAAAAATGATGGGAAACAAAAAAATATTCATTTTCAACGTATTATTATAAATATTCCTGCCTGGAATATTCAGTCAAAAAGGATGCCGTCACCTGTTTTGCATGCGGCTATTTTCACACTGATCAAAGTGAGGATTTGTTTCGCAAGGGTGTGAGTGACTGGAAAAAACTTAGCAGTAAATTGGATATCTACGTAGAGAGCAAAAATTGGCGTCTACTTCTCCACTACGAAAGACAGAAAAACGCGGGTGCTCACACACGCACCCCTACATTTTAATCAAATTCAAATAAATAATAAATATGAAAATATTTACTGTTAACTCTTTAGCTGTCATTGACGGCGATAGACTTCCAATTCATTTGGAATGGCAGAGTTGGCAGCAATCGAACAATTCCTGCCAGCCTCTTCCAGTCCAAATGGTCTATTATACTCAGTGCCACTGAAACAGGAACATTCAATGCCACCTGTCCCGTTTAAAATGATGACTATTTCTGTCAAGTCCAGTGAATGAGTAAGAATTCAAACAAATGTCCGCTAATTGACTGGATTTTAGACAGTAGCATGCATTGTTGTATTGAAAAATAATACAAAATGAGACGAAAAACTTAATCCTGCTAGATAATGGAGTTTTTAATCCTCCAATATTACCCGAGAATACATGACATCAGAAGTTCCTAATTACCACTAGAGTGAAGCTGGCATAGCTACCTCATGCCAAAGCTTTGAAAAATGATCGACTAGTTTAATTAAAGCCGTGAAACTTTTCTGTAAAAGACAGGTGTGACAGCTTTACAATAAGTACAATAAATCTCCTTTCTGATTACGCTCACTTTTGCTTTTCCCTTCGTCTGTCCTGTGAGCTTTGAGGCCTTCTTTTTTTCTTTCAGCTTGTCATTTCCAGGCCTGCTGAAGAGCCGTCAGCTCCCCTCTGTCTGTATTTATGACTTGTGAAGTGCTTGTCTTCACAGCCACCAAGAGAAAAAGGAAGCCACGTTTTTACTCGCTTGCGTTTCTTCTTCAAAGCGAGCGACTTGTGTGAAATCAACTGTGGCGCAATCTGTATTGCTACAGAAACAATTGTTCTGTCAAAATTCACTTAATGCCCTCACGAGCAAATTCCACCCAAAAATGTTTAAAGTTAAAACATTCGTATCCGTGGCTGAATGTTTCAACACTAAGTTAGAAGACGAACAAGAGAACGGTAACAGAAACAAACTACAAAAGAACCACTTAAGCATTTTAGAATTTTAGAATAAAACTTCTCAAGTATTAGTGAAGGATTTCTACAAGTTCATCTCTGATGATGTACAAAGTCAAAATGCATTTCAAAGTGGTCCACAGGATGATAATATGTTTCAGGGTGGTATTACCTCCTTCAATCCCTCCTATCAGACTGTGAGATGTGCTGCAGGTGTCAGGAGCTTGCGCAGGACTTGGCGCTTTGACCGTGTAAGGGGCTTAAAATGAAAGTGATGATGCGTTGAAAGGTAACGCTTGTCGAAAACGTGAAGTGTTTCTGGCTCTGCTGCTGTCACATGTGGCAGCTGTTGAGATAACGGTGAGTATCCGCCTTACCTGAAGGCTTCTGTCCAAGAGTGTTGTGAACACTTTCTAAACACCTACTGCAATAAAACTCTCAGCACTGAAACTTAATTGATTAAGAGAAGGAAATAAGAACGCAAATGCAAATTAACGCATTCGCTGCCCACTAAAAGTGATGGACGTTCAATCAATTTGAACTTGGATGGCTAACATTGAATGATCAGGTTTTAATGGATTTCAGCAATAGATGTCGAATCCATTTTGACGGGGTGACGAACAATAATATTTGACGAGCAGATGTTGCTTTGGTGACATTTTTGTCCACTGTTGTATTTTTCATATTTGCTGTACATTGCTACTGCAGGAAGAATTTGCATGAAGAAAACGCATCAGGCTCAGAGCGAGTGCTGTAGACTTCCTCATACGTAGCCTCTGAAATTGGTTGGTGCACATCATTTTTTCTCATTTAAAAATGCCACCCTGTATCCTAGCAAGAGAGGAAAGATGGAAGTTTTGGTGGCAAAAAGCAGACGCTATTCCATGACTAATAAGTCACATCACATTATCCATGCTGGCTAAAGCAGAGCTTCATGCCATAATTCATGCAAATCGTAGCATGCCTGCAGTTGGGTGACATAATGAACATCCAGGTAGTATTTTATAATAAGGCTCAGGTCGGGAAATATACTGCAACTAGTTCTTGTTTAAAAATAAATAAATGAATAAAAGTACATCACTTCAGGCTGTCTTGACCGCAAGCATCATGTATTTTCCAGAAATAGGAACTGTGATTTTGTTGTATTACCTGGTAGCCTTCTATTCTCATATTGTGTTGAGAAAATACCAGAAATGGTCAACTCATTTTTATTCATTCCTAACCACATAATCAACTTGAGCCCCAATTTGACGCATTGATATTCCCTGTCTGTGTTACAATTATTTTTCAAAAATAAAGTAGCACCCGCTGGAGAGACGGGACAACTGAAACCGTGGGATTATGTGTCCGGAAGAACTTTACCCGGTTCTCTTTGAGCTTGTTGACCACTCCTAACCACTTCTGCTTTATATTCACGTGTACAGAATTTCCCCGCCACTATAACTATTGTAACAATAGTTGCAATAGTTATTTTATTACTATAACTATTGCTCCTATTGTTGCAATAATTATTTGTGACTATACATTTCCCCTCCAGATGCAGGAGTATTTAATACAGAGGCAATTAAGCTTGTTAATGTGCATAAACGTCTACTGAAATATTATGGGTAGTCAAGCACTAAAATTTGTTCTCTCTCCACTATTTCCTGGTGACATTAGCATAGGAGCAACGACAAATATCAAAGTTATGCGTATGCCACAAAAATTTTGCATGCACCAGCAAAATAATGCACTGCGTTTATCCCTTACTGAATAATTCCCTAAAATTATGACTCAACAATCAACATCAGCTTTTTCACCACCAGATTTTATGGTAAATAATTGTTAAATTCAATAAGTACAGGTACTTCCCGGGTTAAGAACGAGTTCCTTTCCTACGCTGGCGACGTAACCCGAATTTCCGCGTAAATCAGAATTACCCCTTTAAGTACTCCTAAATACCCCCTTATTCTCAAAATAACAATCCAAAAATATGTATTATACGTCATTGCACTGTCTTGGCCAAGACGTTGGATCTAAGTCCTCGCCAGAAAGCAAGCTAAACTGTATTATTTCCTATCTCTCTCACTCGGCTGCACAACTTCTTCGTGGGATCAAATGCGCTCTTCCTCGTGTGTGCAAGCACACTGTTCTTCATGTGCACACGTACATTCTTCTTTGTGAGGAACGTGTGGAAGTAAAAGCTGCTTTACGCTTCCTGTGCCAAAATAATAGCATGCATTACAAAACAAAAGTCAACATTATAATCTAATACACATTTCACCAAAGTGCAGAACAGTCATATTAATGTAGTAAAAAATAAGATACTGTGAGGTAAAATATGGTACTGTTTACACGACTTAAAAAAAAAATCGACGAGAGACAAAAAGGCGGACGAGACTCCGGCATCATAAAGTCGAAATCACGTGAGTTGGGTACGTCGTAGCCCATGGACTACCTGTGTATAGATGATATATAGCGTATATAATATATACTTAATTATGCTGTGAATAAACATGAGTTTGCCACATGAGCCCCTTTTCACACATACCTGAACACTGTATAAATCCAGGGATTTAAACAGGTAGCCCTTATGTGTGAAAGCAGTTTCCCAGGTCAACTGACACGGATATTACGCAGCATTTAATGGGCCGGGTCTTTTTTTTTTTTTTTTTTTTTTTTTTTTTTAACTCATTCACTCCCAGCCATTTTCACCCACGCAATCCCCTTCGCTCCCGGTCGTTTTGCTGGATTTTGACTGATTTTCCCACAGAAAATTCTCTTCTATTGCTATATAAACAAGGAACTCACCAAAAGAAAGATTAGACTCTTTTCTTTCAGCAGGGAAAAAAAGTAAGTTCATATATTTTTCCATTCTTTGGAAATCAGCATAAGAAAATAGCTTAGTTTGAGCAATTTTCCAATATCTGATGAAAAAACAGAGAAATCGAGCTTTTTGTGAAAGCATACATTTCAAACATAACTTTGACTTTAACACAGCTATTTTTTGCTTTAGTTACATCCCAAACATCTGAATAATGTTTTCCTTTTACAAAATACCATAAATAAATGACCTAATATCCAGGTTATAAAATCGCGCCAGCCACCTTCCCTCTGTCTCTGAAAGTGTCCCGCGGGTTATTCCCGGGACGTCTCCTCCCATGTGTGTAGAGATGAGACGGGTAAATCCTGCGTCACCTTACACGGGATTTACCGGGATATAAATCTAAAATGTAGGGCTATGTAGTAGTAAAGGTAGACCTCCAATCCATTTGAAATGCAATGGCTAGCAGCGAATGAACAAATGTACATTCAGTGCCAGCCCCGTAAGCAGGGGTGAAAGTGGACCAGAACGAGCCGGAAGGGAGTTCCGCTATGAGTTTATTAGGCGGAACCGCCCAGAGCGCCACTTTGATCCCGCAAATATGACGGCAACTGTCCAAACACAAAAAAAAAACTACCACGCTGCCACACAAGCATCTCCAATAAGAATCTACTAATGTCAGATTTACATACACAAGTGTGAACAACAAGCCCAATAAAGAGCTTGTGCAGCGTCATCCACCAATATTTATTATTCATTTATTTCTTTGACGTAGTTCGTTCCAGCGTCTCTCTCTCTCTACCTCTGACAAGTCGCGTCACAGGTAGCAAAACAACAACAATAACAAAAACATGGACCCTGCTGTCTGTTCAATTGGCTGACATACTGACACGTGATGAGCAAGGATAGTTATCTCTGATTGGTTCAAATGCACGTTCTTTTTCACCAAGAGAGTTGGGTGCAAAACAGGGGACTGAGATGAGCGGAAGAGGAGCCTGAGAGGGGCGATTTGCAGCTAGCGCCCTCTCCGTTTTAGCCGCAGTAGCCTACAGTGGGGCAAATAAGTATTTAGTCAGCCACTAATTGTGCAACTTCTCCTACTTGAAAATATTAGAAATGCCTGTAATTGTCAACATGGGTAAACCTCAACCATGAGAGACAGAATGTGGAAGAAACCCCCCCCCAGAAAATCACATTGTTTGATTTTTAAAGAATTTATTTGCAAATCATGGTGGAAAATAAGTATTTGGTCAATACCAAAAGCTCATCTCAGTGCTTTGTTATGTACCCTTTGTTGGCAATAACGGAGGCCAAACGTTTTCTGTAACTCTTCACAAGCTTTTCACACACTGTTGCTGGTATTTTGGCCCATTCCTCCATGCAGATCGCCTCTAGAGCAGTGATGTTTTGGGGCTGTCGTTGGGCAACACGAACTTTCAACTCCCTCCACAGGTTGAGAACTGGAGACTGGCTAGGCCACTCCAGGACCTTGAAATGCTTCTTACGAAGCCACTCTTTTTTTGCCCTGGCTGTGTGTTTGGGATCATTGTCATGAAAGACCCAGCCACGTCTCATCTTCAATGCCCTTGCTGATGGAGGGAGATTTTCACTCAAAATCTCTCGATACATGGGCCCATTCATTCTTTCCTTTACATAGATCAGTCTTCCTGGTCCCTTTGCAAAAAAACAGCCCCAAAGCATGATGTTTCCACCCCCATGCTTCACAGTGGGTATGGTGTTCTTCAGATGTAATTCTGTGTTCTTTCTCCTCCAAACACGAGAACCTGTGTTTCTACCAAAAAGTTCTATTTTGGTTTCATCAGACCATAACACATTCTCCCTGTCCTCTTCTGGCAGGGTCCCCCCATGATTGATAAATCTAAATTCAAGACTTTTAAGACCTTTTTTTAATGCCATTTCAACTGAAAATTCTTACTTTTCTCGCACCCATTATTTAGATAATATTGAATCATATTAAAAAAATAAAGCACTGAACATCAAATTTAACCTCAATTACCACGTGTTTGACAAAAGAATGCACATTTACTGAAGATACAATTAAAACACATTTAAATATAAGGTCTTTCAGTAAAATGGATTTTACACTATTTTTGTTAAGCAACTTCAGAAATTACATTTGCAATACAACAGGTTTCCCTTTTAAGAGGACCTAGTCAAGGTGGTAGGTTGGTGATTGTCAAGTTGGTCACCTTAACTGGTGATTGTCAAGTTCGTCACCTTAACTGTAAAGTGCTTGGGAAAATCTTGCAATTGGCAGTGAAAGTTTAAAAAACAGCCACTAAATAGCAGTAGTTTACCATTAATTACCACAAAATATAAAAGCTACACATGACCATTTCCTTTGGTAATTGTTTTTTTCTAATCACAGTACAAGTATACGAAACACATGTTAATCCTTTGTTAGCTATTGAAGACATTTCTTTTAATCAGATAAAGAAAATCCATACTCTTCTCTCAATCAAGAAAAAACCTTTGAATATACCAGGAGGTGTTTTACTATCACCTACATTATAATTTGCCTATCACCATGCCATGTTATTCAGATCAACGTTACCCCGCACTCGTTCCAATAATAGTGTCAACCGTGTTGTGTATTTGAAGTTGATGGTGGTGTTGTGCCGAAAAATGTCCGCCCTGACAGGAACGCTTATTTATATCGCTTTATTGAGGTGAAAACATCAAATGTTTTCATGGACGCATTACAGGAATGGATTTACAACTGTAAAATCAGTTTTAAATAAATAAAGTAAATAAAGTAAATAAATAAGTAGTAGTACTGTATTTTAGTAACAAATCGTGGACTGGGCCAAATAACCACCTTTGAACAGAAATGTATTAGTCTACAGGTTTTCACGACCATATAAATGACAATCACAAAGGTATGACATTTATTAGTTCAGGCAGAGTAAAATAATACATATTCACGGTACAAGAAAATCGTTTCCATGTCCGTCGTTTGGTACGAAAAAGCTGTTTGTACGAGTGACGTGTGGGCGCTCAATAATAAAATAAATAAGCAAGTAAAATAAACGCTCAATAAAGCGTTATAAATAAGCGTTCCCATCAGAGGGGACATTTCACGCGAGGCGGCTATTTTTCGGCACAACAGTTGTTGATCTACGACTCCGGTTTATCCATGCTAAGGCTAGTGCACCTGCCAATACCCCATTGAACATGGCTAACTCTTGAGTTAAAACTACGAAATTCACATTCATTCGAAAGGCAAACCGTGCAGAAATACATTATTGCATCTAACACATTTTAATTGGAGAAATTGGCAACTTACTTTGAAATGTTAAGCAGGTCCACTGCCTTCGCATGACCCCTAAACTGCGACCCAAAGTATCTGGATGCGACTTGGTCGCCGATCCAATACCTCACATGCTGGTCCAACTGTTTGGACTTGGTTGTCTTGTTGAGGCTTTCGTCGAACATTACATCTAAGGCATCTGAGCAGTTCCTTACGTTAGCACACAGTACTGTGCGATTGCCTGCTGTTGTGATGTTCATGCTAATGATGCCAACAGCGCGCACGCACGAGGTGCATTATGATTTGTAGTGCAGTGGATCGTAAAAATTCTACGCGTCTTCGTTATGGATTTAAAAAAAAAAAAAAAACAACAACTTCATCACGGATATAATTTAGGTTGCACTGAAATGTTCTTCAAAATTAAAACCACGGTGAAAAAATTCCAGACTTACGACAGCTAATTTAATACTTTTAATACCTTTAATAATGGAAAACTAAATTCATTGCTTTTTTAATACTTCTAATAACCCGCGGGTACCCTGTCTGGATCATCCAAATGCTGTCTAGCGAACCGCAGATTGGCCTGGACGTGTACTTTCTTCAGCAGGGGGACACTTCTGGCAGTGCAGGATTTGAGTCCCTGGCAGCGCATTGTGTTTCTGATAGTAGCCTTTGTTACTGTGGTCCCAGCTCTCTGTAGGTCATTCACTAGGTCCCCCCGTGTGGTTCTGGGATTTTTGCTCACCGTTCTTTCTGACGCCACGGGGTGAGATCTTGCATGGAGCCCCAGATCGAGGGAGATTATCAGTAGTCTTGTATGTCTTCCATTTTCTAATAATTGCTCCCACAGTTGATTTCTTTACACCAAGCGTTTTACCTACCAGATTCAGTCTTCCCAGCCTGGTGCAGGTCTACAATTTTGTCTCTGGTGTACTACGACAGCTCTTTGGACTTGGACTAGAACTTTATTTAATTCATCTACTGTTTTTGACTGTGTATCATATTGCCTCTGCAAAGGCCTTTGAGACAACCTTGTTGTGATATAGGGCTATACAAATAAAATTGAATTGAATTGAATTGAATTGAATTGAATTGAATTGAATTGAATTTGGTCTTGGCCATAGTGGAGTTTGGAGTGTGACTGACTGAGATTTTGGACAGGTGTCTTTTATACCGATAATGAGTTAAAACAGGTGCCATTAATACAGGTAACGAGTTGAGCCTCGTTAGACCTCGTTAGAAGAAGTTAGACCTCTTTGACAGCCAGAAATCTTGCTTGTTTGTAGGTGACCAAATACTTATTTTCTACTCTAATTTGGAAATAAATTCTTTAAAAATCGAACAACGTGATTGTCTGTTTTTTTTCCACATTCTGTCTCTCATGGTTTAGGTTTACCCATGTTGACAATTACAGGCCTCTCTAATCTTTTCAAGTAGGAGAACTTGCGCAATTGGTGGTTGACTAAATACTTATTTGCCCCACTGTAATGCATGTGTTAAACCTTTCATTCATTCATTTTCTGAACCGCTAATCCTCACGAGGGTCACGGGGGGCTGAAGCCAATCCCAGCTAACTATGGGCAATATGCAGGGTACACCCTTAATCAGTTGCCAGCCAATCGCGGGGCACAAGGAGACAAACAATCATTCGCGCTCACAGTCATACTTAGGGACAATTCAGAGCGTTCGATCAGCCTACCATGCATGTTTTTGTGATGTGGGGGGAAACCGAAGTACCCTGCGAAAACCCACGCAGGCACAGGGTGAACATGAAACTCCACACAGGAAGGCCGGAGCCTAGAATTGAACCCTTGATTTTTTGCATTTCGTTGGTTTTAGGAGGTTTGACAACCCCCTACCCCCGATTTAAAAAATGGAGTCAGGGAGTTCCAGCAAGAAATTCTAGCCACGTTCACCTCTGCCCGTATGTGTAAATGAATTGGAGTCTAGCGTCTGCAATGGCAGGCAATGAGTTAAAGAAGGGATGGAAGTCAAGAACTATGGGGTAAAGGTATCAGACATTGTGAGACATGTCACCTGAGGTATGAAGATCAGCCTTGCCCAGATCAGACTGAGGTACACCATGAGTCAGATGCATTACAGTTGACGAAGTATGTTATAGAGTTTACACTAGGTTACCTGAGGTTTTAAGTGCCTAGCTGACACTGTGGGGGGACAAAAGACTATTAGCCAGGGTCGAGTAATGAACTGAGAGTGAATATGATGACATTTATAGGATGTTTACATGTGTCTGTTTATTAGTGTTGGCTTTATCCTTGCTTAGACGAACCAGAGTTGCCCTAAAAACGAACTGTTTAATTAAACATTACTTTTGGTATATTACCACTTACAGTACAACACTGCAAAAATAAGAAATTAACCTTGGTAAACGTTTGAAGTGGGAGGGCGTTAGCAAATGGATGAACGCTCAGTCACTGCCACTCTCCCAGTTCAAATGAATTTGGAAACGAAACTGAAAGACGAAATTATGAAATAAAAAGCCCAATGTTGAAAAAATATTATGAAAAAAATGACTGAAAAACGTATTTTATCCTGTAAATTCTCATTGTGCTGAAAAACGACATCGTGAAATAAAAATGCTGTTGTGGAAAAAGGCATTATGAAATAAAAATACTATCTGAAAAATGCTTTTTATCTTTTAAAATCTTTTTCATAGTAATATTACCTTATTTTACAATTAAGGGCCATATAACACAATTTGCGATAGACATCTAATATATTTTGACTGTCAGTTTTACAATTGTCAACAGCGGTGTTCAAAGCTTGACTGACACTGATGCAAACATTATGAAGACATATTTGATCAAATCAAGTATTATCTGAACATTATGTTCACTTGGATGCGTGCTGATCTATATTGCCCAGAGGTTCTGCAGAAACTTGAATTCTGACAGCAACCTGCCGCACACCAAGGATAGATCAGCCTGGACATCCATCTGAGGTGAGCGCTGCACAACCGACCGGCTGCTTTTCCCGTGGGTAGACGTATCTTTTAAGGCCTGACATAAAGGTAATTGCTACAGTGACCACAACTGGCCTCACGAAGGTTATTAAGAAGCCACTGACATCTGGATCTTCTGAAAAGATGCTGTTGAAATGCCTTTGAGGTGAGCAGCCGGTGGCGCGCCGATAGGCCGTGATGAGCAGTGTGCCGCGGGCGAGGCTACGCCGCCGTTTTGATGCCGATGATGGAATCGCTTTCAAGTCGACAAGGAAGGCTGACACTCGTGATCAGAAAGTGACTTTTCTTTTTTTTTCCTGGCTAGTGTTGAAGCTCGCTACATCTTAAGCAAATGCGAAACGGGGAAGGATTGGTTTCAGGAGTGTTTGCGAGGATAAACAAAATGGGCAATTAACCTGCTCATCAGCGCAAGAAGAGCACTTCCAATGATGCAGGCTGTTCTTCATGGATTTATCTGTGGAAATCGACCTCACTTTGATGGAATAATTCACTTCTAAGATAATTTACTAAGGCTGACGCATCTTTAACTTCATAGTCAAAATTGCTACTGTTAAATATGCATTTTTATTCCATGGTAAATCAAGGCTTTAACATCTAAATTTATGATTCGAATGGACCATGACTTTACTTCATAAAAGAAAAGTTGGCTATAGTTGACATTTCAAGTCGACCAATTTCCCTTGCATTTTTAAGTTTTAATTGAAATCTCATACAAGTTAACACTGTTTAACTCAACATTCTAAATTGGGTTGTTCCGATCATGTTTTTTTGCTCCCGATCCGATCCCGATCGTTTTAGTTTGAGTATCTGCCGATCCCGATATTTCCCGATCTGATTGCTTTTTTTTTTTGCTCCTGATTCAATTCCAATCATTCCCGATAATTTTTCCCGATCACATACATTTTGGCAATGCATTAAGAAAAAAAAAAAAGAAGAAGAAGAAAACTCAATTCAATTGCTCCAAGTATCTTGTTTTATTGTCCAACATGACATTATTCCACTGCTTTGGATCAAAACAAAGCTTATCAGCACTGTGCCATAAAATATGTAAACAATAAACATGTAAACTAAAACATTGAGTGCAGAATAGTGCAATAACAAAAATCTTCAAAAGAGGTAGTTTACCTACTTACTAGGCTTAAAAGTGACAACACAATAAATGGCAGGGGAGGATGTTTGTTGTTATTATGAACCAATCTTTAAACCAAAACTAAAGACTCTGGATGAGTGTAAGACATTTTGTCTGTAACGTTAAATACAATTAGACAACGATTTAATTTTAAAAAAATATATATATATACATATATATACTGGACTGTCTCAGAAAATTAGAATACACAATATTCTAATTTTCTGAGACAGTCCTGTACATTAATCCACCATTTAAAGCAGGGGTGTCCAAACTTTTTGCAAAGGGGACCAGATTTGGCGTGGTAAAAATGTGGGGGGCCGACCTTGGCTGACGTCCTTTACATAGAACAATATACAGGACTGTCTCAGAAAATTAGAATATTGTGTATTCTAATTTTCTGAGACAGTCCAGTATATATATATATATATATATTTAAAAAAGGCATGGCCGATATTTTTTTGCCAATTCCGATACTTTGAAAATAACGTGATCGGACCCGATCAGGATGATCGATCGGGACATCTCTAATTCTAAGTATTTGGACTTTATATAAAGTGCCAGAAAGTTGTTTTTTTTTTAGATTAGTTTTTCATAACCTTGGATACTATTTACCAGGTTTGCAAAACAATTTGCGTTAAAAATGCCCAGAATGTCATTTTGTAATTACTTAACTTTGTACTTTTGGAGCTCTTCTGCAGACGTGCAGTTTTGTTTTTTATTAAGCTCACAAGCTTAGTGGACCTAATTTGAATCCTCTTTTCCCTGATTGGCCGTTGTTGGAGTGGATATGTCGATGGAAAGCTCGTAGGTGTAGGGAATGGCGTACCGCACGCAATGCGTCATTTTTGCTCATTAATATTCATGACATTAGCAATTGTTGCTACGCGGGTCAAGCTCGCGTTTGACATTCTCCTGTTTCAACAATCTATCCCTTATCATCATATGCCTTGTCTTTCTTATATATTATATCCTCTGGTTGTCTTAAGTCTCTGACCGTTCTTGGGGGGTAATTTACATTGCTATTTTTGTGTAGCGATCGCAAATGCTACTCAGCCAACGAACACTTAATTTTTTCATTAATAACAAATCGTAATTCTATAATTTATTTGCACTTCCCCTTACTATTTTTTTTTTTTACAACAGAGAAGGTAACAACAGTGGCAGTCAGATACAGTTTTGATTTTTTTTTTTTTTTTCAAATCATTAATTGTCAGAAGCAGCACGGCAAAACGCCACGCTAAAAATTGAGTAAAAATATCAAAATGGCTTACCTCTTCATCTTCTGTAGGACCATGGCCCCCAACAAAATGTTTACTGCATATGAAGGTGAATGGCTTCACCTTGCTGGCGTTAAACTCGTCTTTTGGACGCCTGCACAAGTAGATTCATTGTTCACATTTTTTCCTCTTTTTTGGCTTCGGGAAACATCAAGAAAACATCCTTCCTATTTCGTAATGGCTAGTGTCGTTTCTACAAGTTCCATAGCAGCAGTGTTTACTCGGCATGTTCTTTTTTGAAAACAAACAGTAATAACATGAGTTGTAAGCAAGGGCGTGTCTATCGTGTCTATGTTGACCCACTTCCAGGTTATGATGGCGACGTCACGGTCTAAAAATATCATTCGTGTGGTACGCTATTGTGTGGTGACTTTGAGACATCTTAGAGATGCGGAGTATAATCGTTCATCAATGACACCAAGTTTCGCTATTCTACAATAATAGAAAACTAAAAATAATATAATAACTACGCACATGACATCAGCGGGAGTCCTGTGGTTGTGCATGCGTGCACGCAGAGAGGTGTACAATGTCATATAAGGCTGTCCCAAACGACTAATTTCCTCCCGATTAGTCAGCCGACTTTGTACGATTAATTGACTTTTTTTTATTTTTATTTTTTTAATACTAATTTAATAATGAAAATTTAGTTGAAGCTTATTAATTCACAAAAAACATTTTGAACACCTAAATTCTTTATTAACGTATAAATAAATAACCTAAATATCAATAATAGATCATAAACAATGAGATCAAATGCTGCTGGCATTAACTAGTGCAAAAAAAAAAAAAAAATGTAAACGGAAACAATGTGACTTCACCTTTTTAACAAGAGTCAAAACAATCCTTACTCTTTTTGTGGTATGTCTATGTTGTTCTAAATGTTAAAATGAATTGCAATGGGCCTCATGTCCCGGACAATTATTTTCAGAATACTTTGTGTGAGTTGAGATGCTCTGTCTGATCTGCAGTCCGTATTTTTGGGGGAGGGGAAAAACTGTTCAACTTTTGTTTGTTTTAACCTGAAAATAGATAAAGCAGAGGGCACACTGAAATATTACCACAATTATTTTTAATGACAGGCACACATAATCATAGTAATAAAAATTAAATACATTGTATTAATTTTATAGTATACTACTATATATATATATATATAATATATATATATATAATATATATATATATATATATATATATATATATATATATATATATATATATATATATATATATATATACACACAATAATATGTTATAATATAAAGTAACATTAGTGCAGTCATGGATTACTGCATAGTAAACAGGCCAGTGCTGTGTTTCCATATATATTTTTATTATGTATATACAGGATATACTGTATATATATATATCCCCGCCCCAAGTGGGAGCTTCCATGATCCTAATAAATACAATCTGCATGCCGTGCACAGAGATCTCGAGATCTACAGCTCTCGGGAGCAGCAGCAGAGTACTGTAGATTAAAACGTGGGGAAAAAACTTAATGATGCACATTGATACGACGCACATCAATGCAACTGCAATTGAAAAAAGTCGTTAGAAAGTTGCATGGACTTACACTCCGCTAGCTTATTGTTTCTTGTTGTCATCCAAAATTACACCTGGGTGACGGCGCTTCAAGTGTTCGTACATAGCCGACGTGCTACCGTGGTATGCAAGCTCAGCTTAGCAAAGAGTACACCAGTGCTTCTCAATTATTTTCTGTTGTGCCCCCCCAAGGAAGACGTAAATGTTTCGTGCCCCCCCCAAACTCTCTGCCGCCACTGTAAATAGTATCATTTGTCTATAATATTACTATTATAAGTACGCCTCTGCCTAACATTGTGTCCTTTTTTTCTATTAAAGAAAAAAAGTAGCATCAGGGATTCCCCTATATTCAACAGATTGTGGCGCACCGCCACACTAAAATGAAAGCCGCCACGCCTGGCAAATGAGATGTATTTTATTTATTTATTTAAATTAAAAAAAAAATTTTTTTAAGGCCGCTTCAAACTAGCGGCAGCCGAGTGGGAGGAGTTCAGCGGACACCTATTCATTGTGTATTGTAGCCTAATGTTCGTAACTATGCAGGCCCCCCCTTAAGAGACGCAAGGGGAACGAGTAGGAAGAATGGGAGAACGAGCGAGATAGCGAGAGATAGCGGTCGCATGTTGTAGCAGCCCGCTGTTATTTTGTTATTGTTTTTCTTTATTATTGTTACCACAATAAAGTGGGTAAGCAAATACAGACTTCTCTCCTTCTTGCCCATATCCGGGGCATTACAATAACTTGGATCGGACTTTTCGGCGAAAGTGAGCGGTGGACGGCCGTCTTGGACGGAAAGCAAACTTTGACTAACTTGCGCTGAGAGACCGCGGAGAGGCGGGGCCCAAAATAAAGCCTTGCTCTATTTTCAGAGCGTTGGTCACAGTAAACGATTTATCAGTTCAAGCAGAGTAAAATGATACATATTCACGGTACAAGAACGTCGTTTCTGTGTCCATCGATTGGTAAGAAAAGGCTGTTTGTACGAGTGACGTGTGGGCGCTCCCGTCAGGGGGGACATTTCACGTGGAGTGGCTATTTTTCGGCACAACACCGGCGCGCCAACTTCAGACAATTACGGCTGACGAAACTTTGATAAATGCGCCCCCCACCCAAATTTCGCGAGCTCTGGGACACTTGAAAAATGACTCTCATACCTCTCCTTGCTAAGTTAATGGTACCTCGACGTGCCTTTGTGTGGAAATTTAGTTTACGAACAACGGGGAAAAAACTATTCACCTTCTCACCGAATCAAGTAAAACTCTTTACACGGCTATTAGAATTCCCCCAGTGCTCTAAATGGGTCAGTTGACAGAAGGACTGTTATTGTTGTGGTAATGTAGTACTTATGAGGGTCAAATAAAAGGAAAAAGGAGGACTACGACGGTGGTCTGCAACCCGCGGCTCTCGGGCCGCATGCGGCTCTTTAGCGATGCTTCGGAGCTTTTTTTTTTTTTTTTTTCTAAATGGAAAAAGATGGGGGAGGGAAATATATATTTTTGTTTTAATAGGATTTCTAGGAGGACAAACATGACACAAACATTCTTTCAATTCATTAATATTGTAATGAAGTTAAACTTGGTGGCATAGTACAACAGAGTAGTCACGTGGTGCGTCATTCTCTATAGGATCCACTGCAGGGAAAACAAACATTTAATCATGAAGGCTAAATACGTATTTCTATAGTAGGCTAATATAGCTAGTATCGATAATTATAAGGCTTGTACAAGGCTTTTAATTTTTTGTGGCTCCAGACATACTGTATCAGTTTTTTTTGTGTTTTTTTGGGGGTCAAATATGGCTCTTTCAACAGTTTGGGTTGCCAACCCTGAGTCACTACGAGATGTAAGTCGTACTATTGCCACGAGAAAAAAAGTCGCATTAGTACATCGGGTAACGTAGCTGTAATCAGCTACGCATTTTACATACATGTACTGTAGCTGAGAGGTACAACATTAGCCTGGCTAATGAAATATTTCAAATATATCTTTGTTATGGTTCTTCTTGGGGGAAAAAATGAAGAAAAAAAAATTCGCTGTGGCACGACATGGTGAGGCTGTCCGACTCCGATGCAGCCCACCACCACAGCTTCAAAAAATCCTAGGGGAAACACTGAGCATAGATCCAATTATAATAAAGTAACTTTATTAGCATTGTTTTGTTTGTAACAGAAAAGACTTAACGTGCATCAAATTGCTTGAATTAAAAAACATCCAAACTATAAAAATTGACTCAAGGTACATTTTTTTGACCATTTGATACTGAAAAAAAAAATGTAATAAAATCAGTAAATAATAACAAACTCAAATTGATTAGAAACATTAACTCATGAGGACAATATGCCAAAAAAATTGACCGAAAAAACAAAGCTGCATAGAAGAAAAAAAAGTGTCTTTGGACAGAAGGACAGTTTTTATTTTCGCTGCTCAGAGAATCATCTTTGCAATGGTGTGGGGTTATTTTGCACTGAGCATGCTAACAGTGCTCACTGGTTTACTGATATAACACTAACAAGGCGGGACGATTGTTGGCAACATTCGGCACGTTTTCGCTGAAAAACAATCAAGCGGCTTATCAATGAGATTGATCTAATGACTTTAAGTGGCGTCTTAATTGATCTGGCTTCCGGCTGTGCACTATATTCATTTTTGGACGCAGTAAACAGTGGTCTTTTCTCATCTCCCACTGCATTAAAAGTCAAAGCCAAAAGGCAAACGGCCCGAAAAAAGCACATTCTCGGCGGCCGAGGGAGAACCGTAGTTGAGGGCGGTCGTCGTGACGATCCCGTGCCGAAAATGGCACTTCTCGGGCGGATACGTGAGAACTGGAGAAGACAGTGGGTCGCTGCGTGAGTCCGGCCGAAAAACGGCGTACAGCTCTTCATATCTCTTTTCTGTGTGCTCTTGCTTAGTTCAAAAATACTGCGCGCACTCTGAAAATGCGAGCGCCATTGCCACCCACTGAGTGGATGTGCAAATAAACGTTACTCTAGTACGGCAAAAAAAAAAAAAAAAAAAAACATGTTCCCCGAGGTCACATGCGCCACCCCTGGCATCGCTCTGCGCTCCCCTAGGGGGGCGCGCCCCACTATTTGAGAAGTACTGGAGTACACACAGTGGCACCCTCCATATTTTCCTTGAAATAATTCCAGGCTCTGGCCATTCTGGCTTTTTTGGCCTTATACCGCATTCACCGCTCGCGAGCGCCCGCCATTCTAAACTTTATCCGCATGTAATTTTTTTTTTTTATCCCCTCATTACCAGTCGACAGTATGTTTTGCCTGTCGACGCATTTGCGTCATCGATGACGTCGACTTGTCGGGACAACTCTAGTGTCATACAATACATACGACATATGTCTATATACGAAATTAATTCGTTCCAGGACCTTGTTTGTCGAAATGGTTGTATATCGAGCAGGATTTTCACATAAGAATAAATTAAAATACCATTAATTCGTTCCACAGACCGAAACCTACACTAAATCCTTAATAAATACTGCTGGTACTATTACAAATGGCAATTACATGTAGCAAAATAAATAAACTACATTGTATTGTACTTCATCACATAAAATGCACATGTAAAAATTTTAATTATATATTTTATATATATATACATACACTGTATGCTTAATGCGTCGCATTTTAGAACCAGGAAGTGGCAACCTCCAGATGGCTTCTCTAAGTGCTCAGCTCTCTCATTATTTGGAGTTGTGGAGAAAGTACAAAGAGAGCAGGTGTCATGTCACCCCATGACCAATTACAAAACCCACCATTTGCAGAACAAATTCACTTCAAATAGCAATTGCAATCAAATATAAAACTCCACAGATAACACACTTCTACCAGGGCACACCCTCATTTCGACCCATCTAATGCAAGAGACAGTTCAAAATATTGGAAAGTGACTTTAAATTTTGATCAAATTTATGTAACTTCGTTTGAGTACTCCTAAGCATTACTAATAGGAAGTTTTCTTTTTTTTCTTTTTTTTTTTTTTAAGAGTTTGCCAGCATTCTCTTACAACCAGCATGCCCAACCCCGCATCTGACATTAAAACCATTATAAACCCAGAATCCCCATTGCCGCATCCTTCCCAAGCTTCCCTCTTATGTTCCAGGGCGTATCATTTGTAATGATTCATGTCCAGAGCCTGTTGGAAGAGAGAAGGCCCTGGAGGTGCTTAGGCATCCCGGCGTGAGAGACAACACGCTCCTGAAGAATAGATTGGTAGTTCGAACACTAGAACTGCCTCACGCACCAAAGCCATCACTTTTAATCTGAGTTGTCTCAGGGGAAATGCATGGCAGGTGCTTCGTTGCTGTGCTGGATCGCTACAGATCACCCACACTGGACATTCCATGCTCATTACACAATGACACCATAAGGATGTGTGTGAGAAATCAGGATATCTAACTGCCCTAAGTGTTATATAGGAATCGATAGTATTTTGTCTCATTTGTGAAAGTAGTTCAAAGATTTTGAACTGCTTAAACCTTACGCTGTAACAGTAACATGATTCTTTTATTTATTATTAACTAGGGATGGGACTTTGACAAATTAATAACAATTACTTAACCCTTTATTGCCAAATGTATCACATTTGATGCACCTAAAATGTCATGATTTTGAGACTAATTCAGAATTTTGACATTTCTTTTTGAAAAAAAAAAAAAAAAAGATGGATGCAAGTCAACACATGCATCTGCAGGTTCCATGAGAAAAAAAAACAGGATTTAGCAAGGGTTATAGATATTAGAGCGCTTATTACACATATTCATTTTGACTTTTCTTTTTACAAATTTGAAAAAAAAAAAAGGTTTCAATAGGACCTTATTTTTCAAATTTTGGGATTCTCTGATAATTGCTTCATGTTGCAGGTATTTAAGAGTTAATTAGAAATATTTAATAGGTAAAACAAAAACATAACATATTTTAATTGCAGGTTACCTTCCTAACACTTAATATTTATCCATGCACAATTTTCTGGTACAACAACTAAATTGATACAATTGCTCAGTTAACAGCTACTGAAATAGAGAAATCCTGTTAAATAATCCCATTTTGTCTAAAACTCAAAATGTGGGTTAATTAAAATATATATACTTTACATAATTCACAAAATAAATTTTTGCTAATAAACATTTATTTTAAGATTTACACATTAATACTTTTTTGTCTTCTTTTGGATATTTAAATGTTGTACTGTTTAAAAAAAAAGTTCTAGAATGCAACTTTAACTTACCATAATAGATCCTTTAGTTTTGTTGTTGTTGTTGTTTGTAACCGGGTAATTGTTTTTCTACCATTTTGTATTGAAATGCAATTACTATTAGTTTTCAAGGATAAATTAAATGTTTCATTCATCTACTAAAATCATTTCAACTGAAAAAAAAATAAAAAATTCAAAGACATATTGCTACGTGATTTATCAAGATAAATTACTGTACGAAGTCCCTAATTAATCAGATTAGTTTTAACTGAGATCCACCTCTAATATTAATTTATTCACTGCTATTGACAGTTACAGGCTGCCATTGAATCATGAATGATCATGGTTCAGTGCCATTGACAGTCCATTTTGATAAGTATAGCAGCAATCGAATGTTGTGTTAAACATCAATAGAAACTATATACAGTGAGCCCTCATTTTTCGCGGTTAATGGGGCCCAAAACCCGCCGTGATAAGTGAAAAACAGTGAAGTAGCAATGTATTTATTCAGATTTAGCATTGAAAAGAGATACATATGACATGTTTTTTCACTTTTTTCCCCAAAGTATAATTAAAAAAAAACTTTATGTATATATATTTTAATGGTTTTTAAGCACTTCAAATGTAATAATTATGATAAGTTTTAAACATGTTACTGTTGCATCGAATGTTTTGCCTTAATTGAACGTTTCTTTGAGTGAGTCCACTCAAATCCGTTCAAGCTGCTCACTTACACACAATGAGTTGCCATAGCAACTGTTTAACAAGCTAAATGATTGACGCATGCGGCGCTTTGAAGTTTCGGCTTCCAAGCATCTATTGCAAGATCCAACCTTAAAGTCTGTCATTCATCGTTAACTTTAATAAGCAACTCCAAAGCAGCAGGAGGGAGAGGGAGACTACGTGATTGGATCGGAACAGCTCAACTGTGTTAAATTTTTTATTTGGGGAAAAAAATCCACGATGGACTGAGGGCGCGAACTAACGAAGGATCACTGTATAATCACTTACAAATCATATCTAACCTATATTTAATTGAATACACTTACTAAGACATTATGTTTAATGTTCAAACTGATACACTTTATTGTTTTTTTGAAAATAATCATTAACTTAGAATTCTATGACTGCAACATTTTACAAAAGAGCTGGGGCAGGTGGCAAAAAAAACCTGAGAAACTTGAGGAATGCTCATTCAACACCTGTTTGGAACATTCCACAGGTTCATTGGGAACAGGTGGGTGCCATGATTGGGTATAAATTAGAGATGTCCCGATCGATCGGGTCCGATCACGTCATTTTCAAATTATCGGAATCGGCAAAAAAATATCGGCCATGCCTTTTTTTAACATACAGTATATATATTTTTTAATTAAATTGTTTACTAATTGTATTTAACGTTACAGACATAATATGTTACACTCATCCAGAGTCTTTAGTTTAGGCTTAAGGTAGGGTTATCAAATTTATCCCGATAACGGCGGTAATTAATTTTTTTAAAAAATGTATCACGTTAAAATATTTACCGCAATTAATGCATGCGCTGCACAACCCACTCACGCATTGTCGCGCTCAATCTGTAATGGCACCGTTTTACCTATATAGAGAGAGAAAAGGCAGCGTAAAATGAGAAGAGTGAATTTTGGCAGCCTTTGGAGCCTTTTTTTAATTGGCTAAAGTCTTACAATCCCTCTCCCTACGATTAGAAATATCATGGGAAGCAATGTGGGGAAGCAAGGTAGCAATTGATCTTTTCTTCACACCTTATGTTATTTCCCAACGCAGAGAAGATATATCAATTGGTAGCACTACGCACAGTCATGGTTCCACTTCCCATCATGCATTTGGACATGGCTGCAGTATCATTTACTGAAAGCTCAACAAATACACTAGATGGCAATATTTAGTCACAATATACAAAGTCACAAGTCTTTCTATCCATGGATCCTCTCACAGAAAGAATGTTAATAATGTAAATGCCATCTTGAGGATTTATTGTCATAATAAACAAATACAGTACTTATGTACTGTATGTTGAATGTATATATTCATCCGAGTTTTATTCATTTTTTTCTTAATGCATTGCCAAAATTATCGGGAATGATTGGAATTGAATCGGGAGCAAAAAAAAAAGCAATCGGATCAGGAAATATTGGGATCGGCAGATACTCAAACTAAAACGATCGGGATCGGATCGGGAGCAAAAAAACATGATTGGAACAACCCTAGTATAAATAGAGCTTTCCTGAATTCAGTCATTCACATGCAAAAATGGGGCAAGGTTCCCCTCTTTGTGAACAAGTGCGTGAAAACATACACTTTTTGTGGGTGTCTCTTTTCATCCTTCTGCTGTGAATTTGAATGAGTTTATCTCTGGTAAACATCCAATCCATTGGTTCATACATTGCCAGTGCTCCCACTTCAAATGGATTGGACTCCTAGCATCAGCAGCAGCAGCCAGTGAGTCAAGGTGAATGTTCTTTAACGTAATATTGCAAGGACTGTTGGAATTTCATCATCTACAGTCCATTCTATCATTGAAAGGTTTAGAAAATCTGTTGAAATTGCTTTAAAAAAGCACAAGTGTCACTGAGTCAAACATTTTTGTCATCAGGTCAAAAATGTTTTTGTCACCGAGTCAAAAAAATTTCTTGGTGTCACCAACTAAATTTTCTAGGTGTCACAGAGTAAAAAATTGATTCCTGTAGCATTATGGCACAGTTCTTGTAGTCTGTGTTGTAGTGTTCCTAGGGAGTGTTGCATTGTAAGCTTGTTTGCAGTGACACCCAATCAGGTTGTTGACATATGATGTGTAATTATTTGTTAATCGCTGCTGAGTTAACTCAGGAGTGTCAATTATGCATGATGATAATGAAGGAGTGTGCCAGGCCCAGTCCAACCTGAGCGAGCGAGTCTCACATTTGGCAATGTTTGCCACACGTCTTTGCTTTGTGCTCTTCAAATGAGTTCTGCTGTTCTCAAACTCTATGAGGCTGCACTTATTGCCATTAGAATGTCTTATTTCAAGTCGCCCCTGAAATGCCTCTAGCTCGGCAGCACAGATTAAGAAATCTTAATTAAGCTTTTTGTAGATTCTCCTTCATAAGACCTTCCCTCATATTTTCCTTGTGTTTGTTGTACAAAAAGAGTGATTATTCCCCCCCCCCTTTCTCTCTAATGGTTGAGTTTCCAACACATCACTTGTGCCTAAATGAACGAGGTGCGTGTGCTTTGTCAGTGAGTGGCAGTGAGAGAGCAGCAACGTGAAGCTTACGCGTCATGAAGGATTTCAGGTTCTTTGCGCTTCATCTGTCTCAGGGCATTTAAGTAGATATGTCCTCTGCTCATCCCCTTGTTGCCACTGCAATTTCCTCACTTGCTCATCATACTTAAAACTACTCCTCTCATTTGCATCATAAACATCTCATGCAAAACTCACCTGAGATTGAGAACATTTGATAAGCTCACTGGAACTTGCTCAACAGGACAGGAGAACTCTCGGAATGTAAACAAAGCCAAAGGGATTTATTTCTTTTTTTTTTGGTTTGTTTAGCACGCAGATATTTTATTTAGACAGCAGAAGCTGATCTCAGTAAGCCAGAAGTTCCACCACGGTTGACTTGTTGTCTCTTTTTACATTTGCACTGTAAAGATTTTTAAAAAGTCAAGTTTTGAAAAAGAAAAAAAATAGTACTCCATGATAGTTTGAAGATCAGGTGAATCAGCGAATGTTTACAATTTTTTTCCTTCATTAAACATTTACATTAAATAACTTTTTTATATTTGCAGTGGTTCCTCTACATACGAATGTAATTCGTTGACGTGGTTTGTAAGTCAAAATGGTCGTATATTTCCCATAAGAATACATTATAATTATATTAATTTGTTCCACAGCCCAAAAAACTATGCCAAATTCTTAATAAATACTGCAGGTACAATTACTAATAGCAAATACACATAGCAAAACAAATAAATTATAAATAGAAATCGTAATAATAATGTAACGAATCTGGTTCTGATGTTGTGGTTGTGTTTTGTATGCTTCTCCTGAACGCAGTGGAGAGGTGCGGTAGTTTTTTTACTTTCCCTTTTCATGTTCTGTTGTTGTTGGCTTCGGCTACGGCGGACAGTAGTCGTGTTGCGCAAGTTCCAAAATAAATGATTAAAAACCTGTTACAATACAAATAGTAATGATAATAATAATGAGAGTCGTCCTCGAGATCGTAGACGTACAGTATTCCAGCAGGATTGTCAAGCCAGTTCACTGACGCCCACACGCTCATATTTTTCTGTCATTTCCTTCTTAATTTTAATGGTAAGTGTCTCCTTTTTTCACCACCTGCACTAACCTTCTTGGGACCCATGCTGATTTCTGTCACAAAAAAATCTGTCTTGCGGGAAAACAATGAAATTGCGACGCTGTCATAAACTCATATTTCAAGCATGTCGTCATATGTCGAGACAAATGACAAGTCAAATTTTACGTCGGATGTCAAAAGGATCGTATGTCAATGTACCACTGTATATATATATATATATATATATATATATATATATATATATATATATATATATATATGTATATAAAAAGAGAGACTATTTAATGGTTTTCTTTTTGCTTCTTTAAAATAAAAAATACAAAAAAACAAGATGCAATTTTTTTCCTTTTTTAATTAAGAAAATGAAAAAAATACATTTAAATAAAAAAATCAATAAAATTAAAATTGAATCAGAATAATAACAACAGTTTTAGCCCCTTATTTTAATTTAAAAATAATTAACCTTTTTTTTTTAAATTTATTTAAAAAAGAAAAAAAAACAGCAAAAAGTAAATTGTAAATAGAATAAGTTTAAAGTTAAAAAAAAAAAAAACTATATATTAAGAGGCTCAACATTTAGGTCAATAATATCTCAAAACAATCAATTATCAAATTAGTTATCGATTCATTTGATAATCAGTTAGGTGTTGATAAGTCGCAGCAGCTTCGTAGACATATCGGCCATCCGAAGGAAACCAAAACTACGATGTGGCCCGTAACAAAGATGAGTGTGACACCCCTCAAGTAAAGTGTTAGTCCCAAAAATACTCAAGTACTTTGTAACAAAATACAATACTTTCCGAAATGTGGTTTTATGTAACTCCGGCAGACAGACCTAGTTTGTTAGTTCAGTCCACGTGCACTTCACTAAGGCTTACAGCAAAATGGTAATTACTCTGGAAGTAGCGCACAGCAGCTCAGCGAGAGTTTAAACAGCCGCTGCTCTCTGAGTGCTTTCAACATCTGCTTCTCGCAGTGATCCCCGCAACCGGGCCTGGGGAAAGCCGGCACTAATTACTAATAAAACTAGCTAAGCTTATTGCGGTGAATTATTAACGCTTTATCTGAAGTGGACCAGGAATCACTCCTGAGGCTAAACAGCTTTGAGGCACAAGGAGGATCACAGTTCATCGCTGCGTCCGGATTAGCACTTAGCACGTACTTAACCAGCCTGATTTATTGTTGCCCACTATTATGTGTCAAGGTTCAGAGAAATGGAATGGCAAAGAAATGCGATACTGGTTGAGACCGAGCAGCATGTTAAGTTTGAGATTTGACTTGTTTTAACTGCTTGAGATACATTACATGAGGGGAACTGATTATTCTCATTTAGGTCCTTGGAGCTGAACAGAGGTTGGTAGTAGCGCGTTACTTTTACTTGAGTAACTTTTTGAGAAAAAGACTTCTAAGCAGTAGTTTTACTAAGCCATACGTTTTACTTTTACTTGAGTAGATTTATGAGGAAGAAGCACTATTTCGCTACTTTGGGCTATGCTAGTCATTACATTTTCTCCTCTTTATTCTATTTGTTAGATTTAACTTTTATTTTGTCAGAGACTCCAACATTGGCTTTAACAGTTTCACCACTGAAACGTCTCAACAATAATCACATCACGTCTTTGAAGCACCGTAAAAAAAATAAATATTTGATATAGAGCGCTGCTGTCAACATGACTCAAAAGCACGGGATTTTAAACTCTCTCGCAGTTTTTATTTGGCACCAACTGACCACGGTAAACCGGAAATATGATCCTTTTAATTTCCTAATAGTAAAAATAATAATAATGTTTTCTCCACTAGAGGGCGCTCATGCTCTTTGGCCGAATGACGCTTCATTAATGTAATTTTTTTTCTCTCGTCGGAATGCAATAATGGAGTTTTTCAGGGGGAATTATTTGTCTTAATGTGGTTATGTGATAGGTTATAGTACAGTATAATAATAATAACAGTTTATATAGATAACTTTGTGCTGAGAAAAAAATACCATTGTTTAAAAAAAAATCTAACACTGTAAGCATTTACTCACGATGTTACTCATTACTTGAGTATTCTTTCCACCAAATACTTTTTTTTCTTGTACTTGAGTACATTTTTGGATGACTACTTTTAATTTCTTGTACTTGAGTACATTTTTGGATGACTACTTTTAATTTTAATTGAGTAATATTATTTTGAAGTAATGCTCCTCGAGAAAACTTTTTTGCTACTCTACCCACCTCTGGAGCTGACTGTGAGCAGGAAACCGGATACACACTGATTTGACTGCCAATGGGTTGCAGTTCTATCGCCATTAATGGGGTGTTTTTAATATAAATTACTAACTACCACAACTCAAACAGTACTTTGTGAGTATTATAGACAAGGGTGTAGGTTTGGTCTCGATATTGTTAGGAACAATATAACAGCATAACCTGCATGTACACTTTTTACTGGGGATGGGACATTAATAAAACCAAACAGATTGGGTGAACAGGGCTACATTTCTCACGAATATGAATTGAATTGATTGATATGCGAAATGATCAATGTAAAATAAATCTGTATTGATTTATACTAACTTTCACACTGCAAATTTATAACGTCTTAATCTGATGTTTCTTAAATCTAGTAGAATAATTTTCTCCATCTTGTTTTGAGTGTTTAAGACTAGTTAACAGATTAATACGTCAGATTATTCCACTTAAGTAAGTATTACTATTTGTTCTTATTAGACCCATACATCTAAAAGTTGGTAATTTTTCACTCAAATCCAGAAAAATTAGCTTTCAAATAATGTTTTGAAATAACTTTATGCTTAAAGTAAGTATGTTAAGCTTATTTTCACCTAGCTATTGTTCTTATTTCAAGAAATCGAAGTGAGTAAAATTTACTTGAAGCACTGGCAGATCATTTCACTTATTTCTAGTAGATTTACACTGAAAACAAGGGAATTTAACTCGTTTTAAGGAGGTGTGTTTTTGCAGTGCATGTGTATTGGTTCAGGTGATACACTGTTCGATTCAAACCTTTGTTTTTCCAAAACTACTCAAGAAAAATTTTGAAAAACTTCCTGAATTAATGTCTGATTTTTATTAGCAAATTTAAATAGCAATATTTGAACATAAATTAAATTAACATACACAATAAATATACAAACTTGTTAATAATCTCTTAACTATCCAGGAAGCAAGAAATAGACATTTGTATTAGGACCACTCAGCATTGTCTGTCAGATATAAAGAAATTAAATGTGACTAAAATAAACGTCTTAGTCAGGGAATAACAAAAATAAATAAAAATGGAGCCTTCCTTCAGGTAAAACACTACTGCTTTTAGTCCACAAGCACAGCCAAACTCAACAAAAAATGAAAGCTTCTTTGGGCTGCTTTAAGAAAATAAAATTAAAATTGGGAAGAAGGGGGTAAACCTCGGTTAACTACATTTCTCACAGTTTAATTAACGTTGATAGTAGAAAACATATACAGGAGGATATTTCTCGCAAAGCAGCTTCCTACTCGAGTTTGGGAAATTCACACAGATTGATGTTATGCTAACTCTGATGCTGGTTGGTCTTTCAGTAGCAAAATTAGTGGTGTTGTCCCCACCTCCACAACATTTTTGCATTACTTACAGTGGCTGCTGCTGGCGGGAAAAAAAAACCTTCTAATATTATAAGACGGTGTTTTTTGTATTAAAATAAGACTGAAAAAGAGTGGGTCGTTTTATATTCGCGGTCTAGACATTATTTCCCATTCACGACGCTAGATGGCGCCAGATATCATTAAAGCGATGTTCTGTCATGACAGATCTCAGCTACTCTCCCCATTCACGACGCTAGATGGCGCCAGATATCATTGAAGCGATTTTCTGTCATGACAGATCTCAGCTACTTTCAAGTTTAACCAGTTTGCATTATTTTACTGCAATGTTTTTCCTTGTTCAGATTTTGTTGTTTTATCACAATAGATTGGTTTATTTACATTTCAAAAACCAGAAGCCATTCATTTACAAATGTGATTGCACTTTAGTTTACAGATTTAAATGTTCGGATATTAAGATTTGAAAAAGGCAAAATAACATGCTTTTTCTCTCAAATATATTGTTATAATCATTTGTTTCGGATGTACTGTAATAATTTTCTGTATAAAAATTAATTTGTGTGTTCAAAAAGTCTTTTTTTCAAACTTGAGTCTTGAAAAAGAGGGGGTCGTCTTATTATCAGGGCCGTCTTATATTCGGGCCAATACAGTATTTGTGATGGGACTGTGATTGTGTGTTTGTGTCTGTGGGAGAAGGGTCAAGTCAACAGCCAATCAAACGTGCATTTGAGAAAAAAAATGGACTGGCACATTCAGCAAGTGAAAAGGGGTCAATATAAGTCTAAACAGAATGAAGATACTGTAGTTCACTTAATAATAGTAGGGTCAATTCTAGCCTTACAAAATATAGGAAGACAATCTAAATTATCTATATAGCTGAAGTCAGTATATAATATAAATAAGGTTGCTTAAGAGTTGGTGGGGACAATTTGAGCATCCGAAAAGTTGGTAATTTTATATCCCTACCGTCATTATGCAAACCTACGCCATTGATTATAGATATACCTGGGTTGGCACTGATGAATTCCAAAGTTGAATATTCTGGTATGGGACTAAATTCACTTATGAGCTTGGTCAAGGAAACATTAAACTTATCCGTAGAGCGGGATGGCTCACAAGCATGTTTTTCGGGTCTGCAAAGCAACAAATTTGTTCACAATGAAACCAAATACCACATTTGCATAATTGTTGATCCATTTTTATGTGTTGTGTTTTCTCCGAAGGCCACATGCGGCAAAGCACAAGTGGGAGCCGCGGAGCTCATGGAGAGAGGGGACGGTGCACGCGAACAGACGTCTCCCACGGGCGCCAGTCCTCGGATCCTCAACCCTCTGCGTTTGTTTGCCAGGGCCTCCCCGGGGTTCAAAAGCAACATGAAGGAAATGTCCTATATACAGAATATGGAGGACTTCTGGGACTGGTTATCTAACCAGACAGATGTTCAGGATCCTCAGGCCAGAACTAAACGCAGGCCCATCGTCAAGACCGGCAAGTTCAAAAAAATGTTCGGGTGGGGTGACTTCCACTCCAACATCAAGACGGTCAAACTCAATCTTCTGATCACGGGCAAGATCGTGGACCACGGCAACGGCACCTTCAGCGTTTACTTCCGCCACAACTCCACTGGCCTGGGCAACGTGTCAGTTAGCTTGGTACCGCCGTCCAAGGTGGTGGAGTTCGAGATAGCCCAGCAGTCCACGCTAGAAACTAAAGACACAAAGTCCTTCAACTGCCGCATCGAGTACGAGAAGACGGACCGCAACAAGAAGACGGCGCTGTGCAGCTTTGACCCGTCCAAGGTTTGCTATCAGGAGCAGACGCAGAGTCACGTGTCCTGGCTCTGCTCCAAGCCCTTCAAGGTCATCTGTATCTATATCGCTTTCTACAGCGTGGACTATAAACTGGTGCAGAAGGTCTGCCCTGACTACAACTACCACAGCGACACGCCATATTCCTCCACAGGATGATGTGGCTCACCTGTGTGTTTGTGTTTGTGTTTCTGCGCGTGCGCCTGATTGTGAATATTTTTTTTTAACGTTTAAATCAAGCCAGGGGGCGTCTAATAGTGTTGCATCGATACCGATGCACCTATCGGTACCGATACGGCACTAAACTGACATAGTTTGGAGTACTAAGAAATAACGTGCTGATGCTTCGCAATATGTACTCTTCGAAATCTAATTTCTGAAGCTGTTCACCCTACCCAAGATGGCCGCGAGCTAGGCACGACGTCACTGTAAAAATAGAAGCGCTTATCGCCCTTCCCAAGATGATGTTGGACGTCCAGTTGTGTGGTGTCCAATCATCTTTCTGCTGTTAATTTTAATGAGTTTATCACATCCAATCCATTTCGAGTGGCTTGGCGTCTAGTCAAGGGTAGTGTCTGACGAAGCCATGAAAGAATTCCTTGAAATCCAAGTGTGTATCTTACCAGATAGCCGGGTATCGGAATCAGTATCAGGAGCAAAAATTGCTATCAGTCTAAACCAGAAAAAAATGATAGGTCGCAAGAACCGCTTTTTTATTTTTAAACTTTCATTTATGAAACATCTGTAAACCAAACTATCAATTGCCGTATTTTCCAGACTAGAAGTTGCATTTATTTTCATAGTTTGCTTCAGCGTGTGACTTATACTCAGGTGCAACTCATATATATTTGTTGTTTTTCCCATTAAAAAAAATATGTGCATTTATCCAAACAACTTCACAAAAATGCTACGGATCATCATTTTTGAGGACTGTGATCTGAAAAGTCAATCATTTCAACACATTAACTGTTTACATCCTCTTTATCCCGACTACGTTGTCCTCCACTGACACTGAGAGCAGTGCTACTCACAACTAGCGAGAGCGACTTGCTCTTGTAGTTGGCACTTTTGTCGGTTTTGATTTTTTTTAAAATGTTTTGTTTCTCTAATGGACGACGATAACTCTGCTTAATTTTCATTGACGTACCTACAAGTTTCTTTTGCTGCTCTTTGCCTAAATCAAGTCTGCAAATTCCGTGATGAGGGAGATTAGATTGTTTAAAAAATGACAACAGATTATTTTGATGCAAGTATGACAAGATTGAATTAATATTTGTGGTTCAGCACCCTCGGTTTGACGTACCGTAATTTTTGGACTATAAGCGGCTACTTTTTGTCCTTCAATTTGAATCCTGCCGCTTATAGTCCAGTGATTTGTTGATTTAGTTGGGTTAATAGGTAACACTTTATTTGAAAGCGGTATCATAAGACCGTCATAATTATGATATGACACTGTCATGGGCAATAATGAATGCACATGATAGGTGTCATCCGGCAAATTATGTCACTAACTCCATTTATGTCCAGCTCGCATCTTTTACATCCATTCAAAAGTGAGATAATTTGCCGGATAACACTAAATGACATCTGTTATAAGCATTCATTAATGCTCGTGATAGTGTCATGTCGTATTATGATTGTCTAATGACAGTCTTTTGGCGCCACTGTCAAATAAAGTGTTACCAAATACCATAACTTGCAATTAATGAAACAACTGGAACAGTAACTGAAGAAATAATTAGTACAGAACATGAATTTTGATTGTTATTTGCATCTGTAGCGTGCATTGCATGCTAGGAGGCATGTTGGACAACAACAGTATTGACAGCAGGTGGCAGCAGAGGTTGACTGTCCCTCCCAAGGGAGCAGTGATGGCCAAATGAAGCTTCTTGAAGCGATGAAGTTTTGCTGCCAATTGGTTCAACACTTCATGATGGCTCATTTGGTCTTATGATGCCTCTGTCAAATAAATTGTTACCGGATGATATCTTTTGGTGTAAATATCCCATAATACAGTGAGGACAGCTGCGGCTTATATTCCAGTGCGGCTTATCTATGAACAAATGCCGTTTTTGTGTCAAATTTGGTGCGTGGCCGCTTATAGTCAGGTGCGCCTTATAGTGCGAAAATTACGGTATTTGAATTTTTATATTATTTATTTTTTAATTTCTTGATTTTGATCTGTTTTGATAATTGACCTGTGAAAGCTGCTTAGATGAGCGTCATCATTCATCATTTTAACCCTTTCAGGGACAGTGGTATCTACAGTGGACAACTGTTCAGAATCTTTAACCCCTTATAATGCAAGTATTTTTGGTCATTAACATTTTTTTACTGTTATATATATATATATATATATATATATATATATATATATATATATATATATATATATATATTATAATATGAACTATTATGTTGGTTATCGTATATATTAATAATTATTATATAATATGTATGTTTTTCTTTTACTATTTTTATAATAAATTAATACAATGTTAATAAAAGATAATTCATTGAAATAAAATAAATAAAAACAGAAACACACTTTCCAAGTAACATTCTCAAGTAGTTTTTATTTTTTATATTATTGAATTCATTGCATTCTATTGACGGCGTTAGATGTCCAGTCTGTTTTGACTGAGTGGATTGGACGTCTAGTATGGAATCACAGGAGGACCAAAATAAAAATAAATAAAAAATGTTTAAAAATAAATAGATGTGAAGAGAAACAAATGAATAAACAAATAAATGAAAATACAAAAATTTATTTTGTAATTGACTTTTACTTTTTGTCATTGTTTTTTTTTTTCCTGTTTGGGATTTTCAATGACAATTTATGTCATTGACTTTTTGCAATTGAAAAACACAAATGAAAAAAAAGAATGGCAATTTTTTCTTTGCCTTTTCTACTTCGCTTTTTATTGTCTTTGCTTTTACTTTTACCGAAAGGAATGGTCTGCCAATCAAATGGTGTTGGGAGGGGCTTGTTAATTCGTGCATGAAAGGGTTAAAGGGAACCACGGATAGAAAGACTCGTAGTTCTTAAAAGATAAACGTTGTTATAAGTTAAAATAATTTGATATTAAAACCCCTCTTGATGTTTTCGTTTTTACATAATTAGTAAAATTACTTTGACTAGTAGGTTGCCATTGTTGTTGACGTCGCAGGGCAGTGACGTCACTGTGTTACGCTGCCAGGCTTCCAGAGTGTGATATAGTGACATAACCCGTCATCTGTTCACCCCTTTCAATTTGAACCCGAGAGGAACATTAACGAACATGACAGCACAGTCAATATTTCACAAAACTAGCAGCAAAAACAAAATGAACAGGAAAGACGGGATAAGACAAGATGAAAGTAGCGCAAAACCGGTGTTCTGCCAAAATGTGCTACTACTACTGTGTGCTTTGAGCTTGTTTTGTGTAGATGCATTCAGACAGAACATACTAAAGATGCCTTAAGAAAATATTTAAACGAAGTGATATAAAATAAGGGTGGTTTAAATATGCTATGTGACTAATTTGGTCAACAAATCAACAATCTGGTTTAAAGCTACCACAAGAAAACACAATGCTTAAAGTATGAGAGGGGAAACACATGCAAAAAGTATTTTGAGGCAATGAAAATGTAATAAAAGACTCAATAAAAACACAAATTGTAAGTACTCACCGCTTTTAACTGTTGTGCGCATGGGTTGGACGTCTCGTCCATAGGAAGGAATTGCAGAACACCGGTAGTGTTCATCTAGTGACAGTGATAAACTACATCATCACCCCGCGCGTCCATTGCGCGCATAAAACATGGGGCCCTCCGTAGGTCAAAACATGTACTAATGTTATAGATTTTTTTAAATCAATGGCAATATTTTGTGTGTTTCTAAAAACATATTTTAAGTATAAGAGAACAATTGTGGCTTATTAGAGCCTTCAAGTCTTTAAGTCCGAGGTTCCAAACATTGTCAATTATACACAGATTTTCACCAGTCGAGATTTGGCCTGGTTTGTATATCCACTGTTACTGCTTTTAAAAATTTATCAGTATGTTTTAAGAGTTTGCCTTTGTATGCCTCTGAATGGTAACTGCAATTTGCTCCACTTGGTATCAGAGCTCCCCCATACCCTGACCCTGCACATTTTAAAGCACTTCTAATTAGGACGTTAACCAGATGTTGCGTACAAGGCGAGGCCGCAGGCCTTTGGAAGTGCAAACCACTTTTAACAGTGTCAATGAATCCCTGGCTTCATTTAAACTCACACTCATGGAATGAAACAAACAGCATTTATCCTACAAGGTCTTATTGTGTTCGAGTTTTAGTTCAATGCATCTGTTTAGTACAAAGGAGTTGTGAATAATAGACACACTGACAAGCGGTGTTCAATCTTTCTCTTATTGATGAACTGTGGTTATTATTACTAAGTGCGTCTTACAAAAGAAACCGTTCGAGTCCGAAGAAGTGAAAGTGAGGAATCGTTAATCATTAGCATACATTTCTCAGCCTGCTAGCTAAATGTCTAATTGTGCTCTTATTCTTCAACACTTTGTCATCATTTCTGGGCGCTACAAGCTGTCAGTTGCTAGCCGGGTGAAGGTGAAAGTGCCGTGTTGCGTTCAAGTGTGAACGTGACACACAATTAGCAACACTTGACATGACCGGTCGTATTCACAGGCTTCATTTCATGGACATGAAGGGGGAAAATGTAGGATTTGGGGATTGTTAATCTGGAATTTTAATGAAGAAATGCACACACGAACAACTCGACATGAGGCCTACTTGACACTTTTGTGAAGTGTGTCATGTGTTCTGCCTTTTCTGACAATTAAAGGCAATACATGATTTTATTATTATTTTTTTTTAGCTATGTAGGGGAGTTCGGGGTTCGTTGTCCAATAAATTGGTTGTCACACGTGCTATAACTCGGCCATTCGGTGGTGTTGCACAATGTTAGTATTGCAATTATCATAATTGTGCTCAGACGATAACTACATTGTTTTGTAGTAGTAGTCACACACACATCGCTTTGCAGTAAGCGGTAATTTCATTTTGTAGGGTCAATATAAAACATCCCAGATAGCAGACAGACGTTGAAAAGATGTTGGATCAACATTCCGCTGTCAATCTTACATTGTTGAATCAATGTTGACACTCGACGTTCATTTGTCATCACTTTTGCACCCTCGATTAATGTTGTTTCAAAGTTGAAATCCTTACAAAACCTAAACGTCATTTTGATTATTAATAATATTAAAACAACGCTGAATCAATGTTATGTTTCCTTCATTTTCAACCATGATGTTATTAATGCTCACAAATATGCCCATATTTAGATGCCTGCTTTGTTTACAGACAGAAGAAACAGCTAGGCTGAATAATAAAATATTATACACGGAAAATATATATATATATACAGTATATACATATACGTATATATATATATATATATATATATATATATATATATTCATATATCAAATAGGTTAATAATCAATTAATAAATAATAAAAATTAAAAAATGGCTAGATTTAACATTATTTTTAATTGAATCACATCAATAGAAACTTCAAACAAAACTGCATTCACAGTTAATTCAAATCTAGGAATTCAAGCAGGTAACATGGGTCAGTTGTCAGCATTTTGTGGTGAAGTGAGTTCCTCAACCAATCTCAAACCAAATTGGGGCTACATGTGGGAACGGAGCTAGCTAGTTAGTTAGCTACGATGGAAAAATTACCGCACTGTCTTGATGTTCAGTAAATTAATTTAGACATGCCTTAATTGTGTAATATCTAGTGATTTTAGTGCTTTAATTGGAAAAAGAATTAATTTTCCCTGAACTAAAGTTTACTTAGCTAACATCCTGGCTAAATAGGTCTTCGCTTGTATGCCAATCATAGCAAATGCACGATTTTTACAATTTCGGCAATTTTGTCACATTGTGTCAGGCAAACCATTTTATATACAACTTTGTTGACAAATGCGGTATATTCTAGATACAGGCACTGAAGAAAAACAACAGGCTTACCTTTAAATATGGCTATCCTTAAATGAGGTGTTTCCAATAGAGTTCATTTGAGGTACGCTGTCTTCCAGGTCAACCACAAACACAACTATTTTTCAACCATAACTCCCGCTCATCCATAATTCAATGACTTTTCAATCATATTTCTTGGTCAATCAAAAATCAACTATTTGTCAACATTATTTCTTCAACTATAAAACAATGCTAACCCAGCCATCGCCTGACACACCATAGAAAAACGTTCTTTCAATGTCACTGTCAGGTGTCATCGGTATTTGCAATGTTTATTCAACATTGTTTATTCACGAAAATTTCAGTGTCAACCACACTGATGATTTTGATGGAAAATCAACGTTTATTCAACGTCGGTCTGCTATCTGGGATTTTAACGTAATATGTTTCTACTAAAGAGTTACTAATAAAAAGTATAGAGACATTTTTTTTGAGTTTTCACAATCTCTAGCTATCCAGTTGAATGGAAGCTGTTAGCTTAACTTTTAGTTAGAAAAAAAAAAAACAAGCAAGCCAGAGTTGGTTGTCAAGCCATCAACAGATCCAAGGATTCAAATGTTTTTTTGTTTTTTTTTGTGCTATGTTGAAGCAGCATTGTAAACCTGTTCTAATTTAATAGTAAAGTTTATAATGTATTCTTGTTAATGTTACATTTTCAGGGTTTATAAGCCTGGTGGATCACCAGGCTTTTCTTAAAACATGTGGCAACCAGCCCCGTTCTCCCCTTCCCTCATCAAATGTACAGTGAGCAACTCTTAAAGGAGGGGAACTTGTATCATAAGAAAAGAACTCATCTGAGTTGGTGTCTTTTTAGTTGCTCCTCCTTCTGTGTAAATGCTGTGTATTAATGTGTCGCAGATTTTAAACAACAACAAAAAAAGCCTGTACATAAATGGAGCGGTCCTTCCAAATTCTGGTGTTTGTATAACTTGTAGATTTATGTCCGATGTACTAATTTGAGTTACTGATTGTTTTTCTCTTTTTCCTTCACAAGTTTGTTCCAAAAGAGCCCTGTGCTGTGTATAGTGTAAGTACAAATGTTAATTTTTTTGGGCTACTTTAATAGCCAGGCATTCAATTGTCAATTCAAGGCATTAAAGTTGAGTTAAACTTCCCAAGTTGTTCACACTATTTTCGTTGTTGTTTTGTTTTTTTTTAAATTCCCTCAAGGACATCTCTGTAAAATAAACCCAGCGTTGTGTAGAAATGCATTTCAGTGTAGCTCTTAATAGCCAATACATCTGTGTCCGCAGGCGTGTGTGATACCAGAGGTACACCTCGGGCAGCACATCCATTCTGCTGGGGCCAGCGGCGACAGGCTTCTTTTCATTGGCTTCCATTACTCTTATCTGATCAGGGCCAGGTAGCCGCTCCTTCGCCATCAAGGCGCTCCCAGGTCGACCTGACCGACGTGTCCATATCCTTCGCTTTGCAAGCTTTTATCGCTGACAGTTAAACAGTATTGTCACACAGTACCTACACATTAACAATTTCATTTAACTGATTGCGTCCAATAGGCGTCCAATATACTTTGTTTGGGAGTGAACTAATTCTCTTTATGATCATATACAGTGGTATGAAAAAGTATCTGAACCTTTTAAAATTTTTCACATTTTTGCATTAAATCACCAACAAAAGTGATCTGATCTTTGTGAAATTCACACAGATGTAAAAACAGTGTCTGCTTTAACTAAAACCACCCAAACATTTATAGGTTTTCATATTTTAATGAGGATAGTATAAAACAATGACAGAAGGGGGAAAAAATAAGTAAGTGAACCCTCTGCCTAAGGAGACTTATTAAAGAGCAATCGAAACCAAATTTTACCAAACAATTTAAGTCAGGCGTGTGCCCAATCACTGATGAGTGGTTTAAAGCTGCCCTGCCCACTATAAAACACACACCTGGTAAGAATTGTCTTGATGAGAAGCATTGTCTGATGTACATCATGGCTCGGTCAAAAGAGCTGTCTGAAGACCTGTGATCAAGGATTGTTGATTTTTATAAAGCTGGGAAAGGATGTTCATCAATCGACAGTCAGAGAAGTTGTCTACAAATGGAGAGCGTTTGGCACTGTTGCTTATCTCCTAAGGAGTGGTCGTCCACCAAAGAGGATGTTAAGAGTTCAGCGCAGAATACTCAGAGAGGTAAAAATGAACCCTCGAGTGTCTGCTAAAGACTTAAAGAAATCACTGGCACAACCCAATACCTCTGTGCACACATCAATATGTTAAACTATGGCCAAGAATGGTGTTCGTTCATGGGAGGACTCCACAGAGGAAGCTACTGCTGTCTAAAAAAACATTGTTGCTTGTTTAATGTTCGCAAAAATTGGACACTCCACAGAAGTTCTGGCAAAATATTTTGTGGACCGATGAAACCGAAGGTGAATTGTTGGGAAGTAGCACCCAACGTCATGTGTGGAGGTAAAAAGGAACAGCTCACCAACATCAACACATCATCCCCACCATGAAGCACGGTGGAGGGAGTATCATGAATTGGGGCTGTTTCGCTACCTCAGGGCCTGGACAACTTACAATCATTAATAGAAGAATGAATTAAAAAGTTTATCAAGATGTTATGCAAGAAAACCTGAGGCCGTCTGCCAGACAGTTGAAGCTAAAAAGCGGCTGGATGCTGCAACAAGACAATGATCCAAAACACAAAGGTAAATCAACTTCAGAATGGTTTCAGAAGAACAAAATACACGTTCTGGAGTGGACAAGTAATGGTCCAGACTTAAATCCCATTGAGATGCTGTGGCATGACCTAAAGAGAGCGATTCATGCCAGACATCCCAGGAATCTGACTGAACTACAGCAGTTTTGTACAGAACAATGGGCCAAGATTAGTCATCATCGATGTGCCAATCTGCAGCTACAGGAAGCGTCTGGTTTAAGTTATTGCTGCCAAAGGGTGGGAGGGGGGGTACATAATGATGGTTCAGTTACTTATTTCCCCCCCTTCTGTCATTGTTTGCATACTATCTTCATTAAAAGATGAAAATCTATAAATGGGTGGTTTTAGTTAAAGCAGACTGTTTTTATCTGTGTGATTTTGACAAAGATCACATTTGATGGTGATTTCATACAGAAATGTGAGATTATAAAAGGTTCAGATACTTTTTCATACTACTGTATACCCTATTTCTCAGACTATAAGGTGTTACTTTACCTCCCAGCTTTTGACCCCTGTGACTTAAAGTTCAACGCGCTAGTATTATAATTTTTTGTTTGGTATTTATTCATGACAGTTGGCATTACTTACATGCTGTTACCGCTGTCCCTGTGGGTTGTCTTTAAATATATACATATATTATTACATTTATACCTATTTCTTTCAGACTAGACATGTGCAGATTACTGGTTTCAAGGTATATCATGGTATGAAAACATCACGGTTTCAAAACCGCTAAAATTTTACGTCATACCGTCCCTATGGTAACAGCTATTTTTTTGTCCCATAAATGCAGGGAGAAATCCCTCAATGCTCAACCCTCCCCCACCGGTTTTTGCTCAGTGTCAGTGAGTCAGCTGTGCTACACGGATGCTGGAGCAGGTGAAACTCCTGTTCATTCCCTCCTGTTCTATTAAGTTTGTATTTTTTCACTTTATTTTATACCTTTGCTCCAACTTGTTAATACGTTCTGAAAAATAAAAATCCTCTTCAACGGATTTTTTTTTTTAAACCCAGATATCTCAAAGTAACACATTTTAGAGCTGTAATTGCAATACAGTGATACCGTACTGTGATATTTTGGCTTAAGGTTATCATACCGTCACAATATCATACCAGCACATGCCTATTTCAGACTCATCCTGACGTGTGCAGGGTAAAAAAAAAAAAAAACATGCAGCTCCGCCCGCTGATCAGCGTCTGTATTGAGCCGTATGTGCTACCAGCTTTTTAAAAAAAATTTTTTTTTTAAATACAATGAGCTTTAATTAGGATGAAAGTGGTAAGGTAAGCCGGCGAAGAAAATGCAACTTTGCAAACCGTGTGATACGACAGCAACATATAACTGTGGAAACTTTGGCTTGTTGTAGCATCTCACAAGAGAGATGCTGCAACAAGGACCAGCCGTGATGAGAACACCACAGGTGCAGAGCAGGGAGGTAGGACTTCAAGGTTCAGTGAGTGAATATTAGAATTAATATCATCAATTACGTGGCATCTTAAAATAAAATTGACTTGAATTGATCAGAATGTTTTGCAAAAAAATAAAATAGAAAATGGTTCTGTTAAGTTTCTGCCTTGGAAACTATATGTAAGTATTTTACATCTATCTGTGTGTTTGAGGGGAAAAGTTATATGAAAGAAATTTGTTAACAAGTCCTCCGGTATGGAAACTAAGTTAGGTAGCTCAAGTTGGGCAGTGCACACGGAAATGCACTGTTTTGGACAGTACACTTTTGAACTTTTTAAGAGCCAAAAAGCAACAAAATAGTCCAGAAACATATCCAAAAGAAACAAAAATATTCACTATTTATCCTCCAAAACATTGGAAAAAGAGGAAGAGGAAATACACTACTGTAACATGTTTGGAATTTTGTTCATTTTTTTTTTTTAATGGAATCGGATAAGACTCTTTATTGGCAAATTCTCAAAATCACATGACTCAGACTGCAAAATATGTGACCAGGACATCCCTATTTTAAATGATGTGAAAATGAAAATCAGTCTCACTCGGGCCCTGGTAGGGACATAACACTAGCAACTTTTCAGGATGCTCAAATTGTCACTGCCAACTTTTAAGCAACCACATTTGCATTATATAATGAGTTCAGTTCGATAAATCATTTAAATTGTCTTCCCATATGTTGTAAGAATAGAATTGACCCTACCATTATAAAGTGAATTATTTTCAGACCTTACATTTACCCTTTTTCACTTGCTGAATGTGCCTGTCCATTTTTTCCCCTCAAACGCACATTTGATTGGCTGATGAATTCATTTACTTAAAATATTTTGCTTTATTTTCTACATTATTTATTTTAAACGATATTTATTTGCAGCCTATGCAGACATTTTTCCAGATAATAATACATTAATCATATCAGCGGTAAAACGTTTTCAATTTTTGTGGCCTTTAGCTGTGCTTTTGGACAAAAGCAGTCGTGGTTTACCTGAAGGAAGGCTCCCTTTTTTCTTTTCATATAACTAAAAACTTCTTAGTCAGGGTATTTACAGGATTTAGACAATGTTGAGTGGTCTTAAGACAAATGATTTTTTGCATTCCTAGATATATTATTAACAAGTGTGTATTTATTGTGTGTGTTAATATAATTTATGTTCAAATATTGCAATTTGCTAATAAAATCGTGAACATTTATCCTGGGAGTTTTCAACATGTTTAAATGCTTGACAGATGTCATTGTGTCATTTGGCAAATTATGTCACAAACTCCATTTATGTCCAGCCATAGACAGTCCAGCTTAGATCTTTTACATCCATTCATAAGTGAGATAATTTGCAGGATGACACTAAATGAGATCTGTTATGAGCATTCATTAATGCTCATGACAGTGTCATGTCATAATTATTAGGTTCTTTTGACAGTCTTTTGATGCCATTGTCAAATAGTGTTACCAAATACCATAATTATCAATTAATGAAACAACTGGAACAGTAACTGAAGAAATAATTAGCACAGAACATGAATTTTGATCGTTATTTACATCTGTAGCGCTGCAATGCATGCTAAGAGGCATGTTGGATGACAACAGTGCTGACAGCAGGTGTGATCAGAGGTTGACTGTCTCCCCAGAGGGAGCAGTGATGGCCAAGTGAATCTTCTTGAAGCAGTAAAACTTTGCAGCCGACTGGTTCAAAGCTTCATGGTGGTTTATTTGGTCTTATGACAATATTATGCCACTGTCAAATAAAGTGTTACCGATTAATATATTTTGGTGTAAATATCTCATAATACAGTGAGGACAGCATCAGCTGACAGTTCAGTGCGGCTTATCGATGAACAAATGCCGTTTTCGTGGCACATTTGGTAGGTGGTGGATATAGTCAAGTACGCCATATAGTCAGAAAATTACGGTAAACACAGCTGGAAGGCAAACACCGTCAGTGTGGCAAGGTAAAATGAGGTAATCAAAACATTTTACAAACAAGACATTTCATGACAGTGTTCATCAAAAACCAACATTTGCTAAGTAGAACCAGTTATCTTATTTTTATTGATGAGTGCATGCCATGTAGGTGCCTGCACAACTGAATGTGAGGACTTTAACTGCTCCAGGAAAAAGCTTATTAAATGTACAGTGGTTGCGTATGTGTGGGCACACGAGGTGGTTTATCACAACATAGCACCTGGGAAGCACAGTTGAATCATTTTTGTAGTCAAGAGTCCCTTTCTCCATGTGTGAGATGTGAGTGTGCCACCAAATTTGTGGAAATTTTACATTAGTATTAGGGTTTACAATCAGCTCAAGACTTTTGAAAAGCTTTGTGACACCTTGGGAGAAATCCCCCGCCTGACACAGACAGAGGATGATTAAAGGTGAAATAAGATTTAATGGTGCTCCTTAGTGAGACAGTAGGTGGACACATCTCGGTTGTGGTCCACTCTGAAGACGCAGAGCTTTGTTAGCCTTTATGTCATGTGGCTTAAGTAAGCGGCAGGAACTTCAAAGAGGATTACCAAAAAAAAAAAAAAAAAAACCAAGACAAGAGATTGCTGGAAAATGTTTTAATTGCTTAACGCAGCCATACCTGTGGACAATTTCCATTTTGCTGCTACCAAACATACATTTCAACATGTTGACAACGCAGAATGATGCCGTCTCTAATTTTACAAACGCTCCCGGTGTGTCTTGTGTCAGGTTACGCTAAGATGCACTGAAACAGGACAAGCTCTCGTTCAAGAACAACAAATGACATCGCCGGCAGCATCCTAAACGTCTCCAAGCATTTTGAGAGGAATTTTTGTCAATTCTTACCCCCCCCAAAAAAAAAAAAAAAAAAATCATTCTTGGACACTCCCCTTGACAATAACATGACCATGCATTTGTCTTCCACTTTGACTAAACCACAATATGATGAGAATATATATTTGCAGGTTGGCAATACTTAAGTCGAATTCGTATTGATGGTTAACGGACACGAGACGTGAGCCTGATTAAATACATGCCAATACTTCCAATATTTAATTATATATAAGGGCCAAAGACTTTTTTTCTGTCCCTATACAAAAGACGTCTTCTGAGGATGCTTCAGCTGTCATTTACATACAAATGGTGCCATCAATATGGGGCATACACATCTTTTAAAAAGTGTTAAGAACTGACCTTGCACTCAAAGTGTTCATGCTCTTTAACGTCGGGTCTCAAAACGGGCTAAACATTACAAATATATAATATTTCCCATTTAGTTCAACCTTTTGTTACGTTCCTATGGAACTCCATATGAAAACAACTATTGACGGGAACTAGTGCAACCTGGAGGAGGCCTGGTCTTTTGTGACAAGGCAGGCACAGAGTAAAATAGACAAAATGAACTCTGGAATGACTCCAGAGCAATGGCAGATATATTAAGGCCATTTTTGAAAAATTAAAAGGAGACCAAAAAAAAAAAAAAAAAGGAACAGTAGCAGACGGCTTGACTTGCTACCCACCCTGACCACGAACTTCACAGTCGGGCAGCGAAGCGAGTCTTTTTGTTTTTTTCTTCTTTTGCTCCCGCCCTTCCCCAAGTTCATTGTGCCAGCCTCCCCCACATCCCTGGTGAGAAAGGGCCACTCTCATTTATTCAAGTGTGTTCAGTTTTGGTGGAATTCATATAAGAGTGGCACCCTCACGAGTGTTTTCCTGCGCAGAGCCAGTGAGTCCCGGGCCGTCACGATTGTTTTAGGCGCTTGCGGGGGGGACCAAAGGGCGGGCACTGCGCCGAAGCCAAGGCACGGAAGGCCTCGGCCACCAAGTGAGGGTGCGATTGGATCATTGACTTCCAGCCCGCAGTCTCCATGATGTCCGTAGCGTGGCTGCGAGGACAAACACAATCAAGCTTAACGTGGAGAGATTCAAAATCAATGAACACAAGTGCCGAAGAAAATAAGTGGCCTTATAAATCATTCAAAATACAAGTCGCTGTTCAGCAGAGTATGCTTAGATTAAGGTAGAACCTTTTTACCAGTAAACATCTTTAATCATATTTTACTTCTGCTACATGATCAAACTTGCATAATATGTTAGTAATATGAAATGGAAGGGGTGATTGGATTTGGGTTCATGAGGTCAAACGTCACAGACGTCAGAAAAGGAATTTCACGGTCACTCAAAGAATAAAGGAATTGACAAACTTATGGGTATGTACGTAATATGAAAGATGAGTAAATTTGCAGTAATGATGTCAAAGTTCAAGAAAGGAATTTTGCAAAAACATATTTAAAGGGAGTGCCCACTCTATCAAATATGGCGATGCTTTTAATTTGGCTGCTTAAGCAGACGTCTGTACTTTCACAGAGTTTTAATTTGGGTATTTAAACCCTTTATAGAGCCACTGTCTAGGTTTGGTCATTAAAAAAACTTCAACATTATTATTATTCAATCTTTTTCATTCATCACCTAATAATTACATTGATCTAAATGCATGGAAAAAGGGGCAGGCGCTATATACTGTAAGTACTTTCCACTCTCCAAATCCCTTGCTTGCAGCTGCAAGGCTCAACCCTCCCCCACATGTTGCTGCTCAGTGTCAGTGAGTCAGCTGTGCTACACGATGACTGGAGGAGGTGAAACTCCTGAACTTTTTCCCCCATCGAAGAAAATGAAATCGTTGATATGGGAATATTTTATTTTTATTTATAAAAAAGTTACAGTCGGCTGCGGCTTAGAGGAGGGCCAACGAACATGTAAAAGATGTTTGTCGAGGGTGGCTGCCGAGGAGGCAATACCTCCAATATGATTTCGGATTTATACAAAATTAAAGGTTAGTACACTGTCATGAACGTTTACCACCAGCTACGAGAGTTAACTCCAGTGTGTTTAGTGTGTCTAGCGGTGGTAAAGCATGTGGTGCTTTTTTCCCCCTGGCAACTGTCTGTGTTAAGAGTGTGTACAATGTAAACATGATAAGAGTCATACACTCTTGCTTTTTATGGAAAATAATTCAATTATTTTTGTTCTGATTGTAATAATGTTGAGCTGTGGCTGCTGGTTTAGGCTCGCCTAAAGGACTGCATTTATTTCAATTTTATTTAGAAAATTTCAGTTATTTGTTATTTTTTAACTTAACATTATACTTATGTTCCAATTTGCTAATATGCTTTGAAAAAAAAAATCCTGTTCAATAGGGAGGGGGGAAAAAAGTTTTTAAAAGACATACATCTCAAAGTAAAACATTTTTGAGCTCTAATTGCAATACCGTGATATTTTGGCTTAAAGAGCATACGACACCAGAAAAAAAGTCTTAAATGGCATTATTATGTGAATTAGAATCATATTTTGAGACGATTCGACCATATACAACAATTTAGCAAAGCACAGATGACGAGAAATTAGTCTTTTAATCTGCCGGTTAGCCACGCCTACAATTATAGGGCTTTAGCGTCCCCAACAGGTGGATGACGTCAGCGGTAGACTAGGCTCATTGGTTTTACTATTCAGCCCATTGATGGGGAATTGTTCAGAACGAGGAAAACGAGACGAAGAGAGCTGCAAAATGTCATTGTTTCAGTCTCTCTACTCCCAATATTTTTACAGGATATTCTTTTTATCCAAGTATTTTCCCCAATAGCTATATAAATGGCTTGAGAAGGACCAGTCAGCCCGTCGAGGGGGAACTATTCACAATGAGGAAAACGCGACGAAGAGAGCGGCAAAATGTCATTGTTTCTGTCTCTTTACTTCAATATTTTTACAGGATATTCTTTTTACCCAAGTACTTTCCCCAATTGCTAAATAAATGGCATGGTCATGACAAATAACTTGTGCTAAATGGAATATAAAATAATAAAAATCCATTTATTCAAGACGACATGGCAAAATTACTCCATAATGGTCAAAACAGTCGACTTTACCTTTACTGTCACACCTGCCGAACGATATTTTATGACACCTAAATCGGACATATGTCATTTCCCTTCCCCGGCTTCGGAGAATGTAAACAGACCAGAAGGAGTGACAGCTAGCCGACATGCTAACCCGAACCGAGGGATGTTTCAAAGTCTTCAAAGTGGAAAATCACACATAACTAGCCTGGATTATTTGACATGACGACCCGGTTGTCGAGTTTCTTTGCGGATCGGCAAACCGCCCGGCGGAGAGCAATTTACAGTTCGTTCCCTGGAGGAGGGTGGCTGGAATTGTTGTGTAGCTAACGTGCTAATAGCTAACTGCTAATGAGCGTGAGGATAGCTTTTTACATGCCTATCAATGATCAAACGTAAGTAGTCCTTTATTTAAAGGAATTTTATAGTGTTTACTTTGTAATCACTGTATTCGTATTTGACATAATACAAAACAAGATGTTTACTCACTTCCTTGTAAGTCCAATGGTCCCACAGTAAATATCCACAGTGAATGGGAACCTTTTGAAACTCCAAAAAGGCGCATACGCCTAACCCGCATACAGAATGATTTTTCTGCAGCCGTTTGGCTGGCTTGATGCAAAAAATAAAAGTATTAATCCGCAAAATCAGCTGAATCCTTCGTCCTCATACACAACAGTACACTGTAGCGTGAAGAGGACGTCTTCTACCGTACACGTCACAGCGCCCTCCTCCTCAATGCGAGACCGAAGCCGGAAGTCACTCATTTTCCTGGCGCGGGATTCAAAAAACTAAATAAATATAGCGATCGCTTCCACACACATCCAAGCGGTCCATATCATTCAGGAGCATAAAATACCGCGTGTATTATGAAATAAACATGCTTTTTCGTGTCACAAGCACTTTAAGGTTATCACAGTCAGACTCTCATAGCGGCACTTGCCTAATATATATTAGATTTTTCATAATACATTAACAAATTATTTGTGTTAAAACTAAATAAAATAGAAATGATTACAAACAGAAATAACGCCCCAATAATACTAGTTTTCCCCCATAGTATTTAAATGAGCCCCTATTAAAGAATTTAGCCTTTTTTAGCCCCATTAGATTGACTTTTCTCCCAGTAAAAAACATGTCATTCATTTTTACAATTGATTAATTGACTGATACCCTGTAAATGCTTAAAAAATGTCCATATCTTTTCAATTTATTATCAAATAAGTGGTTGGATAATAATGGTAAAAATGTCTGTTGCATCACTTATTTAAAATGCTTTGGTCTGATTAAATTAATTTTGATTTTGAATTTGCACATGATAAAATAAAAACTCACACATGGATTGCCATTGACATCTAATCTACAGTATTTTAACTGGGCAGGCATTGAATTATTATGTTTCAGTACCATTAATGGTGATGGATGTCCAATCCATTTGGACTCTGAGGGCGGTCAGCGATTGCTCGATTGATGGAATATTTTTTGCTGACTGGCTAGACAAAATCATGTTTCGTACCCTATTGAGATGTATGTGCACAAATCGTAGAGCAGTTTACAAATGTCAGAAAAACACCAGACTACTCATTGGAAAGGCAAAACTTGGCGACCACACTCCGCCCATACGAAATGCGCAAAAAAGGCTCCATTTGCAGGGTTTCTCCAGGTACGAGTCTATTAATAACTTGGACACCTCGATACGACGTCTCAAAGTGAAAAGGCAAATAGTGCGCCTTCTGCTTGGGCTAAAACAATGAATTCTAATGCATCTGCGAGGGGCCCAGATAAGAGTGCGTTATTCATCTTGTGTCACATATATCAGCTAATTACATACTTGCTATTCCAGTTCTTTCCATCTTTACAGCCCAGCTGTCTGAGGACACTGCACCTATGGCAAGGAGATAAAAAGGTAAGCATTCAGGGATGGTAAACAGAAATGGCAGCAGAAATTCATCACTGGAGGTTTTTCCCCCCTTATTTCCTTCTTCCTCCTCCAGATACTTGCCTGTTGATAAAATCTATGGCTTGTGCTTTGAGCTGCTCGGCGCTGTGCAAATCTGCCAGGATGAGGGTGTCGGCCACATTCTCCACCGAGAGGCTGTTGCACAGGGCCTCTTCACACATGACTTTTAAACGCTCCAGCGCATACTGTAAGCACAGAGTCAGCGCTTAGCCACTGTATGTAAACTGCATTTGTCTAGGGACACCAAACGATAGTGTTCAAGTGAAACGACGTCCTACAGTATTTTGTGATTATGACAGGGAAGACATTGCGTGTAAAATAAGGGCAGGGAATGAGGTAGGACTGTAGATATCGATTGTTTTAGTAGTCGATTAATCTATCAACTAGTTAGTTCGAATAATCAGATAAGGAACATTTAATGCATTGCAGAATACATTTTAGAGCTGTCCCGACTAGTCGACGTCATCGGGGGGGTGTCTAACAAAAAATACAATACATATATGTGTATATATATATATATATATATATATATATATATATATATATATATATATATATATATATATATATATATATATATATATATATATGGAGGAATACACTCAGGTGACTTGAAGTTCCATTCTGAGACCCCTAATTTGGCCAACTTTCAAAATTGTCCGATATGCATGTGTGATACATCATTGGAAAGCTTGAAATCTCAATTTTCTGGAGGAAGAACAATTTTGAACACAAGGGCATTAAAAAAAAAAAAAAAAAAAAAAATTAAACAGCAAAACCCTATCTGGAGGTGAGAGCACGCGAGAGCAGAATTACAGACGCTATGACTTTAACGAGATATTATCGCGTACTTACCTACGTACTTACCAAAAACTCCATGCAGCATGTATCACTTAGTGTCAAGACACAGCTGTGAATGGCCACAGCTGGATTTTGTTGGGATATTATGGGTGAAACATGGTAATATAACCAGGGTTGCGATGCAGAAATCGCAGGCATCAAGGAATGGTTGAGATTTTCTTTTTCATATATTTACCCTTTTAAACGTTTTTTTTTCCACCCAATTTTTCTTTGTTTGGATCGATTATTTATCATCGAACATATCGGAGAAAATGGGACGTTTAAAAAAAAAAAAAAAAAAAAAAATACAATTAAGTAGGGCTGTCAAAATTATCGCCTTAACGGGCGGTAATTAATTTTTTTAATTAATCACGTTAAAATATTTGACGCAATTAACGCACAAATGCCCCGCTCAAACAGATTAAAATGACAGCACATTGAAAGGTGTACTTGTTTTGTTTTTCGGAGTTTTGCCGCCCTCTGCTGGCACTTGGGTGCGACTGATTTTATAGGCTTCAGCACCCAAGAGCATTGTGTAAGTAATTATTGACATCAACAATAACGGGCTACTAGTTTAGTTTTTGATTGAAAATTTTACAAATTAAAACAAAAACATGAAGAGGGGTTTTAATATAAAATTTCTATAACTTGTACTAACATTTATCTTTTAAGAACTACAAGTCTTTCTCTCCATGGATCGCTTTAACAGAATGTTAATAATGGTAATGCCATCTTTTTGATTTATTGTTATAATAAAGAAATACAGTACTTATGTACTGTATGTTGAATGTATATATCCATCTTGTGTCTTATCTTTCCATTCCAACAATAATTTACAGAAAAATATGGCATATTTCATAGATGGTTTGAATTGCGATTAATTGCAATTAATTACGATTAATTAATTTTTAAGCTGTAATTAACTCGATTAAAAATCGTAATCGTTTGACACCCGTACAATTAAGCGATAGTTAAGAGGTAGAGATCCGTGACTTTTTTCAGACGCCATTTTTTAATTTGTGAGATAATTTGTTTAAAAGTTTAAAATATGTGAGTGAATAATTTAAATCTTTTTTTTTTTTTAAACGAAATATAAAACTTCAATTTATGATTTTAAGCTAAAAACGACGGACATTTTGAATATTAAATATGATTAATTACCTTCGTTTTATGGCTGTGTTGGAACACAAGCGGCTGTGCGACGTCTATATGGGGGTTTTCAGGGTAAAACTGACAAAAATAGTTCGGGGGCTTAATCCGACATGAATCTGCTATGGCAGCATACAGACATTGTTCTATCAAACAAAACAGTTGTTTTGGCTTAAAATACAGCAGTTTCTGTTACAGAGGAGTGCAAGAGCAGAAACTGCTTTTTCTGTCTTGTCTGTGTTTTCCGCCATATACATAATAAAAATATATATATGAAAACAGCACTGGCCTGCTTACTATAATCCATGACTGCACTAATGTTAATGACTTTATATTATAAAGTATTATTGCGTATATACATATAGGAGTACACTCTAAAATTAATACTATATATTTAATTTGTTACTACGACTATGTGTGCCTATGATTAAAAACAATTGTGGTAATATTTCAGTTTGCCTTCTGCTTTATCTATGTTCAGGTTAAAACAAACAAATGTTGAACAGTTTTTATACTCCCCAAAAAATGCGGAAGGCACACCAGAAAGAGCATCTGAACTCACACAAAGAATTCTGAAATCGATTACCCGGGACATGAGGCCAATTGAAATTCATTTGAACATTTAGAACAACATACCACAAAAGGATTAAGAATTGTTTTGACTCCTGTTAAAAAGGTGAAGTCAAAGTGTTTCCGTTTACATTTTTTTTTTGCACTAGTTAATGCCGGGAGCATTTGACCTCATTGTTTGTGATTTATTATTGATATTTATGTTTATTATTTCTACGTTAATAAAGAATTTAAGTGTTCGATTTTTTTTGTGTGTGTGAATTAATAAGCTTTAAAAAATTCATTATAAAATTTATAAAATTGGTAAAAAAAAAAAAAAAAATTATTAGATTAGTCGACAAATCGTAAATATAGTCCGCTGACTAATCGGGAGAAAATCAGTGGTTTGGGACAGCCCTAATACATTTTAGAAGATGTAAAACAATGGCTTCCTAAGATTGCACTTTCAAAAGACCATTAAATGTGAACACAAAATAAAATTTGACAAATTTTTTGACAAAAGTCAAAATTGAAACTTGACACAATGATGCAAAATGGAGCAAACCAACACAAATTCCTGCTGATAATTATTTTTTACTGATTATAAATACCTATTAGAGGATTATAAATACCTATTAGATATAAAACAATGTTGACCTTAAAAGCGCTTTTCCTAACTAATGTATGCTGTAACTTACAATTCATTTATGGATGCATGTGCTGTCCTTACAGAGAAGCTGTTGTACTAATTTAGCTCCAGACACGTATTCATTTACCTGCTAATTTACTTTTCACGGTTGATTACTCTGCACTAAAATGCGGTTGAAGCCAAACTTACTGGTTTACTACTACTGTGCCCATACATATTTGTCTGATGTAGTGGCATACTACATTCAACAATATTTAGATTTTAATTTTTGTCACCCATCCAGTGTTGTTTTCGTCGACAATGACGATAAGGAAATATTTTATCGTCAAAAACAATTTTTTCATGACAACATGACAAGCTAAGAACAAGTGTTGGGAGACCGAAACATAACTGACGAATGCCAGTTTTCATCTGATGAGACGAGAACGAGATGAAAATTTGCTAAAGTTTCCGTCATAAGTTCACAATGTGTCGACGTTTATACCGCAGGTCTTAATGCACACATCTGATTTGTTGCCATATCTGTTTTTTTTGGCGTGCCCGTTCAGACTGCCTTGTCCATTGAGACCGTTCAAGTCCTACTCATGCTCACTAATTCGCGCTCCGACACGCGCTGAGCAAGAAGACCCGCATATGCAGAAGCATCAAAACAAATGACTACACATGCTGGCTGTCATCCGTCATTCCAGGGCGATCATGTATTGATTTCCAAAAAGAGGACACAAATAACACACATAATCCCCGTTTAGGCTTATATTCAAAGTTTCTGTGGATCGATAGCATGCACGCACTGTCCGTGCATGTTACACACACATACGCAGTTTGCCCAGACTCTCGGCCGTGTAAGCAATCTTGAAATATTGCTCATATAGAGCAGAGAGAAAACCGATCATTCTCAGGCTTATCCTCAACCCTTTTTATTTTTTTTATGACTGTTGCCAGGCCCGACCTTTCCCCAAAAGCCGTGTTCAAGGCAAGCTAGGCGCTCACGCAGAGCTGCATTTTTACATTTTACATTTCTACCTTAGCGTGCCGTGTCTCTCGCTCTTTGATGACGTAATTGCTGCATGAATTCCGATTTGTGAGACTTAACCAGTTCAGACCGCCGCGACGTTCTGGAAAAATGTGGGCCAGATCGGATTTAAACCACATACGAAAGTGACCCAGATCGGATTTGAAATGGTCCACTTTTATGCAACTTGTCCCGTTCAGACAGTCAAGTTAATGCCTCACTCGAGTCGGAAAAACACGAAAAAATCATATTTATGCTTTAACACCTGCAGTGTGAACGTAGCCTGTATGACATTTTCTTATCGTATGTGTAGTTAGCACGCATAGTAGCTTTGTTTAGTTGTGTCACTCGTGACGCGCTGCAACCCCCGCACACACACGCTCACTCACTGTTTCCTCTCAGGTGCTGCTTGGTAAGTTTTGTTTTCTTATCTTGGCTAGATATGCCATGTTGCTTTAACCTTTAAAAGTCTGTCCTAAAATTTTCAAAGAAATTTTTACTAGATGACTTGGATAGCTGTTTGGAAAGACTTAGGATGACTCATAATGACCACAGTGTACAGTATTCCATCGTTTTTCGCGGTTAATAGGGACCAGAACCCGGCGCGATAAGTGAAAAACCGCGAAGTAGCGCATCCCCCCCCCCCCCCCCCCCCCATTTTGTGTGTGTGTGTGTGCGCTCAATGTATTTATTCAGATCTAGCACTGGAAAGAGATACATATGAGACATGTTTTTTTCCTCCTTTTCCCCCCCAAAGTATGATTTTAAAAAATGTACCGTAATTTCCCGAATATTAGCGCGCACTTTTTTCCCCCTAAAATCAACTTGTAAAATCATGGCGCGCATATATAATATATAAACAGATTTTTTTTTATTGACACGGCCACGTTGTGTTAAAGAAACGTATGCGGCCATCCGTTGCCGACCATTACGGTACGTGACGTCACCATTTTGTTTCGGTCATACTTCACTGATCGGCCGAATGATTTCGTCTGTGTTAGATTCTGCTTTTTTCACTCTCCATAAAGCACAGAATTTAGTTTAACTCATTTGAGTCAACGTTTATTGCAGCGTCGCAACTCTGACCATAACAAACATAACAACAGACTTCCTGTGTGTGTCCGTCAACTATATCTGTCCCTCGGGAAACTCACCTCATGGAAAACACCATTCAGTAAAATTACATTTCTGTATCTGTACACGAGCTCTGTTTTCTTGTATTCTTCTATTTATTGGTGCTAAACTTAGGGTGCACGTTATAAACGGGTACAATAATTTCCCCTAGATTTTACAAGTAAATTTGGGGTGCGCATTATACACGGGTGCACCTTATATTCGGGAAATTACGGTATATATATATATATATTTTAATAAATGCTTTTTAAACACTTCAAATGTAATAATTATGATCAGTTTTAAACATAACTGTCCCACTGAATCATTTTTAAAAAAGAATAAAGTACTGTAGTAGAAAAATGCTTGGCTTTATTAAATGCTTCCGTTTACCTAACATGGCTGTGATTCGTGGAGTGACATGTAGAAATTACAAACTCCTGGCGTTTATTTTATATGTATCGAACGTCTCCACATTCTCCCCCCACAGACACACACATTCATTCCAGCCCGCGCTTCCTTGCAGAAACTGTTTAACAAGTTAAACAATGACTGACAGATTGCTGCCCGGCTTCTTTGGCCAGATCAAAGCCATCGTTAACTTTAATAAGCAAGTGCCGCAGTGACAGAGCTGGGAAAGGGGGTGAGAGGCTGTGCGAGCGAATGAAGCAGAACAAAGGTTTGTGGATTGGAAAAAAATAAAATAAAAAAACTATCGCACATCCTTGCGATGGGACTATGGCGCATGTGCATATCGCGATGGCGATGTTTAAACGCTATATCGTTCAGGCTTAACATATACGTATATAGAATCCTTGTTATTTTAATATGAACAAGATTAATAACATTAAAATATATAAAAATAAACTGTGGTTACAGCCTCCCCCAACACTCAATTTAATTTTCATAGCATTTAACTCATTGCCTGCTATTGACAATTATAGGCGTGCAATTCATTTAAACCAGAGAAGTGACTGTAAATGCTCATAAATGCTACTGACGGCGCTAGATGTCCAATCCACAGCGATCATTCGGTGCCAGCAACTCCCAGACAAAATGATTTGGACGTGTAACATCATCAATGGCAGCCAATAAGTTAAATGAGAAGGGATAAACCACAGCAAGCCAAAAAGAAATAAAAATTATAAAATAGCTGCAAAAGACTGTCTTTAAGAGTTAGCAGATCTAAACTGTTACCAGGCTTACTTTGTCTGCAGCTGCCAGCAGATTATCTGCCATCTTTTCAAGATTTGGGGCCTTCCCTGTGTAGATGAAGCCCATCATTTCCTTGAAGACATCCGGATCCACGTCACTTATATCTACACGGTTCTGGGAAGAGGGGGGGAAAAAAACAGGATTTAGCGTCCATCCAAAAACAAAAATAACATTCTAAATACAGTAAAGGGTGACTTTGTACCTTTTTACTCTCTTCCATTTCATGCTCAAACATAGCATTGAAGACAGGCGACCTTGCTGTGAAAAACAGATCCAAGACTGATAAACAAATCAACAAAAACCTCTTACAGGTACAGCACTTGTCAATGTGTTAAAGCAGTGGTAGTGCTGTGTTGTCAATTTTTTCTGATCTGACCACAGCATCTGCTGCCACCGTGTCCAAAGGACATTAGCTAGAAATGACTGCTAGGCTTTCAGTCTCCTGGATCAGTCATTACTAGGTCAAGCAGGCTAGTCAGGCGGATTAGCACCTTTTACAGAAGCAGGCTGCTTCAAACCTGCCAGGAGGTACAGAACCTTGGTGGCCTTTCAAGGTGCTTAAGGCTCTGTGAGGGAAGCCATTCAGAAGAGGCATGACATGTCTCACAAAGGCCATTTTCAGCATTTCTCCGTCATGGGCGCTTGCTAAATGCCTTCAGACCATATTTTGAAAGCAGTATAAATGATGCTTCCTAATGGACTTGCAGGAAGATCTGTCTTCCAGTCAAGTTACGATTGCAGTTACATATATTAAAACCCACATTCTTTCATAAAAGTCAAAATCTTAAACCGGTTTGGACCAAAGCGTCACCAAGTGCTAACTCAAGTTCTTCATACCTGCCAGGATGGATTTGTGGGCTTTGAACTCCTGCCCTCCCACATAGAGGCTGCAGTCTGTGAAGCGTGAACACTCCCAAAGGTTCCCCAGGTCATCAGACAGCTGACACTCAGGAACCTTCAGCATGTTCATGTTGGACTGGCCAGAAATGTTCACAGAGTCCTGGACAACACTAACCTGTTAAAAAAACCACACCAGAGCATTGAGCACAAAACATCCAAATAAGTAGAAGCAAATGCATCTAACACTTATAAAACGCGAGAACGCATTACTGCAAACAAGACTGCCATTTAACACAAAAGCACTTAAAATCAAATGAATCGCATTTCAAATGTCACTGGTGTAAACAATTTTTTTCTGGATTGTTTTTTTGCTCGCAAGTAGGCAGACATTAACAGAAGCAAGAATCAAGTACATTTATTTAAAGTATATGATGTGTCCTTTTAACGGATGAGTTAGTGGGCTCCATAAGTAGCCACGTTTAAATGCTGACTTTTATTCATACAGATTCAAATCATTCTGAATGGAAATTTCACATCAGCTGTTTACATGTCACTTCATCTATTCCGATCCAGCGTTTACATGTGACTGCCTTTATTCCGAAAGGACGTTTGACAACAGCCGTCTGACATGCGCAGATTAATCAAAACAAAGCGTCACGTTGCAAAACATGGAGATCGATCGTAAGATCAGCTGCTGTTTTAACGTTTCGAGAGGAAACAAAACTTCAGAATGATACGCCGTTCATTTAAAAAGTTGTGTGGGTGCGCTGTGCGTGTGCTTGGAAGCCATGTTGCAAGTGACGTTACTTACGTCACCGAGTGACGTCACCACGTCAGTACGGAGCATGCGCAGAAAGAACGCAACCAGACACCATTCCGCTTCCCTGTTTACATGATATAATTTTACTTCTAATCGGTTTGGGAAAAGGAATATTCCACCCCTGTGAATCGGAATGAAATTCCATTCGGTTTGGGCCTGTTCATTCCAAATGAGGTGTTTATATGGAACACAATTATTCGGTTTGAACAAATATTCCGATTGTAATTGGAATATTTGGCTCCATGTAAACGTGGCAAGTGACATCCAAACTAGTAACATGTAGCAACAAGAAATGTTTATACTTCTGAAGCATTTCCTGCCAGAAAGTGTTCTGGTACTGGTTGTGAAGCTGACTGCCAACTGTTTATGGCTCAACAGACCTATCCCCAATTGACAATATATACCGTAATTTTCGGACTGTAAGCCGCTACTTTTTTCCTTCATTTTGATACCTGTGGCTTATAGTCCAGTGCGGCTTATTTGTTGATTTTTTTTTTTTAGGTCACACATTATTTGACAGCGGTGTCATAAGACTGTTATAAGATCATCAAAATTATGACATGACACTATCATGGACATTACTGAATGCTTATGTCATTAAGTGTCATTTGGCAAATTATGTCACTAACTCAATTTTTGTCCATCTTGGATGTTTTGCATCCATTCAAAAGTGAGATCATTTGCCGGATAACACTTGATGACATCTGTAATAAGCATTCATGAATGCTCAGGACAGAGACATGTCATAATTATGATTGTGTAATGACAGTCTTATGGCACCACTGTCAAATAAAGTGTTAGCAAATACCATAACTAGCAACTGATGAAACAACTGGAACAGTAACTGAAGAAATATTTAGCACAGAAAATGATTTTTGATTGTTATTTACATCTGTAGCGCTGCAATGCATGCTAAGAGGCATGTTGGATGACAACAGTGTTGGCAGCAGAGGTTGACTGTCTCCCCCAAAGGAGCAGTGATGGCCAAATGAAGCTTCTTGAAGCAATAAAGCTTTGCAGCCAATTGGTTCAAAGCTTCATGGTGCTTCATTTGGTCTTTTGACAGTCGTATGATGTCGCTGTCAAATAAAATGTTACCGGTTAATATCTTTTGGTGTAAATATCCCATGATACAGTGAGGAGAGTTGCGGCCTATAGTCCAGTGCAGCTTATCTATGAACAAATGCCGTTTTTGTGCCAAATTTGGTGGGCTGCAGCTTATAGTCAGGTGCGCCTTATAGTGCGAAAATTAGGGTAGTCATAACATTTCCAACTTGATTTATGAAATAAAACTAAAGCAGTTCCAATCAGTGTTGTTTTCGTCAACAATGACGGTAACGGAAATATTTCGTCAACATGACGATGAGGTCACGATGATTGCACTGAAAATGTGTCTTGGGAGATTAAAACGAGATGGATGCCAGTAGTCATCGTCTGACGACACGAGAACGAGATGAAAATTCGCCATAGTTTCCGTCATGAATTCACAATGTGTGATATTTTCTTATTGTATGTGATGTGCTGCGGCTTCCCCCACCCCAGCCTGTGCCCATTCCAAGCTCCTTTTGTGAAATGTGTGTCAGGTGCTGCTTGGTAAGTTTCGCCTTATCTTGGCTAGATATGCCATGTTGCTTTAGCCTTTAAAAGTCTGTGCTGAGTGATCATCACACACTAAACTAACTTGTAGTGTTAGCATAGCGTTCACGTTAGCATTAGCAGTTAGCGCGGCGACTTTCTTCTTAAACTCTTGGAAAACATTTTATATACTGTTCGTGGCATCCAGGTGAGTTTAACTGCAAATAATGCGCTGCTTTCCTGCTGAGTGTGTATTATCATCGTGAAAATGGAGATATCCTTGTAGACTCTACAGTTAAGTGCTCGTCTGTCATGTTCATTCGAAAATTGTTGGAAACCTTTTATTGATTGATTTATTTATGGACTATAACGTTTGACTTTTATAGACAAATCATTTAGAAAATTGTTGACTAAAACTAGACGAAGACATTTTTAAATGACAAAAAAAATATTTTCGCCCAAAAGACAAAGATGAAAATTAAAATGGCTGCCAAAAACAACACCGGTTAAAACAGTAGAAGGTTAATGATCTGTTTCCTTGGTATCACTTACATCATTATTATTATTATACAGGGTTTTTGCAATAAGGCACACCCACAAAATTTGACAAGAAAACTATTTCTTCATATAATAGTAGATCTGGACTACAAGCCGCAGCTGTCAACATTGTAATATGGGGTATTTACACCAAAGCTGATTAGACTATAAATATCCGTAAAAAGGTGCACTGGACCATAAGAAGCAGGGTTCAAAGCTTGGGGGGAAAGTAGCTGCTTATAGTCTGAAAATTACAGTCACCAATTTAACATTCCTTTATAAAGTAGGGTTGTCATTAGTGTTGATACTGAAATGTTGTATCCAGATGCAATGTTTGTTTGAAAAATTATCAATACTTATTTTTTGTTTATGCACTCCCATTGTTCACCAGAAGCAAAAGCTGGCATGGGGTAAATTAGATTTTGCTGTACTTTTGATTAGAGCTGAAACGATTACTCGAATAATTCGAGTAAGCCGATTTTAAAAATTGATCAAGGAATCGTTTAATTTTGCCAGCTGTAAGCATGACGTTTTCTTTGGACTACTTTTAATGCGGCACAACGCGCTGACGTCACGGGCATACAGGAAGAAGAGAGAGGCGACTGATATATTTGATTTCAACCACTCATGAATATAGAGGTAACGACGAAGAGGCCGATGAAAGCGAAGAAAAAGTCACCAAGAAAAAGCAGAAAATGTCAAAAGTGAGAGAGCATTTCAAGCTGGAGACCAAAGTGAACACCGTTTCATGTATTCACTGTAAGACAGCTGCATAACACTACTACCCGCGGCCCGGCCGACCGCACCCCCAGTTAGACCCCGCGACCGATGACCACACCTGAAACCCAGGCCGGGCGCCACCGCGCAACCTGCCCGCCAGGCCTCCAGTTTACTCCGAGAGCAGAGGAGTGACACGCGGGACAAGGTCAAATTAGGTTAACATAGCGCTAATAAATAAGATTAACGTTACTGTACCTTGCTAATGTAGTTAGCCCTGTGGAGTGCTAGGTTTCTATTAATTATGACTACTGTCGATGAGTGGCTAACGTGTCTTTCATACAGGCATTATTTCATCTGTAAAATAGTGATGAGCTCACTGTCAATATCAGACATTTATTTTCAACACTGCAAAAACTCAAAATCTTAACAGGACATCTAGACCGAAAACTACAACTTAAAAATAGCTTGACAAAAAAGGAAATTCAACTGAAACACGTGGGAATGAACTTTTAAGTGATGTGTGTTATCATGCGTAATGACATTTTAATGTAAGAAATAAGATTTTTTTTTTTTTTAATTTATAAGATCTTAAGTATTTTGCGTGAAAGCAGTGAATTTGTTGTTTTTGGAGTCACAACTGAGATGCAATTTTTTTCAGTTTTCAACAATGTACATCTAAAAGCCATCGATAGTCTAAAAATGGTTCAATACTATGTGAAAGGTCTTGTTTTCTCAGGTATATTTATAATTGCTCTATATCTTAAAAATAGTGTTTTATCCGATTACTCTGAATCGATGGAATTTTCAGTAGAATACTCGATTACAAAAATGTTCGATAGCTGCAGCCCGACTCTTGATAGTAACGGAGTAAATTTTTACATGTTATAGGTCTTTGGCTGCCAACAATGGCGCGAGACATCTACTTTGACAAACTGATTTCAATTCACAGCTGAAGGATGATTGGACACCATAAATTCCACACAAGTACTCTTAGGATTATATTTCCAGCAATTTGAAGCACCCGATTTTAATCACTATAGTTAAGAGTTGAACATGTACCTCACAAAAAAGAGTAAGTTTATCATCAGGCAGAAGTCCGTTGGCTTCATCGAGGAGAAAATCTCTCCTGATAAACTTTTTAAAGCCCCAGTCCTTGCCTTGGACAAACCTGTAGGCTCTTTGGCTTTCTGCAACAGAAAGACGCATATGCTGTATGATGAAAAATGTTACCAAGTAATGGTAGAATACGTGGATGTCCTGTGTGCTCTCACTTACCCATCGCTTTTGTCTCCTCACGTTTAGCATTCAACAAGGAAAACTTGAATTTTGCTCTGACTTCACTTTTTGGACAACTAACAAGAAGTAAATACAATGACAGATAATCTTTGCTTTCATCATCAAGTCCCTTTGGATTGACTCGCAGACACCTGGCAAGTAAACAGAAGACCGCACGTCAAGGTCAAAAAGAAGTCAAACGCTCTGAACTTCTTTTGACAAAACAATTATGCTAAGCCTTCAGAGAAGAGCTTCCAGTTTATGACACACTGGCTCTAATTATCATGCAGGTACTTAAGAGATGATTGCTAGCATTTATAGTGCATTTGTATTTGAGACACTATTTATTTCTATATTTTTGGAAAATGCGTCACTGACCACTTCATCTTGTCGTTAGGCCCAGAGGAGAAGGTTGAACTTTTCAGCACTTCCCCCATTTCTTCTCTGCAAAAACTAAAGTTGTTTATGGTCCACATGTAGGAAAACTTGACAACCTTGACCTTGGAGCCAAAAGAAGAAACTTGATCATTTAGTATGAAGGATTTCATAGCGACATGATTTAAGATTACATTGCAAACCATGGGAAAGTAATGACATGGCTTTCGTGAGAACACAAGTAAAGTGTTGATTGCTCAAACCTGCGTATAACACCAGCTCTCTGCCACAGGTCCGCTTGACATCTCCCCAGGAGGAGGGGGGGTGGGAACCCGTGACATCACCGCTTTCAACGTAGCACGTTTTTAAAGGACTGGATAGTGCAAGAAAGAACACTTTTACTTTGGCAGAAAATATTTCTACAAGAAATATCCTGATCACATGTTTTTGCATGAGAGTCCGAGTCACCCAATTTGAGGATCTGCCAATACGGAGTTCAGATCCGACCTCAGAAATGTGTTAAGGATGAGGGTGGGGAAAGCATTTGTAAGTATTCTTTTCCCCAATTTGAACAAAGCAAACATTATAGCCAATTAGCCATTCAAAAAGGGCTTTTTTTTTTTGCAAGGCAGCTGTGCAGAACGAAATGAGTTTGAAAACTCATTTGTTACTATTGCTGCAACGAATAATCGATTGACTCGAGTAAATTGATTAGAAAAAAGATTCAAAATAAATTTTGCTGCTCGCGTATTCGTTTAATTAATGTCGAGTTGTAATGGTTTGTTTTGACAGTGTTTGCATTTGGGTTTATACACTGCCCTTTAGTGGCAACAGTGAATTTGACAACTCATTTCTCATGGGTGAATCCAGCTGCTCCTTGTTAAGGCCTATGACCAATATAAGCTAAGTTTTTGTTTGAGCAAATATTTTTTAATGCATTCGAAATTTAGTTTAAAGGTATATTTAGCAGTTTTCAAGGGGAATATGTGTTTGAACTAAAATAACTGATAGCTGCAGCCCCTATTTGTTACATTCAAATACTTTGTTTTACATAAAGTTGGTCATCCTATGGCCAAAAGTTTGGACACACCTCATTCAATGCAACACAAACCCCATTGATAAAGCAATAAATTGTATTAATCAACCCTGAAAATGCATACCTGTGCAGTCAAAAACCATTTCAGGTGACTCCCTTTGAGAAACATCAAGACAATGGCAAAAGTTTGCAAAAAAGTAATCATAGCAAAGGGTGGTTACTTTGAAGATACAAGAATATTACAGGTATATTTACGTTTTCAGCCATAGCAAAGGGTGGTTACTTTGAAGATACTAGAATATTATATTTACGTTTTCAGCCATTTCATCTTTTTTTTTGCTAAATACATTTTCCACACGTGTTCATTCATAGTTTTTTGCCTTCAGTGGGAATGTGTAAATAGTCATGAAATTAAAGAAAACTCACAAACAGGTGTGTCCAAACTTCTGGCCTGTACTGTATATTGATTGATATATTCTACAAATTGTATACAGCATTATTGTGTTTTTATTCTGCAATATCATTATTTAGTTGCTTGTAGCCCTTAACTCAGGAGGCGGCAACCTTACATACCTTATACCAGGGGTCGGCAACCAATGACACGCGTATCAGCACTGGCACACGAAGGGTTAACCAGTGACACCCGAGCGCATGGCAATTTTTTTTTTTTTTTTAAATGCGCATTTTTACCTGAAATCAAGATATTTTCATTTGCGCTGTTATTTCAGGGCTTTACAGCTTTACAGGGGCGCCCCTCCCACCCCCTATGCTGATGGCGTTATATGCCATCAATATTGGATTTTGACCACACCTCCTGCCCTTCCTCAATTTCTCATTCCTGCACTTGTGTTTTTTTTCTCTGCGCGCTCAATTCAGCACATGCAACTAACGTGTCACAAAGCCAACCAATCAGAGAGCTGGCGGATGTACACTGTGTACCAATCTGCACTTTTTGGTAATTGCGGTGCTTTCAAATCCGCACTGTAGTATAGAGTGGACCGGCGATTAACGTGGCTCGTTGTCGTCGATTCGTACGGTGATTACTTTGGAGAGGTGGCGATGTTCATAAAAACACAATGATGCGTTGGATGGCGTTTTGCTGGAGACCTTTAGTAGCAAAACAAAAACCAGCGGGGGGGACACAGCCTCTTTTCACAGTGCTCTCCGCGCAACTCTCAACACCTTGCTTCGCCCCCTCTCGTTTTCTCGCCCAGATGCCCACTTCTTCTACGCTTAACTAGTAAGCCGGCAGCCCCTTGGGGATGCCGATAACAACTGGTTGGCTGGTTACTTCCGCTAGTTGTTTGTGCATTATGCCTCGAGAGCATTGTGTGTCGCACAACAAGTGTCAAATGCCAGGGCCAGGGATCACATTAAGGTAGGCATCTTTTATATTTGTAATATAAAATCTAAAATTGTGCATATAATTCACTGTTTAAGTTACTAGTCAACAAGACATAATGTAAAAGTCGGCTGTTCTGAGTGTTCAGTTACTGAACACTCAAAGAGATCCTGACTAGATCTGCCTACTAGATCTGCCTAATAAAAGGAAGGTTTGCTACTTTGTTAAATCTTACAGTGCAAGAATTTAAATCAAATATTAATTTACATAATATAAAACTGAGCCGCATCAGAGGGTTCATAGAGCCGCATGTGGCTCCAGAGCTGTGGGTTGCTGACCCCTGCCTCAACTCATTCACTGCCAATTAGTTTCAGACATAAAATCCATTTCAACTGGGAAGGCTAGCACTGACTGTTCATATAGCGCTAATGGCAGCCAATGATTTTTTTTTTTTTTTTTTAATCGATTCTGATCCTGACATGATCAGGCCCGATTTTCCAAACATGTGATCTGATTGGGACATCCTTAATTTCTACAGGTCAACATTTGATGAATCTCTTAAGGTTTACATCACTCTGCGCATGTCACACGTCTGTAAAACTGTTTTGATGAAGCTTAATGACACGTGCACTACATATTGCAATGCCGCACATCACGTGTAATGCAAACAGTTGAACAGATATCTTCAATAGGAATGATTTTAATCTGCAAAGAGACTGCATGTGAACACAGTTATGTCCTTCATGAGACTGATCTAACAGGTTGGCTGTCTTTGTTTGCTGCAGAACAACCTGAGTAGTAATAACAATAGAGACAGCCAACATGAGAAAAGGCAAATACTGTACACATTTGTGTCTCGAAACATGGGTCAACATTTTTGCTAGGGTAGACTAAAAAAAGACTTGTACTGTTCAGAAGAACAGCAGTTGAGTAAAATGAAAATATAAAATGAGGCTTTACCTTTTAGCACTTTGAAGTATATAAAAAGCGGCCAATTTTTTAATATTTCACAGGATACGTCATGGTCCCATCTTCATGTTCCAGCCTACAAGGAAAAAGAGCAAAGGACATGCAAATTACCTGGCATCTTAAATTAAGAGTAATTAGATGAAGCTTTTACCTGTAAATAATTTTACTACTATAACCAGGAAGCGGCTTCTTTAGTGTTGTGAAACCTTTCATTATTAATTATACAATAACTTTCATCATTGCTAGGAAGATTTGAAAGTAACCTCACTGGACAATTCTTTGCAGCCCCCTCATTTTGTCTCATTTTTATAAGCTATTTCTTGTTGCCCCAATATTCAGACTGAGATATCACAGTCAGGCCTGCAGAACAAGATGACAATCTTGTGTTCTCATAATAAATAGTAGCCAGTAATGGAATGCTACTTTGAGTACTGCGCTGTGTGTGTTTGAATTACCTTTAGTCACACATTACAACATTCCTTCAATAAAGACTATACTAAAAGATTAGGAAAAAATATCAATACAATTTAAACAATCTAAGGCAAATATTAAATCAGGATCAATATATAACATTATCAAGATTCAAAAGCACATTATTTTAGTCCCTATCGCACACCTCTTAATTGATCAAACACTCATCCGGAAAGGTAAAGACAATTAAAGCAAGCAGTTTTGCGTTTACCTTGTTGCTTTGCCATTCAAACAGCTATGATGCTATTGACATTAGCACTCATCTAGTTTGGATCCAACAAAGTCATGTTTTAGCGTTACACAAACTTCATCATCTATTCATGTTTGTGGATGGTCAAATGCTCATTTCTTTTTAGATCACCTAAATTAAACTACATTAGATGTCAAAATCATATGAGTCAATATTATCCCACGTAATTTACTAGCATTGACGCCCTTAAAACGACAGACTTATATCGAAAAGAAAGTTATTCCCATGACCTGATTAACAGACGACCAAGTGGACTAACTAGCACGATAGTGCTTAAGCCAAACTAGTATTTAAGTTGTCAGTAGCGAGGCTCATCTAAGATTCTCGACCGCAAACGCGGCTAACAACAATCGGCTAGCTTGACACAAACATTTACTACACGCCTTGACGAGACCACGGACAGGTACAGCAATATAATTTTCACGCACCAAACTGGCTAAATAAAACGGAGTACGATAATCCTCTACTTTGCGTAATACGGGCCTCTGCGGTTCATTTCGGTCCAAGCTGATGGTGGAAAACAACGACTGCTAACTAGCTGTTAGCTCGAGCTAACATGGACATCGACTGCCAAAAAAGTTGGAAAAAACATCGTGACGGCATACCTTTCAATTTCATAATTCCGTATGTGTTAAGTAAGGTACGTCGCTGCTTAGTGTCACAGGCGCTCCTGTCACCATCCGTCACTTTAGACTGTTTTTCAGGGAGACTCTTCACAAGGTTTCTTTGTCTAATTTATATCTGTGCTAGCTAAGCTTACTGTGGCTGACTGTGTTCTGGTGGCTAGTTTAGCAGGCTAAACTGTTTCAAATGCGCATGCGCGATTCGACAGGCTGCCAAAGTCACAACAAAAACTAATTAAATATGGTGTAGGTCCGCCTTTTGCGGCAATTACAGCCTAAATTCTCCGAGGTATTGATTCATACAACTTGTGAATTGTTTCCAAAGGAATTTTAAGCCATTCTTCAGTTAGAATACCCTCTTAGACACGATTCTTGATTGAATCTCTAAAACTGACCATAAATGCTCAATAATGTTGAGGTCTGGGGATTTTACGAGCTGCTCAACTTCATTAGAATTGTTCCTCATGCCGTTCTTTAACAATTATGTTCAATGATTATGATGCCAAAATGTTACGTGTTTCCATTATTTTGCTCAAACCATGTACATTTATTATATTTCTACTTTATGATTAAGATTGATATGATAAAATAGTTTATAAAATTAACTACTAAGTTCATTATTTCTCATGCAATTTGGCCGTCCCTAGACCACCTTTTAAAAATCACATCAAAACTGCATAGGGACGGTAGGGACAAGGGCGTACGTTTGGTCTCAACAATTGGGATGGACGATATAACAGCACAACCTGCATGTACACATTATTCTCGGGATATGACATTAATAAGACCAAACAGATTGGATGAACGTGGGTCAGGGCTACATTTATCACGAATATGAAGCTAATAAATTGATGTGCTAAATCAGGGGTGTTCATTATGTCGATCACAAATGACTAGTCGATGGTAACGCTGGTGTGGGTAGATCACCCCCCCCGCCCCAGTTTTTTTAGATTTATGTACATAGTTAATTATGATTATGTTTTGTGTATGTTGTGTTATGCGAGTAATACAGTGGGGCGAATAAGTATTAGGTCAACCACCAAAAGTTCTCCTACTTGAAAAGATTAGAAAGGCCTGTAATTGTCAACATGGGTAAACCTCAACCATGAGAGACAGAATGTGGGAAAAAAAAACAGAAAATCACATTGTTTGATTTTTAAAGAATTGATTTCCAAATTAGAGTGGAAAATAAGTATTTGGTCACCTACAAACAAGCAAGATTTCTGGCTGTCAAAGAGGTCTAACTTCTTCTAACGAGGTCTAACGAGGGTCCACTCGTTACCTGTATTAATGGCACCTGTTTTAACTAATTTTCAGTATAAAAGACACCTGTCCACAACTTCAGTCAGTCACACTCTAAACTCCACTATGGCCAAGACCAAAAAGCTGTCGAAGGACACCAGAGACAAAATTGTAGACCTGCACCAGGCTGGGAAGACTGAATCTGCAATAGGTAAGACGCTTGGTGTAAAGAAATCAACTGTGGGAGCAATTATTAAAAAATGGAAGACATACAAGACCACTGATAATCTCCCTCGATCTTGGGCTCCATGCAAGATCTCACCCCGTGGCGTCAAAATGATTACAAGAACGGTGAGCAAAAATCTCAGAACCACACGGGTTGGGGGGTTGAGAGAATCTAGTGAATGACCTACAGAGAGCTGGGACCACAGTAACAAAGGCTACTCTCAGTAACACAATGCGCCGCGAGGGACTCAAATCCTGCACTGCCAGACGTGTCTCCCTGCTGAAGCCAGTACATGTCCAGGCCCGTCTGCGGTTGGCTAGAGAGCATTTGGATGATCCAGAAGAGGACTGGGACAATGTGTTATGGTCAGATGAAACAAAAATAGAACTTTTTGGTAGAAACACAGGTTCTCGTGTTTGGAGGAGAAAGAATACGGAATTTCATCCGAAGAATACCGTACGCACTGTGAAGCATGGGGGTGGAAACATGCTTTGGTGCTGTTTTTCTGCAAAGGGACCGGGACGACTGATCTGCGTAAAGGAAAGAATGAATGGGGCCATGTATCGAGAGATTTTGAGTGAAAATCTCCTTCCATCAGCAAGGGCATTGAAGATCAGACGTGGCTGGGTCTTTCAGCATGACAATGATCCCAAACACACAGCCAGGGCAACAAAGGAGTGGCTTCTTGAGAAGCATTTCAAGGTCCTGGAGTGGTCTAGCCAGTCTCCAGATCTCAACCCAATAGAAAATCTGTGGAGGGAGTTGAAAGTCCGTGTTGCCCAACGACAGCCCCAAAACATCACTGCTCTAGAGGAGATCTGCATGGAGTAATGGGCCAAAATACCAGCAACAGTGTGTGAAAAGCTTGTAAAGAGTTACAGAAAACGTTTGGCCTCCGTTATTGCCAACAAAGGGTACATAACAAAGTATTGAGATGACCTTTTGGTATTGACCAAATACTTATTTTCTACCATGATTTGCAAATAAATTCTTTAAATATCAAACAATGTGACTTTCTGGGGGGTTTTCCACATTCTGTCTCTCAAGGTTGAGGTTTACCTATGTTGATAATTACAGGCCTCTCTAATATTTTCAAGTGGGATAACTTGCACAACTAGTGGTTGACTATATACTTATTAGCCCCACTTTATATGAGGTTAAGCAGTACCCATCTCTCTCTAAGCAGCTTCTTGCTTCTGTTTTTCTGGTTCTATAGTTTCCAGCAGAGTTCCCTACATTTCTCCCAGTTTAATTAACGTTAAAAGTAGAAAACACAAACAGAAGAACACTTCTTTCTAAGCAGCTTCCTACTCGAATTTTGCAGGTTAGCAAGTTCACACAGTTTAATGTTATACTAACTCTGATGCAGGTCTGACTTTCAGTAGCAAAATTAGTGGTGTGTTTACCACCTCCACAACATTGGTGTATTTTTAAATTCCTTACAGTGGCTGCTGCTGGTCAAAAAAAAACTTCTAATATCCCTCCTCTTCAAAGGGGGTGGAGGAGGCGGCATGTTGTGGACATGTACTGTATTGGCCCGAATATAAGACAGCCCTGATTATAAGACGACCCCCTCTTTTTCAAGACTCAAGTTTGAAAAAATACTTTTTGAACACCAAATTAATTTTTATACAGAAAGTAATTAATGTACATCTGAAACAAATGATTATAACAATATATTTGAGCGAAAAAGCATGTTATTTTGCCTCATTCAAATCTTAATATCTGAATATTTAAATATGTAAACTAAAGTGCAATCACTCGTTCGTAAATTAATGGCTTCTGTTTTTTTAAATGTAAATAAACCAATCTATTGTGATAAAACAACAAAATTGCAATAACTGCATTAACCATCAAAGTGAAGTCTATCTGTAACTGTAGTCTTGAAACAAAATGAATAGGGAAAAACATTGCAATAAGATAATGCAAACTGGTTAAACTTGAGAGTAGCTGAGATTTGTCATGACAGAACATCGCTTCAATGATATCTGGCGCCATCTAGCGTCGTGAATGAGTATAACGTGTAGACCGCGAGTATAAGATAACCCCCACTTTTCAATCTTATTTCAATGCAAAAAACACAGTCTTATATTCGGGCCAATACGGTATTTTTGTTGGGGCTGTGTGAGTGTGAGCGTGCGTGTGTGTGTTGGGCGTGGGTCAAGTCATCAGCCAATCAAACATGCGTTTGGGGGGGGGGGGTGGACTGGCTCATTCAGCAAGTGAGAAGGGATAAATATAAGTTTGAACATAATGAAAATAATCACTTAATAATAGTAGGGTCAATTCTATCCTTACAACATATAGGAAGACAATGTAAATTACCTGTATTGCTGAACACATTATATTATGCATATAAAGTTGCTTAAACCGTCCCTATGCAAACCTATGTCCTTGGGTAGGAGAGACCGTCTTCAGCTGAAGGTTCTTTAAAGATGAATAATTTCAGGCAAACAAAACAATATCTCAGGTATGACAATAATTGGAGGAGAATATTCCAATGATGATAATCTCAATTTCTGCTTCCATCAGCAGCTTTCAGAATGTATAGTGGCCCTTAGGGAGAAAACATAATGGTCATCACTTAAATGCCAATCTTCAGTTCCTGAAATAATTAAATTAACTTTTTTTGCATTTGCCTGGCAGCTTAGAGTGTGTAAAAAATCTTTCATAAAATGTCATTCACTAGTAAAATATATGTATTTTGATGCTGATTTGTTTTGTCTCACTTTTGATTTGCTAGACAAAAGGAAACATGGCATCGCCCTAAATGGACAAAATAGTGCCTAAACCAACACGGTAACATAGAGTTCCATAATAAAAGCTGTGATGATTTCACAAGTCAGTAATAACATCTACCTTTCAGCTGTCGGTCTTACACAATATGTTTAGTGGGTATTATCAATGTGTAAAGTTGAATACTTTATTAATAAAACATAACATTAAAATACAATTCCACAACAAAATGGTTTGATTAAAAAAAACAAAAAACCACTATGCCCAATAGTAGACATGTGCTGAGTTGTCAGATGTAATTTGTTTGATTCGCTTTTAGCACTGGCAATTTAATAGTGGCAGTTCGGGCACACTTGGGTATGCAAAAGGTTTTCATGCCACTGTCTCAAATTTGTGAACAAAAACTGTTACTAGTTAATGAAAATACCAGCAACATGAAAATAGACAATGCAAGACAATATCAAACCTGAGGCATCCCATAGGCACAGTGAAAGGTCATTCATTCACTTACACAGCATCAGTCGCAGCAGTAGCTTAGTGCAAGCTCAAAAAGGTTAACCAGATAAAACAATGTTTCATTTGTCCGTTTTACCATTGGTGCCTTGAAATACTAGTTCAGTGACCACACTCTTAACCCTTCCCTTTGCGAAAAATTACATTTTTTTTCTACCCTTACAGGGCACCCATTTAACTCATTAGCTTTCATTGTCAGCACTAAATGTCCAACCTATCTTTTGACTGTCCCAATGAATAGCGTATCGCACGCTACACGTCACTTCCGCTCGTTAATATTTATGACATTAGCAACCGTTGCTAAGGGGGGACACGCTCGCGTTTGTCCCTCATGCTAGATGCATGTAAGTAGTGTACGAACGAGATGTTTACCGAGCTAAACCTACCAATTCTGTATTAAAATGATGCCCCTGGTGCCAAATTCACTGCTAATGATGTGGAAGAACATTTTTCAGTTAAAGCAAGGGCGTAGGTTTGGTCTCAATGTTGGTAGGGACGATATAAGAGTGTAACATGCATGTAGGCCTACACTTTTTTCTGGGGACGCTACATTAATATAACCAAACAGATTTGGTGAACAGCGGTCAGCGCTTCATTTAGCACGAATATGAACCTAATCAATAGACAGGCTAAATGATCAATGCAAAATAAATCTGTATTGACTTATATTAACTTTAATGTGTATTGGTTCAGGTGATACACCATTTGATTCATACCTTTGTTTTGGAAAAACTACTAAAGAAACATTTTGAAAACGTCCAGAATAAATGTATGGATTTTATTAGCAAATTTAAATACGGTAGCAATATTTGAACATAAATTATATTAACATACACAATAAATACAAATTTGTGAATAATCTCTTTACGATATAGGAATTAAAAAATTTAAACATTTTTTAAGACCACTCAATATTTGTCGAAATAAATCAAATATAACTGAAAAAAAATGTCCGGAGTCAGGGTATACATGGTAAATGGTGTTATACTTATACAGCGCTTTTCCACCTTTCAACGCGCTCAAAGCGCTTTACAACAAAAATCAATTTAAAAAATGGAGCCTTCTCCCAGGTAAAACACTACTGCTTTAAATTAATAATATATATTTTTTTTAATAATGTAGAAAATAAATGTATTTTAAATAAATGCAAGTCGTCAGCCAATCACACGTGCATTTGAGGGGAAAAAATGGACCGGCACATTCAACAAGTGAAAAGTGGTATATGTAAGTATGAACATCATGAAATCAATTAATTTAATAATGGTAGGGTCAATTCTATCCTTACAACGTATGGGAAGACAATCTAAATGACCTATATACCATTTTTTGGACTATAACTCGCACCTGAGTATATGTCACACCAGCCATAAAATGCCCAACGAAGTGGAAAAAAACATATATAACTCGCACCGGAGTATAAGTCACATTTTTGGGGAAAATTTACTTGACAAAATCCAAGACATAGAACAGATATGTCATCTTGAAAGGCAATTTAAAATAAAAATACAATAGAGAACAACAAGCTCAATAAGTGTACAGTATGATAATGTTACATGATGCATGAACAACCAAATGCGAACATTGCCGGTATTTCAACGTAACATAGCTATTTAGTTATTCAGATATATATAGCATAAAGAACATTCTAACAAGTTTACCAAGCCATCAGTGTCACACACCAAAATAACGTGAGATGATATACCGGTAATAATGTGTTAATAAATAAGTCGCACTCCCAGCCAAACTATGAAAAAAACTGTGACTTATAGTCCGAAAAATATGGTAACTAAACTCATTATTTAATGCAAATAAGGTTGCTTAAAAGTTAGTGGGGAAAATTTGGGTATCCTGAAAAGTTGCTGGTGTCATGTCCCTATCGTCCCTATGCAAACCTACCCCCTTGAGTTAAAGAGATGGCTTGAGTGTCGAGGGCTGAAAAAGAGCCGACCTGATCCACGCCTTTTTCCTTACGCCACTGACAATGACGTTCTCCTGTTTCAACAAGCTATCCTTTACCACCATATGCCCTGTCTTTCTTGTATGTTGTATCCTCTGGTTGTCTTACGTCTCTGATCGTTCTTGGGGGCAATTTACATTGCTATTTTTGTTTATTAATCACAAATGCTACTCAGTTGCAGCTAATGAACGCTTTAATTTTTTTCATTAATAACAAATCTTATTTTTATAATTTATTTACACTTCCCCCGTACTAAAGTTGTTTTTTCAACAGAAAAGGTAACAGTGGCAGTCACATACCATTTTATTTTATTTTCAGGTCATTCATTGTCAGACAGAAGCAGCATGGCAAAACGCTACGCTAAAAATAAAAAAAATAAAAATGGCTAACCTCTTGATCCTCTGAAGGACCATGGCCCGCAACAAAATTTTTACTCCAGATGAAATGTGAATGGCTTCACCTTGTTAGAGTTAAACTGGTCTTTTGGACGTCCGTGCAAGTTGATCCATTCTTCAATTTTTTCCCTCCGACTTTTTGGTTTTGGGAAACGTATGAAGAAACCATCCTTCATATGTCATAATGTCTAGAGTCATTTCTACAAGTTCCATAGCAGCAGTGTTTGATCGCCATGTTCTTTTTTAAAAAATTACAGGAGAAAACAAGCAGAGATATAATGGATTGTATGCGAGGACGTATGTATAATGTCCCACTTCCGTGTTACGACGGCGACGTCACGGTCGTCACGGCATAAAAATAGCATTCATGCAGTACGCTACTGACACCTAGCACCGTCAATGGCACTGAAAAATGAACATTCCTCCCAGTTTGAATGAATTGGATGTGTATTGCCGTCAATCGCATGCAATCAGCTAAATATGATGAAAAAAATTTACTTTAGGAGTGTTACATAGAGTAGTGTAGTTCTGTTTTTATTCATTTCAATTTCATTGATTTTGTGTTTATTTACATGGTATTAATTTACAAATATATTTATGAGTATATGAAAATAATATAAAACACACAAGAACGATTATTTAAAAAAAAATCAACATTTATAATAAAAATAATTGCTAATACTCAAGTTTTTTTTCAATGACCAAAAACAGTTACTTTCCCTATACAGGTTTAAAGGTCTTAAGCGTCAACTTTGGAATATCTCTCCACTTTAGTGAACGCTGTGTCTGAAAGGGTTAACTCAAAACACTATTTGGAAAAAAAAAAAAATCATATTCCTCCATTGAAACACAGGGAAATGCTGAACCATTAATTCGTTATAGTTCCCGCTTTCAAAAATAATTTTTGTAGTGTGTTATAAAAAGTAGAGATGAAATAATACACAATGTAAGATATCAACAATTCTTGGTTACTTGGCAGTATAATAAAGTCATGAATATGCGAATGAAAATACTTTTATTACAACATCGAGTGATTAGTAAATTCAAATAATGTTATGATACGGAATATATGCTTGTGATTATTGTCATATCTTTTGTTTACATGTGTTTTTTTCCACTATTTCTGTTCAACGTGTAATAATGAGTGCTGTTTCTTAGCACATCTATGGGATTTTGCATTGTGTGTTAGTATTAAGCAGGCAGAAAGCCAGGTTAGGTGGATGCTTTAAAAACACAAAATGTATTTTTATAAGTTATATATATTTAAGTGCTTGCAAAATGCACAATAATACAGTACATTCAACAAAGAAAATCCGTGGCAGGTATGAGGTATTTAATGAAATGTTTAGGCTTTTTTCATCTTAATAGAAAATGTTTATTTCTAACTACACTACACTACACTACTGCACCATACTACTTTAGGGGTTAATTAATTTTGAACGCAACTCTGTATACAAACTGCAAATTTATGGATCCTATTATATGTTGCACCTCTTAATTAATCTAAAAATATTTGCCACAACAGTCATGTAACACCTATTTTTTTTCTGGTGTGTATTCACACCTTCATCATCAGTTCTTCACCTGTGCTCAGTTTTATGTATCTGTCTTGGGATAAGAATTGGTGTATAGTCTAATAATCATGCAGTGCTTGCTTCTCTCTTGTTCTTGCTGTGATTAAGGCCCCAAACCTGAGAATACTGGGTGTGCCCTGTGATCCCATTGTCCACTCACATGACCATGATGTCTCATTAGTTTTCAAGGTTTTGGATCCTGTCTTATTCTTGATTTTACATCAAACTGAGGACCAAAGCTGAATGTGTAAGCGCATGAAGTCATGAGTTCGACATCTTTATACACTATTGCATGCATTCACTTTTGTATGAAAACTCTAGATGTGTTACTTTGTGTGACAGATGAAAACTCTAACTGCAGTTAATTCTCGGCCAGGCTTCACATTGTCTTTCTGCGGGCTTCTGATGTTTCTCGTCTATAGCAAACACAAAGCGGCTTGGGTTAAGCCATTCACCGAGACAAGACTCTATAATGGCTCCCTGTAGGCCTGTGATAACTAATTCCCCTTCAGATGGATGGACACAGTTCTGTAGAATGAGCGATAAGAGCTTCTATGCTTCAATAAGTCTACATGCATACGTGCCCGCCTTGAATGTTTGTACAGTAATGAAGATAAAAGCTTCCGAAATTGTGAAAAACAGTTTGATCTTGGTTACACATATTGCAAATTTTGATATGGAAGTTCCTATCGTGTATCATAGGGATGATTCATTGACCTGTCTTGAAGTGGAGGGGCTGGAAGATAAGACCAAGAGACGAAAAGATACAGGGATGCTTATCAGAGATTTGAATCTCTTTAATTTAAGGGCAAGGAGACTTTACTGCATATGTCAGCAGGCAAACTTCAGGAAGGATCAAGATCGTATTTTGAATTCTTATATTAAAGTGGCATCTGTGAGGTACAGCTGTGTGCCTGGCACACATTTTAACGTTTTAAAATCCAGAAGAAAAAATGGTATTATACTCCATTTGTTATATTTGTTAACAGAAGGATTAACATTATGACCACAGCTGTGACATAGAATCTATTTTAGTCTAATTACAAAACCTTCACATAGTATTAATGTTCTTCCTGGCAAGAATTCAATGGCTTTAGTGATGAAGACAGATAGAGAGAGAAGTTATAAGCTAAGGGAAAAAGGCCACAATGACAAGATGAGCCCCACTGACCTTATCAGAACTTGGTCATCGTGAAGTTGAGAGCAAAATTGAGTGTGACATATAGTCTACCTCCGTCTCTCCTGGGTTTTGGAAATTAAGTCATAACATTGAACAAAGAAGTCGCCTGAAAAGATTCCAATTAAGTCTGATTTCGATCGAAGTCATAAAATATACGATGATGATTAAATATGAAAAGTAGACGTATTTCAAAGAAAGATTTGCAGATGTAGAATGGATCTTTTCTTCATATAAAGCAGAACATTGATGATTTGGCAACTTGATTTGACAAGGATCAGCAATGCTACGACAGTAGTTTTATGTTAAGAAAGCCTTTCAAACACATAATTATAGTGCATGGCAGCTTGTTCTGTGCATTCATTGTATTCTTGTATATCTAGGCTATCATTTCATCTGCAATGGCTGTTGGTTTGTCACCAAGGCAGAATTGAAAAACATATGATTTGCTGTAGCTAGTTTTTCCTGAGTGTTTTCCTCCTTTAACCCTTTTTTGGGCAAGTGACTATTTTTGGTGATTTTAAAAAAACAAAACAAAACAAATAAAAAACTTAGCCTCTGCATACGTGGACGTCTCATTTTGGGACATGAGGACTATTTAAATATTTGGTATACAAAGATGCTCTCAATTATAAATATTTTTCATGGATAGTCCTTTTGATATTTTTTCTAAATTACAAATAAATGTTAATTAAACAGAATTACTAATATTGAAATGAATGAAAATAAATACACTAGTTATAACACTCCTAAGTTGATTAATAATAATAATAAAATATTAATAATAATAATAATTTCATAGTATTTAACTTAATGCCTGCCACTGACAGTGATAGATGCCAATTTATTTAAAATGGGAGGGCTGACTGTGAAAGCTCTTCTTTCAATGCTTTTAAAAGAGTGAGTATTAGGGGTGTTAAAAAAATTGATTCTAAAATATATTGCAATATTACGTGACGGAATTCTCGTATCGATTCAAAATCTGTCTGTATCGATCCTTGCACATGTGAAATAAACAATTCAATGGCTGCACTTCTATTCCCGTCCACTAGTTTTCAGCGCGCAGCAGTATTGCCTTGCAGTCTGCTGTTGGCTATTCCTTGTGTACGCTGCCCTCTAGTGGATGCGCGCCATTACTGGGGTGTTTGCACACCTATAGCAGCCCAGTGTCAGTCAATGTAAACAGTAATGTTAGCTGCTGTTGGATGTGTGCTGTGAGTGGCACACCTCACCAATGGTGAACAGAGTACTTCCGGTCGTTTTGCTCAGATTATTCAACAGAAATGGAGCTATGTGGTGCCTTGAAAAACCTTTTATAAGTCTGAAATATGTGCTCATTTTGGCTTTTACTGCAAAAACAGAGGCATGGAGTATTTACGATCCTGTTTTAAAGCAGGTTTGGGCAAAAGCAGGTTTGCACTTAAAAAGAGAAAATATAATGAAGTCCGTATGTTGTTCAAACATAAAACATGTTTATATATATATAAGGGCTGTCAAAATGATCACGTTAACGCGCGGTAATTAATTTTTTAAATTAATCACGTTAAAATATTTGACGCAATTAACGCACATGTCCCGCTCAGACAGTATTCTGCCTTTTGGTAAGTTTTACAGCAAGGCTTTTTGTGCTGTCTAACAGCAAACTCTTGTGGTCGCTTTGCGACATGGTTTATTGTCTTCTTGCCAGTTCAGTATGGCTGCACGACGTCTCGGGCTGACGCCTACGTTGTAATGTTGTGCTTATATGATCCTTGGACTAGATTTGTCCGTAAGTATGGTTGTTGTAAAGAATGTACATATTATGTTAGTAAGCGAAATGTTATATTTTTTGTATGAGACGCTTTTTGTTTATGTTTAGTGAACCTGTATAGCGTGCTAAGCTAACGTTGTTGATAATGCAATGCTTGTGTACTTTTTTTTGTAGTTTTACGGCGGTCTAAAGAGGACAATGGTTTGAGGCCATTTTATTAATAAATCAGATGAAAAAGGAAGAAGTCTGATTATTAAGGCGTCGTTCACTAGCTGTCTAGCTTTGGAAAAAGTAGACGCTTCGGAGTGAGGACAGCATAGACAGATTTAAATGACAGTAGAGTGAAATGCCCACTACAGTCCTTATGTACCGTTTGTTGAATATATATATCCATCTTGTGTCTTATCTTTCCATTCCAACAATTTATTATATAGAATATATATATATATATAATTTACAGAAAAATATGGCATATTTTATAGATGGTTTGAATTGCGATTAATTGCGATTAATTACGATTAATTAATTTTTAAGCTGTAATTAACTTGATTAAAATTTTTAATCATTTGACAGCCCTAATATATATATATATACACACATATATAATATACAAGAGCAATAGAGGCTGGGGTCTATCACACCAGACAGGACCCCAGGTGCAGGCTATGCAAAGAGGCCCCTGAGACAGTCCGGCACATAACAGCAGGGTGTAAGATGCTAGCAGGCAAGGCACACATGGAACGACATAACCAGGTAGCAGGCATAGTGTACAGGAACATCTGCGCCGAGTACGGACTGGAGACCCCAGAGTCAAGGTGTGCGACACCTCCGAATGTGGTCGAGAACAACCGAGCCAAGATCCTGTGGGACTTCCAGATCCAGACAGACAAACTGGTGATGGCCAACCAGCCTGACATATTGGTGAAGGATAAACATCACAAGACAGCAGTAGTGATAGATGTAGCAATCCCGAGCGATAGCAACATCAGGAAAAAAGAACATGAAAAGCTGGAGAAATATCAAAGGTTGAAGGAAGAGTTGGAGAAAATGTGGGGAATGAAGGCAAGAGTGGTGCCAGTAGTGATCGGGACACTAGGGGCAGTAACCCCCAAGCTGGGTGCATGGCTCCAACAGATACCAGGAACAACGTCCGACGTCTCCATTCAGAAGAGCGCAATCCTAGGGACAGCTAAGATCCTGCGCAGGACCCTCAAGCTCGAGACGACGATTTTATACATACATACATATATATATATATATATATATATATATATATATACGTATATTTATAGGAGTTTTACATAAAGACCTAGCTGGAAAATGTTATCTATAAAAGTTGTAATGCAAAAAAACCAATAATGAATGAAATGAACAAAAGTCCTACAAAGTATATCATAATGGCCAAAAATTATTTTTTGAACAGATCATGTGACTTGCACCTTAGAAATGGTCCTTTGCTGTGCTTAGCCAAAACTACATTTGAGGATGCAAGATGGATATTTGGAATTTCTTTGTTTCATGCCCCCCACTCCCACCCCAAAAAAGGTCAAACTCTGCCTATGCTTTAATGTTCATTTAATTTTTTTTTTTTTTTTTCTAGAGTGATATACAAATATCGCAATAATCAGTACACACCCCTAGTGAGAATCCATTTTGACAGTGAGGCGTGGCAGCAATTAAAAAAAAAATCTGTGTTCATTTTGAAGTTTATTTCAATTATTTATGAAGGAAAACACAGTAAATTATTGCTGATTGAGTGTAGTTCTCAATGACCAAGGACTACAGAAATTTGATTAACGCAATCAACATGATTAACTTTTGCCAGCCAAACAAAATGTGGTGGCAGTCCAGCTCTGCCCCCTGGGCCTGAAGTTTGCAACTGTGTGATGGACGAACAATAGTTGCTCTAAAAATGGGGAGTTTTTACATTGACCACACAGTAATTTTGCCATATTAACACGTACAACACTGAAACAAAGGAAAAAGATTAATATTCTTCCTACTTTTTTTTAGGTTTATAATGTTATTTTGTAAAGGAACTCATTGCATGCCATTGATGGCGCTAGATGTCCAATCAGTTTCGACTAAGAGGGTTGGCAGCGATCATTCATATCAAGAGCTGTCAATGGCAGCAAATGAGTTAAGACGAAAATATGGGATGTGGCACTTCAAATCACCTCTCACAAAATGATCAGTAAAGGAGAGCAGGAGCTTTTATCTAATGAAATGCCAAATAAGATGAAATTGAACTTGTTCCATTTTCTTAAGTAAGTGATTCCCTTGTTTCCTTTCCAACCAATCTTGGAGTTTTTTTTTTTTTTTCTTCACAATGCTGACAGGGCTGATTGTGCAGTACGAAGCAGATGCTCTGTTACCGACATGTCCGTGGACAATTATTGCCATTCTTCATAGCTCATCTCTCACAGAGCAATGAAAGGAATTACACACTGGATCCATTATTAATATGCTGCTTGGTATGAAAATGAGAGCATGATTTAACAAATGTCCATCTTTAGAATTGCGTGATTATGAAATGAAGCCTTACACTTTTGAATATTATGATAATGATAAAAATAGCGACAATAGAACTTTTCAAGTATGACGCCTCCGTATGGATAGAAATTCCAGTTTTACAACTAAATAATCGATATATAATCAAAGTCACAAATTCAAATTCTCAGAGGTTATTTAAAATGGTTTATTATTACAAAAATGATAACGTAAAAAAACTCGAATGAAATAATGATAAATAAAAAAAAGCCTCTTCTTTATTAGCAAATCATCCTTGAGCAAAGTAGTAGTCCTTTAAATTCTTATTATACAAATAAATAAATAATCTGAAACAATGTTCTAAATAATATCGCTTCTGTAGAAAGTCCAGCTTTAATAAATAGCTCTTTTCAGTGAAATAATGCAAATCCAACCTTAGCATCACAGCATCACAATAATACTAATTTGACAAACACAAAATGTTATCTTAGTCCTTAAGTTTTCTTCCTCATCACTGTTCTATTCTTCTCCCTGCTTTTCTTCTTTATCGTCCTTGTCGGCCAATGCATATTTTACTGTAGAGCTGATCTTTCCTTCCCAGCAATTTTCGGTTGCTTAACAAATAAGTATGAAAGCCTTTGCAAGAAGTATCGTAATTTTTGGACTATAAGCCGCTACTTTTTTTCCTTACAGTGCAGTGTGGCTTATTTATTGATTTATTTGGGTTTATAGGTAACATTTTATTTGACAGTGGCATCATAATACTGTCAGTAAGACCCCAAAACATTAAAATTAACTTACAAGATATATGCTTGGATAGTAGGTTAGCCCATGCTCATACATACAGGCGTTTTTCTGTCTTACCTTGTAGTGAAGTAGACGCCGCAACCTTTTTTGACTGAATATTCCAGCCAGGAATATTTATAATAATACGTTGAAAATGACTGTTTTTTGTTGTTGTTTTTGGTTATACAATTAACATCTTTAGTGGGGCAAACTGAAACATTTTAGCAGTGCTTTCCAGCGTTTCATGGTCCACATTTTCAATCCTTGGTTCTCGCTCAGTAGTTGTTGCTTTTGAAAGCTTAGGTTTGAAAAAATTACATATATCCATCTTGCCTCTTCTGGTGGGTTTGTTTTTTTTGACTAAGCAAAGCAAATGACCGTCTGTAAGGTGCTAGTCACATGGTCTGTTCGAAAAATAATTTTGACCCACAATAAAAATATATTCTGTGTTCATTTTATTCATTTTCGTTGTTTGTTTCATTCATTAACAACTTTTATAGACAGCATTTTACCGGAAAAGTCTTAATTTTAAATTCATATATTGAAAAGTCAATTACATTTTCGTTGCAATAACATTTTCGGCCACCGGGTTGCCTCCCCTTCATCTACGCATATGCCCGGACAGGATGTAAAAACTGGATATGTCAAGCAGAAACAGGATGTTTGGTCACCCTGCAAACCGCTATTTAGCTTTTACGTATGCCAGTGTCATGCATTTTTTGGTAAAGGTAGCCAAATTTTCAAATAATTCGAGTCATTAAGTGATGCAGTCTAAGTTCTGTATTCGCAGAAAGGCAGCAAGATGTTTTTGATAATTTAGGGAACGCAGTTGTTTATGATGGCCACTCTCTTGTCTTTGTCTCTGCATTCAAATATTCTCTACTGAATCATCTGTTTTAACACTCATCATAGCACATCTAACATGATTGGAGGACATATAGCTGACATTGACTGATTATGGCGAAAGAAGACAAAAGCAAGTGGATAAAAATATGTGTATTAACACTGTGATAAGCCTAGCCTATCTTTCCAATCTCGACCTTCAACATGGCTGACAGACAAATACTAATAACGTGATTGACAATTTGTAATCCTTTAAATGTGACTCTCAGGAAATCGATGCTTAATGTGGAATGTAGTGTAGTTTTTTTTTTGTTTTTTTTTTAACCCGCATGACGTTTCCATCAGCAAACTACACAGTACCGTCATCACCTATTTGTAAACAATGAGGCGTCTGTCATGTTGAAGAGGGTTGGGGGTGCAAACAGAGGTAAGAATAAGACATCAGGACTTGACGGCGACGCAACTCATTTTCTCAAGCAGCAAGCTGATGATAACCTGTCGTTCTTCTGGTCCGCTTCACACCTGCCAGCAGCTGCTGTATTTTGACAAGCTCCTGTCTTCTCCGGCCTTTCATCTGCACGCTGCACAAAAGAGAGTTTAGAAGTCTTTTATCTGTGCCTGGGGGTACACTTCCTTGTCAAGAGAGAAATTCATCCAATTAAGCCTGTGGTACGATGCGAATGAAGCACTCAAAACAGGAAGGGGTCCAATTTTTTCCCCTCCATATTTTACTCTGCATAATTTGTGAGTCACCAAAAGCTTAAAACTGTACTCTTGAACTCAGCTTGTTGTTTTGCCAATGTGGATCCGGTTTTGAGGTTTAAAGGTTACTAGTATGACAAATCCGAATGGGGTATCTGCTGTTAATTATCGTTAAAAACTACAAGGAAGAATGATTTTTAAAAACCTCGGTATAAACTCTTTAATCCTCAAATGATACAGACAAATCTTTCTAAGAGTACTTGGCTCTGCAAGTAGTCCCACCAGGGTCAACATTGACTCATTGGCTGCCACTGACAGCACTAAATGTCTAATCCATTTAGATTACCAGGGGCCGGCAGTGAATAATTGCCGCCACCTCTCCCAGTCAAAATGAATTGGACGTTTCGCACCCTTTAATCGCCGGCAATGAGATAATTTATTATACAACATTAAAGAAGAAGTTCAAAACTTTTGACATCAGGCTTAATCTTCAAGTTATCGGGGGTTTAATTAGTTGATTAATTGATTTTAACAAATCCCGTGTGTAACCGGTGTGTCCGCGCCGCACTGACCGTGTTCCGAATAAAAGGTAAAATATTATTGTTATACTGTTTCTCCCTTTTTTAAATTAAATAAATACATTTTTGGCCCTGAAACATGAGAATTCACTGCAAGTTCTCCCAGTTCAAATGAATTGGATGTCTATCGTTGTCAATTGGGGGCCTTCATTTCAAATACCGCTACATTAGTGTAGTAGAACAACATGTTCAGAAAGAAGACTTTTGATATTTTATAAGCCATGATTTCAGAATAACACTGTGTTTAGAATTCGAGGTGAAAAAAGTCATAATGTACTTAAGATTTGAGTTAAAAGGTACTTCACATAAGTCATTAATGGTGTAATGGCACTTTTGCCTTACTTCAGAGCAGGCAGTAAAAGATCGATTCCGACTCAGTGGTTATGGGACTGTGAGTGTAATTGATTGTCTTTCTCTCTTCCATACGACTGACTGGCGACCAATTTAGGGTGTAGTCCGCTTTTCACCCGAAGTCAGCCGAGTGAGGCTCCAGCACACCGTGACCCTGCCAAGGATGAGTGGTGTTGAAAATGGATGGATGGTGATACACTTAGAAGTTATTCCTAAAATAAACCGTTCTTTCACATTAAATGTGAATATTTTGCTTGCTTGTTGAAAAAACGGAACTGTACGTGATTATTGTACTGCCATCTATGGTTGTTTTTACATTTCATTGTATCAGTCTCTTGTGTACCACTAGAGAGAGCATGTGCACCACTAAAGGTACTCATACCACACTTTGAGAACCACTGCTTTAGAGCATTTAAAGGCTGGAAAGGAAGTCATTTGAAATGCAACAAATTCCCCCCACCTTACCTTTTCCTCTTATATGCTCTTCTTGTACATTGCATTTGCAAAGCACATAGCGGTGCAGTGAAGAGATACCCAGCATGGATGCATTACTGAGAGACTGTCCGTAAGCAATTGCTGATCCCGGGCAGCGATAAAGAGAGCCGGGCTTTCTCTGGGATGTTGAAAAAAAAAAAGTGGCTGGCGAGACTCATGTATAGCAGCACACAGACTAGCAAGGTCACAAGCTGCCAAGGAAGGGGCAGATGATCTCCTCAATGCCCTCCATATTGCTTCCGTTTACTGGTACAGTATTAATAATTGGTCACATGCTGGGATAGAATGTTCCAAACGTCAATGTTACAAACGGAAATAAATACAAAAATCATGACATTGAGATTGGCCTATACCCATCAGTGCATGCGGATTGATTAGAAGATAATCCTTCCTATCACCACTTTTGCATATGGTCGTTTTAAGGACATGCTTATCTCTCAACAGGCTAATTTCCCCACACTCCTTGATAATCAGTATCCAGTACATTTGCATGTGTGATCAAATCGAAAACTTTAGATCTTTACTGAGGTTTTATTGTGGGGCCTTTAAAATTGAATGCCCCAGAGAAATTAAGCCCAATTAAAATAGCATGGAAAGAGTTTAACCAAAATCTTTCCAAGAATACAACGCCATCCTGCACGAATTTCAGCATAGGGTTTTAGGCCAAAAATATATATTAAGAGTTAATGCAGAAATTACATTACTATGCAAAGAGCTGTGAATAAACATCCTCTCTCAACCTGCGAAATTTCTGATCAAAAGCTAAGTTTATCACTTATTTTAATTGATCATAATCATCATAATTTTCTTGCCGATGACCAATTTTTAAAAAGCTTGACCCGTTTATCACGATTAGTCACCCCCCATTCCATAAACAACAGGATGCACCTTAATTACCGTATTTTTCGGACTATAAGTGGCAGTTTTTTTTCATAGTTTGGCTGTGTGCGACTTCTTCTCAGGAGCAATTTATGTGACAAACTATTAATACATTATGATATCATTTCACATGTTATTTTGGTGTTTTGGAGTGACACTGATGGTTTGGTAAACTTGTTAGCATGTTCTTTATGCTACAGTATAGTTATCTGAATAACTCTTAATAGCTATGTAACGTTAACATACCAGTCACGTTCGCGTTCTGCCTTTGGCAATGTGTGTTCAAATGTATTATTGACTTTTTTATATTGAAATGCATTCTTTTAGTTTGTGGCGCTTTCACACCCAAGTGGGGGCGCACTCGAACTTGTTTACGCAAAGAAGAGCACTCAGACGCCAGAAGAAGACGGACGGTGATGCAGCTCTGAGCGAGTGGGCGAGTTAGTGAGAGAGAGAAAAACCCGGCTGCGAACCGACGTTCATTGTTTATGCTTGTAAAATATCTCTACAGAGGCAAAGCCTGTGTGTATCATCTTTTCTGTTTTTGTTGTGTGTTTTCCACCTGCGATCGGACACTTAGAGCCAGTTGTGTGGTTGTTTGAATGATGTGCTAATGTTAGCGAACGCATGCTAACCGTTCGTGTCATTGCTATAATAGCAGCTGATTATTATTTATTTACATTGATGCGAACCTGTTTGGTACTGAGGACGAAATTGATTTGTATTATTTCTATTTTTAGTTTCACTCTTGGTGTCATAACAACGGCCAAAATAAAGTCAGCAAATTATACGGACATCCAGTATCGTCATTTGGGAGTTTAGCTCGCTGTATAGCCAGGACCGAGCCGTAGCGTCCTGGTGAGGACAGTACATTCGCATTTCATTGTCCATGCATCATGTAACGTTAACATACTGTACACTTATTCAGCATTTTGTTCTCTATGGTATATTTATTTTAAATTGCCTTTCAAGATGACATAACTTTTCTATGTGTTGGATTATCTCACGTAAATTTCCCCCCAAAATGCGACCCATACTCCGGTGTGACTTATATATGTTTTTTTTCCTCTTCGTTGGGCATTTTATGGCTGGTACGACTTATACTCAGGTGCGACTTATAGTCGGAAAAATACGGTATTCCAATCAATCTTGTTTTATTGTAAAACAATGAACATTACCTGAGTCGCGGAAGGTGTGATTATTGGTGCAAGTTGTTTTCTGTCTCTGTGTGTGCTCTACAACTGACTTGCGACCAGTTTATGATGTAGTCCACCTTTTGCCCAAGGTTAGTTGGGAAAGGCTCCAGCACCTCGTGACCGGGACAAGGATAAGCGGTGTTGAAAATGGACGGAGGAACAGTTCCTGTGAATATATTTTCGTCAAATGCTAATATTCATGGCATAGTGTTCAAAGATTCTCTCCAACACATCCCCATTAAGAAAAATCAAAAAGTTGTGCCAACGGTTCATGTCCTTTACAATAAAATGTTCCAAGAACAAGAACCAAGCAGGGTGAGGCAGCATTTAGTTATTATGCTCCTCACCTCTGGAAAAAGTTACCCGAACGTCTGAAGTATGCTCAAACTGTTAGCTCTTTTAAATCAGGGCTAAAAATGCTTTTGTTTAGCACTGCATATCTGTAACTGTCTATATATTTCAATCTACCTGCTTTCTATTCCTCTTGTTTTTATCTCCATTGCTGATTTCAATTATTATTATTAGTAGTAGTTTTTGTTTTATTTTTATTTTATTTATTTATTTTTATTCTGTGATTAAATGCGATCTTTTGTCTTCGTTTCTACGTTGTGTTGATTTAAATGTGATTTTTATGATCTTCATGTGATGTAAAGCACTTTGAATTGCCTTGTGTTGAATTGTGCTATATAAATAAATTTGCCTTGCCTTGCCTTGCCTAAAAGAGTTAATCAATTTTTTGGTCACACATTTAGGAGTACTTCTTTTTTCTTTTCTGATACTGCTTTTATCCTACCTATGCAATCTCCTTTGTATTAACAGTCCTTCCTGTTCACTTCGCTCTTCCTCTATCCTCCACCTTTCCATCCCCCGTGCCCTGCTCACCACCTTTGGTTCCAGAGCTTTCGCAATATATCTACCCTTTCACTTTTCAAATCCAGACTCAAAACACACCTATGTACTCTTTCTCACCCACAATGATCCTTAGCTCTACTATCTTTACCTCTTATTTTTTTTAAATTTGCTTTTACCCTGCTTTAATCTTATTTTATGATTATTTTTTTTAACTACTGTGTATTGCTATTGTAATTGTGTGGCATGAAAAGCACTCTAGAAATAAAACGTATTATTATCATTATTATTATTATCATAGTGATAGACTAATCTTTGAAGGTTTCACTGTAGCCGTGCTAAGCCAAAGATTTATTAATAGAACAAGTGACCATTTTTGGTAATGTAATAAAACTTAACCTCATAAAGACCTGTCACTCCCATAACATCACATTTTGGGTGATGTAGGCCACAATCATAGGTGGAATTTGACTTTTGTTGATGACCTCGAAATGCAGTGTCAGCAATAAAATTAACTTACAAGATATATGCTCAGATAGTTGCTTAGCCCGTGCTCGTACATACCGGCATCCCAGCTGTATGTGTGTGTGCATGTGTGAGCGCGTGCATTTTTCTTTGTCTCACCTAGTGGAGAAGAAGACGCCACATCTTTTTTGACTGAATATTCCAGTCAGGAATCTGTCCTCAGGTGGTTTTGGCTAAGCAAAGCAAATGGCCATCTCAAAGGTGCTAGTCACATGAAGTGTTCGAAAAATAATTTTGACAAGTTATAAAAATATTTTTTTGTTCATTTTATTCATTTTTGTTGTTTGCTTTATTGCTTTATAATGTTTAGAGTTGGGGTGTCAAACGATTAAAATTTTTAATCGAGTTCATTACAGCTTAAAAATTAGTTAATCGTAATTAATCGCAATTCAAACCATCTATAAAATATGCCATATTTTTCTGTAAATTATTGTTGGAATGGAAAGATAAGATACAAGATGGATATATACATTCAACATACGGTACATAAGTACTGTATTTCTTTATTATTACAATAAATCAACAAGATGGCATTACCATTATTAATATTCTGTTAAAGCGATCCATGGATAGAAAGACTTGTCGTTCTTAAAAGATAAATGTTAGTACAAGTTATAGACATTTTATATTAAAACCCCTCTTAATGTTTTCGTTTTAATAAAATTTGTAAAATTTTCAATCAAAAAATAAACTAGTAGCCCGCCATTGTAATTACTTACACAATGCTCATCGGTGCTGAAGCCTATAAAATCAGTCGCACCCAAGCGCCAGCAGAGGGCGATAAGACTCCAAAAAACACAACAAGTACACATTTCACTTTGCTGTCATTTTAATCTGTTTGAGCGGGGCATTTGTGCGTTAATTGCGTCAAATATTTTAACGTGATTAATTTTAAAAATTAATTACCGCCCGTTAACGCGATAATTTTGACAGCCCTAGTTTAGAGACAACATTTTCCGGCAAAGTCTTAATTTTAAATTCATATACAGTGGTACCTCTCCTTACAAAGTTAATTTGTTCAATGACCTTGTTTGTAAGTCAAAATGGTCGTATTTCATGCAGGATTTTCTCATAAGAATGCATTATAATTCAATTAATTCCATTAAGCCCGTAAACCTACACTAAATTCTTAATGAATACTAAAGTTACTATTGCAAATACCAATTACAAAGAGCAAAACAAATACATTATGAATAAAAATCGGAATAATAATATAATAATAGTAATAACTAAAATAATACCTGTAAAAATGTAACAAACCGGGTTCTAATGTGGCAAATGTGTTTGCGTGGTGTACCACATAAAGACTGGCGAATGGAGGAGGACCGCCGAGATAGACCATCTACGGCTGTATTGTTGAGCCATATCATGGATGCGCACCCCACGCTCATATTTTTTTATCATATCCATCTTCATGTCAGTGGTAAGCATCACCTTTTTCCTTCCGTTCACCACCTGCACTAACATTGTTGGAATCCTTTTTAATGTCTCTTACAAGAAAATCTGCCGTCCGTCCGTCTTGCGGTAAAACACAGAAACTGCGGTGCTCACATAGATCGTCGTACGTAGATCATGTCGTCGGATGTAGAAACAAATAGCGAGTCATATTTTACGTCGGATGTCTAAAAGATCGTGTGTCGAAGCGATCGTACAGTATGTCGAGGTACCACTGTATAGGAAAGTCAATTACATGCAATGAAATTTTCGGCTACCGGGGTGGGCATTCCCCTCGCTTTCCCCCTTAATCTCCGCATATGGCCACAATATTAACATTTGATATACAAGTGTGGTCTACATGTCTCAAAATGTGATATGGCGGAAAACACTCAGGTGACTTGAAGTTCCGCTCTGAGACTTGTCTGAGAATTGTCCAATATGCATGTGTGATACATCATGGGAAAGCTTAAAATCTCAATTTTCTGGAGGAAGAAAAATTTTGGACGGAAGGGCCTTTTAAAAAAAATAATTTAAACAGAAAAACCCTATCTGGAGGTGAGAGTATGCGAGAACAGAATTACAGACGCCATGACTTTAACGAGCCTTTAACCTTGTTTCGATCCAAAAACTCCATGTCGCATGTACAGTATCACTGAGTGTCAAGACACAGCTGTGAATGGCCACAGCTTGATTTTTTAGGGATTTGATGGGTGAAACATGGTAATATAATGCGATGCAGAAATCGCAGACATCAAGGAGTGGTCGAGATTTTCTTTTTCATATATTTACACTTTTAAACTTTTTTTTTTCAAATTTTCTTTGTTTGGATCGATTATTTATCATCTAACATATCGCGGAAAATGCGACAGTAACAAAAAAAATAGAATTTACTGATAGTTATGAGGTGGATAGCTGTGACTTTTTTACAGACGGCATTTTTTTCATTGTGACGTAATTTGTTTAAAAGTTTAAAATATGCGGGTGGATAATTTTTTAAAGTCTTTTTTTCAAACGAAAAATTAGACTTCAATTAATGATTATAAGCTAAAAATGACAGACATTTTGAATAATAAATATAAATATATATATATATATATATAAATATACAGCTTTTTCTTTTAAAGAGGAGTGCAAGAGCAGAAACTTTTTTTTCAGTCTTGTCTGTGTTTTCCGCCATATCTATGTGTGATTGCCAGGTTTTAAGTTGAGATAATACAGTAAGTAACATTTTTATTTTTAGTTATTAACTCATTGGCTACCATTGACGTCACTTGACGTCCAATCCATTTTGACTGGGAGGGGCGAACTAGCACAGTCGATGGCACTGAAAGATTAGAATTCACCACCAGCCCCCCCCCCTCCCCCCCAATTTAAATGAATTGGATTTCTAGCACTTTCAATTGCAGCAAAATTAAACTGTCTCCTTCATATTTTTTTTTCATTCAGCATTTACATTTCTAGCAATATTGAATCACTCCTTTCCCTCGACTTTTCTGGGCAGGTGCGAGGCGGCCCTCTACAAATTAGCCAACGTCCCGGGTAATTTCACTTTGATTAATGCAGATGCGTTCATCTTGGCCCGCACGCCCCACCCCACAGTCTATTTGGTATAAATTACCGAAGCTATTTTGTTGCAAAAATCCAGCCCTCTCCAATAAGGTGCTGGCTCATGTGTCGACTGGGGCTTCCAAACTACCCCTTTGCCTGCAGGAACCACTAAAGCTTTTAATTGCCTTCTGTGCAAATGGTCCTTATGCACTTGATAAAGTATGTGGAAAGTCATGCATGGGTGGGCTGACTCGCTACATGAATGAGATAGCATGCGGAGAGAGAGGGAAAAACGGAGACTACTATCCATTATATCACAATGATTAGAAATGTAGTGTTAGGTTAAACTCCATGAACTACCTGTACAGCTAGTGCTTCCTGTGTACATTCACCAACAGTTGAGAGGCCGATAACCCCGAGTTAGGCAATAAACAATCAAAGTGCAACTTCAGTAGAAATGATTGCATTCTGTACCTTGCCAGAGAGATGCAGGCTATTATTAAAGTGATTCTTGTCCTGACAATGCTATTTTCTAAAAGGTAATTGCAGATTCAGATCTCTGAGAGGGTCTGACTGAGAGTAAATGGCACCTCTTTAATTATGGTCTCCTCCACGTCTCCTCTATCGAGCCACGGAGATGTTTATCGCTCCACGGGATTGTGAGGAAAACGACTCTAATGGGAAATGACCAGTGTCTGGGAAGCTGACTCAGATTAGAAGCGACATTTCTAATTGATGGCTAAAGAAATCCCCGGTCGGATGACTGGGAAAAGTCACTTTGGTGGAAATGTAATTGGAGTGATTGGAGTTCTAACAAGAAGCGGTTTATAATCGCTTTTGAAGTAAGCGTGTGTTAACGAAGGCAACAAACACATTAAAAGGCAACACATCACAGATGAAAGGGGTATTTTTACTTTGTTATGTTCGAGACATTTTGAAACAATTGCTGAACATAAAATGATCACTTCGGATTCAGTTGCCATTTTATGGAAGTGTGAATGTTTGTTTGTCTCAGGGGCGTTAACGAGGGGGCAGGGGTGGGCAGTGCCCACCCACGGACACGCTCTGCCCACCCAAAGAAAACTGGATGTAGTACTAAATGCAGTCTGGGCACCGCATATCGTATCCCATTCATATAGTACTGATGTGTTTTAAGTTATAACCTTTGCGTTGTTAGCTCCTCTTTCACCTTAAAAGAAAAAAAAAAAAAAATGAAATGAAATGTTGGTTTGTTCCTAGGGGGCGCTACACACATTTACGCATATTTTTTATTTTTTATTTTTTTAATTTTTTTTTTACATTTTATCAAAGTTTTCACCAGTGTTCACCGGGCTGTTGAGTTTGGTGAGTTTTGAAGCATTCTGAGGGGGTCAAAGTAGGGCTAAAAGCGTCGGCGGAAAAAAGAATGAGTACTAGGGTGAGCTACATAGTATATTTGGAATTTGTCTTTACACGGTATCAAAGATTGCACCTGTCTTGACCTGCCTGTCGATTTTGGTGCATTTTGAAGCATTCTAAGGGGGTCAAATGGAGCTCAAAGGGGCTGCGGAACAAAGAAAAACTATAATAATAATAAAACCGAGGAACCACAATAGGTTACCTAATAAAAAATATTGTCACCTGCATGTCCACACTGTTCAGTTATGGATGTGTTCTAAGTCAAATAAAATCAAATCAACTTTTATTTGTTTAGACCAAATCATAACAACAGTTATCTCAAGGAGAAAACAAAACATGCTTTAAGGTGCAGTAGCCCTACGCTGGATTTTGACCTATTTGAGCATTGTAGCTCCCCCCCCTAGGGTAAGACTAATGCCCACCCACACCTGGCATCCTGGTAACACCACTGGTTTGTCCCCACATGCTAGGCTCCAGATCAACTATAATCCTGGGCGGGATAATACTGATACTTATTTCATTACCTCTCTCCATCGACGGTTGACAGCACAGGTAACAAAAGTTTATATAACTGTGATATAGAACTAAAAAAAAAAAAAAAGCATACAAAAAAATCAGTGTTGCTAAAGTTACCCACAATTTTCATAAGTGCATTCACCAAACCATTTGTAATTAGATGATAAAGATATGGATTTTTTTTTTTCAGATCTAAAACAGGGTTATATTTTATTGTCACACTAAATGACAGACGCAGCGTTAGTACAAAATCAATGTGTTCAGATGAAAAAAAAAAACAAAAACAAACAACAACAAACAAAATGAATTTCACACCCAAACAATATAACAGGGTGGAACATAAAACTTCACTGCATATGATTTTAACTTATCATGTTGCTTTTTACCTTGGATATAATAAGATAATATTCATCTCAAAATCCTTTCCTTTTCTATATTTTTATGTCTACCAATCTCGTTCTGTTCTCGTGCCAGTGCAGTCCACACTGCGGGGGTCTTGAAATTCATTTGACCGGTCTGCAACAATACAGGGTTGCTGGCACTGTAACACTGTGTCTAATCCAGACTGCCAGTTCGTCTGTTGTACTTCCCCATGCCAAGTGTGAGTCAACCTTCTACTGAGCAAACCAATTATAGGAAATGGAATAAAGCCCATGGATTGGGTGCAAATCAGTTGTCGGTGTTCCCTCCCATATCGAGCTCTTGTGTGTTTTAACCCTCACCGAACCCCTTAGACTTATTTACCAAAACCCTAGGGTTCCGTGACTCCAGGTTAAGAACCACTCAAGCAAATTGTTAGACATTTAATGTTTAAAAGGGCCACAGGACCCCAGTGGGGGTCGATGGCAAACAATATTACTTAAATTAATAATACTTTTAGTCATGTCCTTTACCCGAGAGCAGGAGTATACTAATAATTCAATAAAAGTCTAAAGAAGAGTCAGACTTGAAGTTACAATTTGATCCGAGTGTATTGATTCCAGAGATAAATCGATTGAAAAGTTCAGAATTCTGGCTGATAGTTCCATTACCCCAAGTTACATAGTTATATATAAGTATATATAAGTATAGTTATATACCAAAAGTATCAGTACCGTTCTGCAGCCAGTGTACATCCTAATATACTACATTGGCATGAACAAAATTAGCATATACCTGTAATTACATGAGAAGATGAGGTGATGTCATGATGAGGCGATGTCATGTGCTCCTCTCATGGAGACGTCAGTGCCGGCCGTTGGTTCCTCTTCTTGGTATAGTGGTGACTTGTGAACCTGTTATTCCACCGTGCTAAGCAATTTATTGTCATTTACGTATAGCTCATCAGCAGATGAGGAGTACCAGACACATTCCAAGGGAAGTGAAACCCTTATGAGTTTACTCTGAGCAAAATACAGTGGGGCAAATCACTATTTAGTCAGCCACCAATTGTGCAAGTTCTCCTACTTGAAAAGATTAGAGAGGCCTGTAATTGTCAACATGGCTAAACCTCCACCAGGAGAGACAGAATGTGGAAAAAAAATAGAAAATCATATTGTTTGATTTTTAAAGAATTTATTTCCAAACTAGAGTGGAAAATAAGTATTTGGTCACCTACAAACAAGCAAGATTTCTGGCTGTCAAAGAGAACTTCTTCTAATGAGGTCTAACGAGGCTCCACTCGTTACCTGTATTAATGGCACCTGTTTTAACTCATTATCGTCGAAGGACACCAGAGACAAAATTGCAGACCTGCACCAGGATGGGAAGACTGAATCTGCAATAGGTAAAATGCTTGGTGTAAAGAAGTCAACTGTGGGAGCAATTTTTAGAAAATGGAAGTCATACAAGACCACTGTTAATCTCCCTCAATCTGGGGCTCCATCCAATATCTCACACCTTGACGTCAAAATGATAACAAGAACGGTGAGCAAAAATCCCAGAATCACACGGGGGGACCTAGTGAATGACTTACAGAGAGCTGGCACCACAGTAACAAAGGCTACTATCAGTACCACAATGCGCCGCCAGGGACTCAAATCCTGCGCTGCCAGACGTGTCCCCCTGCTGAAGAAAGTACACGTCCAGGCCCGTCTGCGGTTCGCTAGAGAGCATTTGGATGATCCAGAAGAGGACTGGGAGAATGTGTTATGGTCAGATGAAACCAAAATAGAACTTTTTGGTAGAAACATAGGTTCTCGTGTTTGGAGGAGAAAGAATACTGAATTGCATCCGAAGAACACCGTACCCACTGTGAAGCATGGGGGTGGAAACATCATGCTTTGGGGCTGTTGTTCTGCAAAGGGTCCAGGAGGACTGATCTGTGTAAAGGAAAGAATGAATGGGGCCATGTATCGAGAGATTTTGAGTGAAAATGTCCTTCCATCAGCAAGGGCATTGAAGATGAGACATGGCTGGGTCTTTCAGCATGACAATGATCCCAAACACACAGCCAGGGCAACAAAGGAGTGGCTTCATAAAAAGCATTTCAAGGTCTTGGAGTGGCCTAGCCAGTCTCCAGATCTCTAACCCATAGAAAATCTGTGGAGGGAGTTGTGTTGCCCAACAACAGCCCCAAAACATCACTGCTCTAGAGGAGATCTGCATGGAGGAATGAGCCAAAATACCAGCAACAGTGTGTGAAATGCTTCTGAAGAGTTACAGAAAACGTTTGGCCTCCGTTATTGCCAAGAAAGGGTACATAACAAAGTATTGAGATGAACTTTTGGTATTGACCAAATACTTATTTCCCACCATGATTTGCAAATAAATTCTTTAAAAATCAAACAATCTGATTTTCTTGGGGTTTTTTCCACATTCTGTCTCTCATGGTTGAGGTTTACCCATGTTGATAAATACAGGCCTCTCTAATATTTTCAAGTGGGAGAACTTGCACAATTAGTGGTTGAATAAATACTTATTTGCCCCAATGTATGTAGTAATTTCAAGAGGAAAGTGTTTGCATGCATCAGACTGGTCCGTTCTGATGAGTGGAGTTCTAAAAATGTGATCATGCTGTTATGTCGATTCATACAATCTCGAGTACATTTACTGTAAATCAGTGTTATCATCTTCTGATTAAGGCCAATATATGTTAATAATGTAACCAATTATACGCATGTACAGTGAAAAAAATAAGTACTTGAACGCCCTGCTATATTTCAGGTTCTCCCACTTAGAAATGATGGAGGGGTCTGAAATTTTCATCGTAGGTGTATGTCCACTGTGAGAGACAATCTAAAAAGAAAAATCCAGAAATCACAATGCCTGATTTTTTAACAATTTGTGTGATCCAGCTGCAAATAAGTAATTGAACACCTGTGAAAACGAACGTTAATATTTGGTGGTCGTTGTTTGCAATTACGAATGTCAAACGTTTCCTGTAGTTTTTCACCAGGTTTGCACACACTGCAGAGGGGACCCACCCATCAGTCCGATTTCTGGGCTGTTGCTGAGAAACATGGGGTTTCAGCTCCCTCCAAAGGTTTTCAATTGAGTTTAGGTCTGGAGACCGGCCGGTTTTCCTGCCTGTGTGCCCTGGGTCATTGTAATGTTGGATGACTCACGCATGACCCATCTTCATTGCTCTTACCAAAGGAAGGACGTTGTTCCCCAAAATCTCACAATGCAGGGGCCCAGTCATCCTCCCTTTAATACAGTGCACCCCTCCTGACCCATGCGCAGAAAAACTCCCCGAAAGTATGACGCTACCACCTCCCGTGCTTCACAGTAGGAATGGTGTTCTTGATGGTGTTCATCATTCTTCTTCCTCCAAACACGGTTAGTGGAATAATAACCAAAAAGTTCTATTTTACTCTCATCTGACCAAAAAAATTGCTTCCATGACTCCTCTGCATTATCCAAATGGTCATGAACAAACTTAAAACGGGCCTTTACATGTGCTGGTTTAAGCAGAGGAACCTTCCATGCCATGCATGATTTCAAACCATGACGTCTAGTCAGGGGTGAAAGTGGGCCAGAACGGTCAGAAACGCAGTTCCGGTATAAGATTCAGGGCCAGAACGGAGTTCCTGTATAAGATTCAGGGCTGGAATGCTATTCCGGTACATGGTGCTTTGATTCCGAAAATATGACAGCAACTGTCAAAACGCTATGTAGAAAAAAATAAAAAATGCTAAGCTGCCACACATGCATTTCAGCTCCAAGAAGAAAACAATCTACCAACATCAGATTTGCATAAACAAATGTTAACAACAAGCATAATAAAGTGCTTGTGTAGCGTAATCCGTTTCCACCGGTATTTATTATTGATTTTATTCCACGGATGGCATGGAGGTTTCCCCAGCTGCTGCAGTTATCTGAGTCTGATGATGAGGAGTCAGGTCAATGTGCGAATGCACGCAGCAAAGCGAAACGCCTGGACTCATTTATCCATTCAGTTGGCTGACATACTGGCATGAGATGGTTAGCTCTGATTGGTTCAAATGTGCATGTTTTCCGGAACAGCAAAAAAAAAAAAAAAAAAAAATTTAAATAAAGCTTGTTGAATTGATGCGACAAAAAAGGGCATAAAACATAGTACAACATACAACATAAAATGGATCAAATCTTTAAGAGCAACGAAAAAGTTGAGGAGGCTTATTTATCATATTTAGTTTTACTTGCTCTGATGGGGAGGTTCAGAACATCTTAGCTATCAATGTGCATTTTGGACTTATATTTGTTCATTTATGTTAGGCTACTTATTCATTTCCTTATGATTTAAAAAAGTCAATGTTTGCACGATCTTAAAAATATATTCCATTTCACTCTGCATAATATAAGTCATTTGTACTTATTTTTCTGAACGTATGTTTCTTATATCTTTATTATTAAAAAAAAAAAAAAAAAGTAAATTACATTAACTTCAATTTCAATATCTATCCTAATGCTCTTAAGTAGTTTAAATTGCGATTTGGCATTTAGTATATGAGGAATGGAGGGAAAATAAAAATTAGGAGATGGATGTTGGGGTTATAGCTGTTATTTGTTAACTTTTATTTAGCAAATCATTGAAAAAAAATACAATTTTGAATGAAAATCAGTTTTTGTATGTGTTATAGAAATAACTGCTAAAACAGTTTTCTTTGCATTTCATTAGTTTAAGAGGTTTGACCCCCCCCCCCCCCCCTAAAAAAAATGAAGAAAAAAAAAAAAAAAAAAAGTCTGGCTCCGTGGCAACCTTCACGTCGGGGAGTTCTGGCAAGAAATTCTAGCCACTTTCACCCCTGCGTCTAGTGTATTACCAACAGTAATCTTGGAAACGGCGGTCCCAGCACTTTTCAGGTCATTGACCGACTCCTGTCGTGTAGTTCTGGAATGATTCCTCACCTTTCTTAGGATCATTGAGACTCCACGAGGTGATATCTTACATGGGGTTCCACTCCGATTGAGATTGACTGTCATGTTTAGCTTCTTCTATTTTCTAATTATTGCTCCAACAGTGGACATTTTTTCACCAAGCTGCTTGGTAATTGCTCTGTAGCCCTTTCCAGCCTTGTGGAGGTGAACAATTTTGTCTCTGGTGTCTTTGGAGAGCTCTTTGGTCTGACCATGTTACAAGTTTGAGTCTTACTGATTGTATGGGGTGGACAGGTGTCTTTATGCTGCCATCGATCTCAAACAAGTGCATCTGATCCGATAATACATGGAGTGGAGGTGGACTTTTAATAGGCAGACTAACAGGTCTTTCAGGGTCAGAATTCTAGCTGATAGACAGGTGTTCAAATACTTCTTTGCAGCTGTATCAAGCAAGTAAATTGTTAAAAAATCATGTATTATGATTTTTCTTTTTGGATTATCTTTCTCACAGTGAACATGCACCTACGATAAAAATTTCAGACTCTTCTATAATTTTTAAGTGGGAGAACTTGCAAAATAGCAGGGTGTTCAGATACTTATTTTTTTCACTGTATGTAGAGTAAAAATTAAGAGATCGGATGCAACTTTATTGAACTCTAACAAAGTATAAAGGTGACATTCAGCACCTTCTCATTATTTTCGAGTTTAAAAGAAGCCTTCTCCAACTCTTTGGTGTCAGAAACAATTTTACAGTTTACATGATTACCTTCTTTGTAACAGTGCAAGAACTTCGGTAATAAACATATTTTTAATCATTTTAATCACAAAGTAAAAAAAAGAAAGATGACGCAATGAAAGATGACGCAAACTGAAAATGTCTAGCCCTCTCCTCTTTTTTTGCCTACACCTGTACACCAACTGCTTACTGATAGACTATACTAAAGTTATGCAAATCTTCTAGCATGCAGAGTGCACATTTGTGCTGTGAGTGGAATGGCAATCTGAGTAAATAGTAAGCCTTACTTTTCTGGTTAAACCAAGTGATACATATAAATATTATAAGTCACATGGAGGATAGCTCTATAGCATTACCGATTTATTTGTACATAGGAATGACTTTAATTCATTTACTGTCATTAAGGGTCCTAAATTCATTTTTTAGTTTTTTTTCTGTACAACGGAAGGACTGATTTTAGAGGCTGGACGTGCATTGAAAACACAAACTTAATGATGATTCGCACATTGCTGTATCTACCTATGAGCAGGCATTAGCACAGTGTTAACCTGCCACTGCAGGTTTGTGGATGTTCACAGATGTTGAATCCATCAGTGCTTTCTGTCAGCGGTAACAAATTTGCTGCTCTTTTCCACCTGTCCGCTCATTAGTTGACATTCGGGTAGTGGACAGGAGAATCTGTGAGGTTCTTCAACTGATGTGAAATGTTGAAATGGCAAAATAATAACCACATCTGTCTTGTGTATGGCGATATTGACACAACATTACTGCTAGCAAATTGTTTGTGTGTTCCAAAGATACTTCAAGCTTATGGCTTCTAAAGCCCTTGACATTTGATGGCTGATGGGTGCCTAGCAAAATGGCACAGCTGGAACTGGCAGCTAAGATGTGTGAAGAGAGGAATGAAGGCTTAAGTGCAGGAGTATGTGTGTAGGGAAACAATAACAGTTCTTGTACTAGTAGACCTTGCTTGATAGCGGTTGCAAAAAAGAAAAAAGAAAAACAGAAACTCAGGGTTACAGATGCTCAGTATTATTAACCCATTACAGGGCACCAATTTAGCTCATTGACTGCAATTGATGTCTAGTGCTATCAATGGCACAAAGTTGCAATGGCAAAAGTGCATTCAGAGCGAGTCCTACCTGTTAAAGTGAATTGAACGTCTATCGTCAATTCGAGACACTGAGTGTTTGACAATGACTATTTTGCCTACTTCTGTGAAATATTAGCTTTTATTTACATTTTTTCCACTATTACTGTACATAGTGAAAAAAATGAAAGTCTGTGTCTTTTCACTTTATTGAACAAGATTCTTTCCGGCAGTTGCACATGTTCACGGTCATTTCTATTGTGTCATACACAGAAGTAGGTAGAGTAGCCAAAAACTTTACTCAAGTAGGAGTAGTGTTACTTCAAAACAGTTTACTCAAGTAAAAGTAGTCATCCAAAAAATGTACTCAAGTACATGTATAAAAGTATCCAGTGAAAAGAATACTCAAGTAATGAGTAACATTGTGAGTAACGGCTTATTTTTGTTAGATTTTTTTTTTTTTTAAACAATGATTTTTTTTTTCTCTCAGCACAAACTTATCTATATGAACTGTTATTATACTGTTGTTGTGACACCGTACAATAACCATTACATGACCACATTAATCCGAAGAAATAACAACAACAACAAAAATCATTGAAAATCAGCGAGAAAGAAAAAAAAAGACAGTAATGAAGCATTATTCGTCTAAAGAGCATGAGTGCCCTCTAGTGGAGAAAATAGTTCCAAGTTTTAATAGTGAATACAGTAGTTCCTTCATAGTTACTTTTATGAAATTAAAATGATCATATCTCCGGTTTTCCGTGGGCAATCGGTGTCAAATAAAAACTCGGAGAGAGGCTTACATCCGCGCATTCGAGTCATGTTGAAGGCAGCAATTCATTTTTTCGGTGCTTTAAGGACGGAAAAAATGATTGAATTGAATGATTAATGATTGAACAGGCTGGCGTGATCATAGAACGGCAAGCTTGCGTCAGATTGGTGTAATAGAGTCATGTGATTATTGTTTCAGCGCCTCATTGGTGAAATTGGTAGAGCTAATCTTTGCATAGCTGGCAAAAAAATAGTAAATGGAATATGTAGCATAAAGAGGAAGAATGTAACGACTCTTGTGTTGCCCGAAGTAGCGGAGTAGGAAGAGTGTGTTTCTTCACAAATCTATTCAAGTAAAAGTAAAAAGTATGTCTTGGTAAAACTACTCTTAGAAGTACATTTTTCTCAAAAAGTTACTCAAGTAAATGTAACGGAGTACATGTAAAGCGTTACTACCCACCTTTGTTCGTACAAGACCCAAAATGGGATACACTGTATTCATGTACTATGTAGATGCCAGTTCTTTATGAGGTTAGGTTTTTAAAAATTACCAAAATAGTCACTTATTATTCTAAAGGTTAAAACACATAGTTCGTTCTGTCAGAATTGAAAATGGGTTAAAGGTTGTACAGAATTTGATTAGTCTGATAACCATAGTTGCTATATAAAAGGGCTCATCAAGTCTAGAAATACAAGGGGGAAAAAAAAAAAAAAAAATTTGGGAATGAAGTGGACTTACCAACTGATTAGGTTAATACGATACAGTAAAATTAACAAACAAATGTATAACTGATGCTGTCATTCTTAGCTAAATAAATTGACAATAACATCAAAATACCCTGGACTCTTTTACATTTAGCTCTTCCTATTAAACTAATGAGTTTCTGCTTTTCTCCAATTATTCTTTTGTGTTAATTCAACTGCAGATATTTGCAAGGTAAGTATTTACTGATTGTTTGCTTTTTTTGAGCCTCCTCCATTTAATTAGAGACGTGTAAAGATCCGGCAAATTAACTTCTTTTCCACTACATTACGTCTGTGCTTTTAACGCAAATGAAGTCGTCGGTTTGCACAAAATAGCAGTGTAGAGTTCACGTAATGATGAGTGAGTACAAGCGTGAGGATACCATCAAGAAGGTTCATATCTATCATCAAATTTAGCTCATTAATGACACATAGAATACACATTTCTTGCCTCATTACATTACAAATTACAGTATCCACTCAGGAGCTCATGACATGACTGGAATGCAGTCAACCTGTCTTGTTTGGAAGCCTGCACATTTTCTAACTCTTTATTAAACTTTTTGCCGGAATTAACAGCGAATGAGACGTGTTAGATGTGCGTGATTGTTTTCTTGGAGGAGAAATAAAAGAAAGCTCACCCTGTGACCTCTTCTCAAAAAGCTCACTTTGCTTTACAGGTACTTGATAACAAGTTATTATCCAATACAGCAGCCCTTTGAGAGCTACTGAAAAGTGGTGGAGTCTCCGTGTGCAGGGTTGTTATTAAGCTGCTGTATGGACTCATAAGGAACACCATATACAGTCCTTCAACCTTGGAGTGCTTTATAATAAAAGGACACTGCTTTAAATTCAGTTTATCTTCTTTTGCAGTGAATATATAACACACATTCCATGTGTAGCCAAGAAGATACAGATTCGAATCCCATTCATGTAATACTGTCAAATATCTTTCATATCTTTATTTCCCCAGCCCTATCCAGCTTTTAGATTGCATGCTATTAGAATCTCATAGGAGCACTCTTTTAATCCAGTGCAATTTCTTGAGCTTCCAAAACTAAAACACTTAAAAGCGCTAATGGGGATGTCCACAATAATGGGAATATACTAAGCACACATAATGCGTGTGGTGGTGTTATATAGTTGTTCCTTGCTGTTGTTATGAACACTCTCAAGAGAACTGTGGCTCCATGTTCCATATTACAGCTTAAAGCAGCTGCAACATGTAAAGCAGGGGTCAGCAACACAAAATGTTGAAAGAACCATATTGGACAAAAAAACAAAAACAAAACAAAAACAAAAAATTAATATGTCTGGAGCCACAAGAATTAAAAGCCTTACCTAAGCCTTATAATGAAGGCAACACATGCAGCATTTATCTGTATTAGCTACATTAGTCTACTATTGAAATGACCTAGTTGTTATTTTCCCTTCAGTGCATCCAACACACCACATGACTACTCTGTTGTATGATGCCACCTCAAGTTTAACTTCATTACAATATTAATGATTTTTTTCATTGCTTTTATGAAATTCAAGAAATCCAAATTTTGATGTCATTTTTACTTTTGAGGTTTCGAAAAACAACAAAATGGCATGTGCATAACAAGACCCTTATCTGGGTATGTCTTTGATTTTCTTTATTATCTCGGTTTTGTTTTTGAAGTTTGCAAATAGGTGTTCTGATATGTTGATGAATGTCTCCTTCACGTACTCGCCATCTGTGAACGGTTTTCCACGCTATATTATCTCCCGGGTTGCAACAAAACTTGCAGCAGTAGTGGAGGTTGGCGATGCAATCCACTTCTTAAATCTATTTTTGCGCTCCTCTGTTCTTCAGAAGTAATGCTATCGCACTTTTTATTCAGCTGCAAATGTAGCATGTCTCCCCATTAAATGTTTTTCCACACTCTTTTTGTTATTTGACAACTTTTCGCCACAGAAACATTCAGGTAATGCTTCTGCATTGGCAATGGATGCAAATGATTCGGTCCGTGAAACGTTGAATCCTCTGTTCTCCTCAGTTATTTTTCTTTTTCCCTTTCGGATCCATGGTCAATCACACAGCTGCCGGTTTGTTTACAATAGCCACCTGCCTGGCATCCCGCCCTGCTGATAGAACCGCGTGTCCCAGGCTATGCCGCAAATCTTCGTTGACAGAAATGTTGAAATTTAATATTTATTCTACACATTTTTACAGCATTGGAAAACGGTAAGAATGTTTTTGTCACCTATGTCCTCCTACAGAAACCATATGAAAACAAAAAATTGTTATGAACGGCAAGCCGTTGATGGGGATCCCAAACACAGACCAGGAGATCAGGTAGAGTGAATGTTTGTATTTAATATGTACAACAAAGGGAGCACGTCAAAACGCGAGGAAAACAAAGTACAACTAAGAGAGCACGCCAAAAAACGCGAGAATAACAAGGTACAAATAAGAGAGAATGCCCAAAAAAATGGGAGTATAACAAATTACAACTAAGAGAGCACGCTAGAAGGTGTGAATATGACAGAGTACAAAAATCTAACTACAAAGTCCAAAAGAGCACAAAAGTAAAAATGATCAAACCAGAACACGACCGTAGAATGTCGGAAGCACGAAGGATGACGATGAGCACACAGCGGTAAGCAAGGCAGTAGCATGCAATAGTCCGACACTTGCAGATGGTGACAGGCCTCCTTAAATATTGAGCTTTCCGAATCAAGCACAGGTGTGTTGCTTTACCCCGCCAGTCTGGCTCAATCAGGTGCTGAATAAAGAAAAAGAGCTGAGATCACACACAAACATGACAAAAATACTGTATATTTCTCTCCTCACCTTTTTCCATTTTCAAACATTTTGGAAAATGTTCCAGGGAGCCACTATGGCAGCGCTAAAGAGCCGCATGCGGCTCTTGAAACACAGGTTGCCGACCCCCAGTGTAAAGGGTAAAGTGTGATACGAGTACCATCAGTGGTACGCAAGCACCCTCTACTGGTACGTAAAACATTGATTAAAATAAATGTTCAAACCTTTTTTTAATCGATTACACTACATCAATAAGGTGCAGTTCAGCTGTCAAAAACAAAATAATTGAAGTTTTACATTTTAGTGTTTAAGAATTGTTTGTTCTCAAATATTTATTGATACTTTATGGAAATTTCAGTGTTAATGTAAAATACTTTTCTACTCCATACATGCTCCAGCAAGGTCCTGATGAGTACACAGAGCACTTACATTTTACCTGATACTGCACTAAAAAGCTCTCTTTTTTCCCTTTAATGAGTGATCTAGTCAAACACGCTGGGCGAACGTGTACCTCCATGCGCGTCCCTTTGGCAGCAGCGCTGTTTCACCGAGCCTCTGCCTAATCGCCACTTAGCAAAAAACACTTTTCTAACCCACCTAAGACTTGTTACCAAAGGCTGAATTATGCTTCTACGTTCCTGTGACAGCGGAATGACGGCGTAGACCCTACACGTCATTGCACATTCGAAGTTCTGCGTCAAGGGAACACGTTGCTCTGTAATTCACCGCCATGCCACCAGATGGTTGTGGCTTTGTCTTTGTATGGTTTTGGGTTACTCTTGTCGAATTCCTTTAGTTTTCCTTCGGTCATTAACAGCAATGGCAACAGCGATGGAACGTGAGTATTTGCAGCTGCAGCTAATCAATAATGAACAACAAATGTTATTAATAAAAATGTTGAAGCTTAGGAGAACACATTTGCGAATGTTTGAATACAGTGGTGTTGTTGTGCTGAACCAAAGCAGCATTCTGAGCGGACCAGTCACAGTACTTCGCCGATCACGTCACGCACGTTTACGTGACGCGTAGTCAAGATTTTTGGGAAATTCCACGTCAACGGCTACGGCGTAGGGTCGTAAAGCGGGTCTGCGTTAATGGGGTAGGTCCGCCATCACCGCTACGCAAAGGCATAAATCAGCCTTAACAGTAAATAATCACATTTGGTGTTTTTATATTTCTGGTACTAATTTGACAGACCAACGCTTTTTGCTTTATGTTTGTGCGCATACAAGCATGAATGCCATACACAGGCTTAACACAGGCTACATATACTGTGCTCTTCAGGGTGGAGGTGGTATTCGTGACTAAGTATTCATTTTGTAACATGTTGTAGCTGACTTTATTGCTTTACATTTTTCAAAAACGTGTTCATAATCACATACATGCAAGCTCAATTTAATAGCAGTTAATAGCTTATGCATCCGGTTGAAGACACATCGGTTGCCTGACGTAAATAGTGCACATGCGTGTTTGACTTGAGCGTGTACTTCGCATGCGACACTTACATCCTGTTGGTACTCAGTGTTGGTAATAACGGCGTTAGAATATAACGCCGTTACCAATGGTGTTATTTTCTTCAGTAGTGAGTAATTAATTACTTTTCTCATCTTGGCAACGGCGTTACCATTATTGAGGCGGGAAAGGCGTGCGTTACTATGCGTTACGATGTTGGTTGACTGACATGAGAAAAGTCTGAAAAAGACGGACTCATGGAGACGAGAGAGCAGAGCAGGCGTGGGGAGGAGGCAAGGGAGTGGGACGCCGTTGCAAACGCGATGCTACTATGCTAGGTGGCTCCAATAATACCTGACTGTAGCCGTTAGCCTACAAACTACGACCACATGATGCTTCGGTAAATATCACATATATACAGAACTAGATGCAAATGACAGACACGGCAGCATTAGCAACATGTATAATAAAGAACTAGATGCGTTAGTAAACAGCCGCCATCTTAAAGCAGTAGACTTCTCAGCAAGGCTCTGTTGTACAGAACATTCCTAGGGAACCTAAGTAACTTTTTATATAAAATGCTCCCAAATCGGTGAAACTTAAATCTATCTTTAACCCTTGAGAGTCGAAGGACGCGCCGGCGCGTCCTCAGCGCACGTCGTCTTTGAAGCGCCCTCACGTTTTAATTACGTCACCCACATGCCGTTGGTTGGTCTCGTTTTAAAGTGCGGAAGTTGCGGTTTACTCTCGTTATTATTTGAAGTCAATCGACCAACTAAAACGTGAGATATTGTCATTTAAGTTTTATAGTTTTATTGTCCTCTCAAAAAAACATTAAAACGCTGCATGGATCATTTGTTTATGTCTATATTTCCATCATTTCTTGTCCTTTTTCAAAACGGAAGCTCCATGAAAAAAACACAAATCAAACGAACCCTTTCGAAGTCACAGTGGAAGCACAAAATGCGTTTTTTTTAATAAATATAACTGCCGTGCGAGGTTCCACCGAACGAGAGGGAGGAGTGTTCTGAAGCAGCGAGGTGGCGAGCGACGGCCGTTTGGATCGAGCAGCGACTTTGTGTGACTTTGAGAATGAACGGAAAACTAAATTTAGCGCAAGCAATTGTGCTTTTTGATCAACTTGAGGAAGAGGATGGTCCAAATTCGTCATCATCGTCTTCTTCGGAAGAGTCCTCGAGTGAAGATAGTGACGGATTTGAACACGTGGGTGACGCCATCGACGAGCAGAGGTAAGCAAACTCACTTTTTTTTTTTTATGCTGAGAAAGTTTCTTTTGATATTGCAAGACAAAGTTAATTTTGATGCAATATAAGTGTGTGTTTGTGTATATAATAATAAAATTTGCATATCAGATCAAAGTCGTACGTACACTGTGTGTATCCAAGGCAGGAATTTATAATTGTGGTGATCTTCTTTCTATATGAAGATTAGGGATGTAGCACATATTCAGCTATGGTATTCTTTCTATTGTCATACATATAGATTTCCATTATTATTTATTGCTGTATATATTTTTATTTTATACTTTATTATTTTCATAAATACTGACTTTTTTTCATGTATATTTATAGTGACAATGATAGTAAAGTGAAATGAAAATGGAAGGGTGGAAGGGTGGAAAGAGGACCGACACCCCATGGAAGTGTGGGCTGTGTGATGTCGCCCTGTGTCGAATTCCAGGACGAAACTGCTTTTCGGAGTGGCATGCCTGAAAAAAATTTAACTTGTTTATTGTAAATATTTTTGAAAATACTTTTTTTCCCCAATGTTATATATATATATTTTTTTTCCCACAATCAGTCTTCTCAGTTTGTGTATATAAATGTGTGTTCAAGAAGCTTGATTGTGTGTACATAGTTTTCATCAGGTGATGGGCCGCAATACCTAAACTCATAAAGAGATGGCCTCTAAACACTTTTTGTGTTAGATGGTATATCATTTTTCACTGTTCGGTCTGCTGTATATAACCTGTTTTGACTAGAGCATGTATAAAGGCAAAAAAACGCCTATGGCTATACCTGTTGTTTATGTTGAATTGTCAAATATAAGACTATTTATTCTAAATTTTTTTTGGTTGAATGTTCATCCTAACATGTTGAATAAATATTACAAAGTTTCAAAATGGTTCGTTACGCATGTTTGGTTGTCGATTGGACATCAATATTAAAAATGTTGACAAAACGATTTTGGAATTTTTGGTCTTTTTGGGCCCAAAATTATTATTTATAATTGGTCAGTGAAGGAAACAACAGTTTGGACATCAAGTTCAAGGTGTCACAAAAAAAGGGACCAAACCAGGCCATCGTAAACAATTCTTTCTTTGAAATATAAAGGCAACTTCAAAGGCATGCAAAATCAGACAAAATAGGCCCAGACCTTAAAGGGTTAAATGATGAAACAGTTTTTAAATTTACACATGTCGAAAATAGACAGAAGGGAACTAATGCAATAACGGGAGCAATTTTAACAACTTTAACGGTTGATTCACAACATTAAATGACTTCCACACATAGCAAAGGCTACTATATAGTTATCGCAATATCCGCAATACCCTTTGTCTAGTTAAGTTTAGGGTAAAGAATTGGGCTAGGCCAATTGTCCCAAAAAACTTTACATTGTATGACCTGTTTTTTTTTTTTTTTTTTTTTTTTTTGAAAACATGAAAACTACCACCAGTTACTTTGCCAAGTAACGAATTACTCTTACAGTCAGGTAACTGAGTTACTAACGCAATTAGTTTTTGGGAGAAGTAATTTGTCTCTCTAATTAATTACTTTTTTAAAGTAAGATTAATAACACTGTTGGTACTCACATTGGGTTGCGCATCGCGTCGCGCCTACAAGTGTCGTCGTCGCAAGTCTGCCTGTCGCCCCTCCACGCGCGATTACATTGACTTTGTATGGGAATCGCCGCGGCATTTCCTCGTCGTGGCCGGTGTGAACGCACTGTAAAAAAGTGACAAAAAGTAACTCCTCGCAAGCATCTTGAACAACTTGTAGGTGTATTACTATTTTACTCAATACAGTGGTACCTCTACATACGAAGTTAATTGGTTCCAGGACCTTGTTTGTAAGTCGAAATGGTCGTATGACGAGCAGGATTTTCCCATGAGAATACATTATAATTCCATTTATTTGTTCCACGGCCCGAAAACCTACACTAAATCCTTAATAAATACTGCTGGTACTATTACAAATGGCAATCACACATAGCAAAACAAATAAAGTATCGTTTAAAATCGGAGTAATAATATAATAATAATTCCTGGCGGCACGGTGGCTGAGTGGTTAGCACATCCGCCTCACAGTTCTGAGATTGCATGTTCTCCCCGTGCCTGCGTGGGTTTCCTCCGGGAACTCCGGTTTCCTCCCACATCCCAAAAACATGCATGGTAGGCTGATTGAACACTCTAAATTGTCCGTAGGTATGAGTGTGTGCGTGAATGGTTGTATGTCTCCTTGTGCCCTGCGATTGGCTGGCAACCAGTTCAGGGTGTCCCCTGTGTACTGCCCATAGTTAGCTGGGATAGGCTCCAGCACCTCCGCGACCCTCGTGAGGAAAAAGCGGCATGGAAAATGAATGAATGAATAATAATTCCTGTAATAATGTATCAAATTGGGTTCTAATGTGGCAGACGTCTTTTGCGTGCTGTACCTGAACGCACCGCGTGGCTGACGTGACAGAGAGAAAACGGTGCGGTAGAGATTTTACTTTCTCTTTTAATGTTTTGTTGTTGGCGTCAACTGCGGTGGACAGTAGGCGTGTTGTGTTGTACAAGTTCTGAAATAAATGACTAAAAACTTGGCGAAGCTGGCGATTTCTTTGGCAATGTTACCACAATAATAATTTTCACCTTAACTTATAAAGTTAAGGTGACAAAAAGAAAATCTGCCTTGCATCCGTCGTGTGGCAAAACTGAAACTGCGGCGCCGTCATAAATCGTCGTATTTTGAGCATATCGTCAAATGTAGAAACAAATGGCGGGACAAATTTTATGCCAGATGTCGATAAGATCGTGTGTCGAAGCGATCGTATGTTGGGTACCACTGTATTTAACATTTTATAGAGAACTCATTGAAATAAAGTACTATGAATGTTAAAAAAGTATGTGTTATTGCCAGAGTTCATTTCTATTTTTATTCTTTTTGAATACAAAAAATTAAAAGTGACATGGATGATGGATATACCCCATATCAACAGGAAATTACCTTAAATTAACAGGAAGTGACTCTGTATCAACAGGAAATGACCCAGAAATGGCCACAATATCAACAGAAAGGTACCTGAAAATTATCAATGACCCACAATAATCCCAAAATTACCATTACCAACAGAGCCTGGAAATGTCCTACAATTGCCGGGCAGTAAGCCAACATCAACAGGAAGTGACCTACAAATCCCCAACACCAACAGGAAATGCCCTATTGCTATAAAATGTTTAAGAATAGAGGCTACAAGGATCATTGTATACGTTGCAGGCAATTGAGCCACCCAAGCGTCTCCATGAGCGTTCCACATGGTTAAAAGGGTTAGAGGTGGCGGGCGCGGGTGCTAATAGGAAAAACAGTGAATCCAGGCACAGTTTCATCTCTTGTGTCTCCACTTGATTAGTTTAACAGCTCCTTTGATCTTTAGCTGTGATTGAAGTGTTTAAGTGGAACGTGGGGGGGCAGCAGCGAAACCAGAGAGCAGGCGCCGAGTAATGTGCCACAACATGCCTATGAGGCACAACGTCTTAATGTCAGGGGGAAATTAAAACACTTTTCCATTACCGGGGCCCTTGAATCTTAATTCATTTGTCCACATGCAATACAAAGTAGGTGACAAGGTCAGTAACTACCCACTGAATGAGATGTGAATTTTGACCTTTGAGAGCAGGTTGAAATGAGTTGACAGGTTGCGTGTATATATGTATATATATATTGTTTATACTGGACTTGAGAGCATTTCCATATTCCATTTTTAGCAGTAAATTTGCTCTGAGAAGAGGTTTGCTTTGATTACTAAATGTACATATGGAAATTTCATGTCTGTGTTTGTGATATTAAGAGACCAAAAACATTTTATGAATCCTTCCTATTACACTGTTACAGTAACTGTCTTATAGCTGGTTCCAGTTAAAAATGTAAATAAAATCTGAGATTTTTTTTTTTTTTTTTTAATAAGTTTTTAAACCTGATAATAAAAACATAATATTTACAGGTTTTCCTTTTCGCCTTTATTAAAGTGCCTGTGACACAAAAAAAACACATTTTTTCATAGTACACGCGGTATTTTATGTTCCTGAACGAAATGGACCGCTTGGATGTGTTTGGAAGCGATCGATATATTTATTCAATTTTTAAAATCCCGTGCCATGAAAATGAGTGACTTCCGGCCGGACTCTGGATTAAGGAAGAATACGAATGTGACGTCAGAGGAACAATCATTTTCGCTATACAGCCATTAGTATAGTATTTATTTTTTGTGTCATGCCAGCCCAATGTGCTGCAGGCTTTTGTTGCTACACCAGGGCGAGTGGTGTGAGGCTTTTTGGATTTCCAAAAGATCCTGTTCACCACGAAGAATGGGTACAACAAGTCTGACAATCTAGAGACCATTTGATGGATGACGAAGTGAGTAAGCTACGTTTGGTAAGTTATGTTATATACTGGGATCATACGTAAACGGTAAAGACCGTCACCCCCACCGCCGTGTGTGACATGAGTCGGGGTAGTTTTGTATGATTTTTCGTTATCGAAGAGCGAAAAAGAGACTTGGAAGAGATGCTCGACTCGGGTTAGCATGTCGCCTTGCTCTCACGCCTCCTGTTTTGTTTACGCTCTTTCCTCCTTCTCTGAAGCCGGGGCAGGAAAATGACAAAAGCCGCACTAACTCCCGTGGAATAAATACCGTTCGAAAGGTTTAAGAAGTCGGCAGTTTTGAACATTATGCAGTAATTTAGCCCTGCCGTACTAAATAAATGCATTTTTAATATTTCACATTCCATTTAGCACAAGACTGTTATTTGCATTAACCATACATTTTATTTAGGAATTGGGGAAAAAAAAGATTCTGAATTCATTCCGAATCTTCCCCCTCAATGGTCTGAATTCGAAATCAGCTGAAATCGTTACCGAACTATTCACCCAGATGGAGGCGCTAGAGCGCTATAATGACAGTTGCGGCTAAACGGCAGATTAAAAGACTCATTTGTCGTCATCTGTGCTTTGCCAAATTGTTGTATATAGTTGAATTGTCTCAAAATATGATTTTAAACACATAATAATGCTATCTAAGATTTTTTTATGGTGTCACAGGCATGTTAACTATTTAGCTGCCATTGACAGCAGTAGACATCCAATACATTTTGCCTGTGAGTGCTGGCGGCGAATGAACATGCTTCAGTGACAGTTTAACTGGGATGGACCAGTCAGCCCATCCAGTCAAGAAAGATTAGACATCAATTGCCATCAATGGCAAGCTTTAGGTTAATTTATAACATAACACTTAAACAGTAGCAACAATAGTAAGTTCAATGATCTGTGTCTTCAGCTTAAGTGGTAATATTACAACGTTGCTCTGTGGTCAATAGTCAATGTAAAAACAGTTCATTTTTAGAGCAGATCTGTTTGTCTATCACTGTCATTGGCAGTCAATGAATCAATATAAAACATAACTTTCAATCTGATCAGAGAGGATAGAAAATCACTCATGACAAGGCAAAGGAACTTTCTCGAGCCTTGTTTGGAGTCTCCCTCGGTCGCTCCTTTCGCGAGGAAGTTAATGATGCTGGCAAGAAGATGAATCACCTCAAACAACACGCAGAGCAGCTCTGACAAGTGTGCACCGGCGAGTGTGACACCTGCAAGTAGCTGAAGAAAGACTAATAGTCATGTCAGCTGCTACCTGCAGGAGCTGAGCTATGTCTGCTGCAACAAACTGTACCCGAGAGACGGCGAGTCCTGTTGCTTGATGACAGTAATGCCGGCTGACATTTGAAATGGCCTTAGAAAGTAATTAAAGGGGAAAACGTCTGCACGGAGTAAATTCCACGTCATTTTCAAAAACAAATGATAACTTTTAATATTGATCCACTTTGAAGAAGTTACACAGTATTACTGAGAATCTACACAGACATACGCCGTGTGTCTGGCGAGGAAAATATCTTTTAGCACATTGTGTCTTTTAGTAAAGTGCAGATGGGTGACATGAGAGCGCTGCCATTTATCTTTGTCAGCCCCGCTGGGCAACCTTATCACACGCAAGAGTACAACACGGAACGTTATTACACATTTCATTAAAGTGTTCAGTGTGGGGATTACTGAAGACGGAACCTTTGCACTGCATGGGTTACAAGTTGGAAATTAAAGTGTACACAGCAACAGTTCACAACATCAACAGCACTCTCAATATCAAATATTTATCTGAGTAAAACATAATACATTTGTCGGCGGACAGTCCCTATCACACAAAGTTAGCTGAGAATAGTGAAAATTTTAAAGAAAATTCTGACTGTAACCCAAGGTAATTTATAGTGTCCATATATTATAAAGTGTGTTTTAGGAATATGGGAAGTATGGAGTGTTCTTGTCATGTGTCTCATGTTTAGAATAATAGTAATCTTTGTCAGGTTCAACTCATTGAAAGAGCTGGTTTGAATATTTTGTTATAATTTTAGTTTTGTGCTTTTTTATCAATATTTTATCAATATACAATGTAACAATTAACTCATTGGCTGCTATTCATAGCGATCAGACGTCCATCCATTTGCATAAGGCGGAAAACACTCAGGTGACTTGAAGTTCCGCTCTGAGACCCCCCATTTAGCCAACTTTCAAAATTGTCCGAAATGCATGTGTGATACAGTACATCATCTGAAAGCTTAAAATCTCAATTTTCTGGGGGAATAAAAATTTTGAACAGGAGGACATTAAAAAAAAAAAAAAAAAAAAAGTTTTTAAACAGCAAAACCCCACCTGGAGGCGAGAGCAGAATAGCAGACGCCATGACTTTAACGAGATATTATCGAGTGCTTACCTTGTTTCGATCCAAAAACTCCAGGCATGTACCACTGAGTGTCAAGACACAGCTGTGAATGGCCACAGCTGGATGTTTTGGGGATTTCATGGGTGAAACATGGTAATTTAACAAGGGTCACGATGCAAAAATCCCAGACATCAAGGAGTGGTCGAGAGTTTCTTTTTGATATATTTACCCTTTTAAACGTTTTTTTTCCCAATTTTTTTTGTTTGTTTGTTTGTTTGGGTTGATTATTTATCATCTAACATATTGGAGAAAATGCGACAGTAACAAAAAAAAAAAAACAAAAAAAAAAAAATACAATTAAGCGATAGTTATGAGGTAGACAGCCGTGACTTTTTTACAGACGCCATTTTTTCATTGTGACATAATTTGTTTAAAAGTTTAAAATATGTGAGTGAATTATTTTTTAAAGTCGTTTTTTTTTTAAACGAAATATGAGACTTCAATTAATGATTGAAACCCCTGTAAACGGGCGTTTTCAGGGTAAAACGGTCAAATTGAAAAAAGTTTGGGGGCTTAATGCGCCATGAATCTGCTATGGCAGCATATAGACATGTTGTTCTATCAAACACAACAGTTGGTTTGGCTTCAAATACAGCAGTTTCTTTTAAAGAGGAGTGCAAGTGCAGAAACTGCTTTTTCAGTCTTGTCTGTGTTTTCCGCCATAAACAAATGTTCTTTCTCTGCAAGCCTTCCCACACTTTTAATGCTAATATAGAACTTAAATAAACCTGTTGGGAACACAATTTTTAATAAGTAAAGGGGCTGAGAAACATGCCTAACTTGATGTCATGATCTCAGTGAAGTCAAATTAGAAAAAAAATCTTTTTTTGTGCTCAGTGTTCTTTAGCCGTTCTTTCAGACATGCACAGATCTGCCTCATCTCTTTTCTGACACCGAAACATTCCCGCACACTTCCGCGGTGAACCGCGCCATCAACCAGAGCTCTCTTCAGCACCTTCATTTACTTTACTTACTTCACATCGATTTAGTAAGTAAATATTTTACTATTTTAGGCAAGGTGACAGTTTGTAGTGACTGTTTTTTATCTGTTCCACCACAATGGATGATGGGTAGTTGTGGCAACCATGACTGAGAGTAGTGATTGCTGTTGTTCTGTCATTTATGTTCTGTTCAATAAAGAATGTTGTATGGGGCACAAGAACAGCATGTGTCAAAACCGAATTGATTTGAAGTAAGTCAAAGTGTTGCAGAGATCTTTGGTTTTACTATAACAAAACATTCAGTAGCACGTCAAGAGTCAAAATCTCTTGTGTCTTAAATGCATTGTTTAATTACCCTGAGTTAATTCATTGAGTGTTCTCCCTTCATTTGGGTTGGGTCATTACTGTTTGAAAATGTGTTATTAATTAACCCTTTAACACCAGATGTGTTGGCGGCGACAGGTTTACGCATATCATCTTTGAAGCTCCGTCACGCTGTAATTACGTCACCCACGTGCCACTGGATGGTCTCATTTGAAAGTGCGGAAGTTGAGGTCCACGCCCGTTTTTACTTGAAGTCAATCGACCAAGTAAAATTTATATATATATATATATATATATATATATATATATATATATATATATATTACTAAATTTTGAAAACAAAGGTTTGAATTGAACTGTGTAGGCTGAACCAATACACATAAAAGTTAGTATAAGTCAATACAGATTTATTTTGCATTGATCATTAAGAATGTCCCGTCCAAAGTAAAAAGGGTACATGCAGGTTATGTCATATTGTCCCTACCAATGTTGAGACCAAACCTACGCCCTTGCAGGTAGGTATCATGTTCATAATAGTGATATTTGTATTCCTATTGTGCGACGTGGGGTCACAAAATAAGCTGCTGGGGACATCTTATAGCTCATAAACAGCTTATAAGGCTTTATAAAATCAAGCTACTATCATGATGAGTGTCATGTTCCGAGCACTTTATATCCTATTAAAAGTAATGTGCTGCATTTCCTTACAGATAAATACATGAAAATAGTATTAATTAAAAAAAAAAAAAAAAAAAAAAGAGTATAGAAAATTAAATTGAAAACTACAGCTAAAAAAACAGAAAACCTTAAAATTAGACAAATTAAAAGATTAAAAAACAATAAATTAAATATAGACATTTCATTGATATTATATAAAAAAATATATTTAAAAACAATTCTGAGTCAATAGCGATGAAAGAAAAATCATCATTTTGAAAGATGAGAAAAGGAGTATGTGTTGTGTTAGCAGTGTTTCCCACCAATGAACGGGACTGTGGCGGCCCGCCACAGTCTCGTTTGCCCCCCCGCCGAAAAAAAAAGAAAAAAAAAAGAATAATCAGATGCGTCAGTCAGCCGATTACACAGCTGTAGCCCACTCCACTCTACTACCCGCGTGAGCGAGAGTGCGTGCACACACACAGACACACTCGCCAACAGGTCGCGCTCATAGACCGTAGAGCCTAGTTCAGGCCTAAAAAATCCAGCCAGACCTGACACGGCCCGCTGGTATTGAGGCCCGACCCGGCCCGAACCCGATCAATTAACTAGATTTGCAGGCCCAAGCCCGAAAAACCCGATTTATTAAAAATTTTATTTGTTGGAGTGACGCGAAAAAAAAAAAAAAAACGCAGCAATTTATTTTCATTTCTTCAAGTTGTCAAGTTTTCTTAATGTTTAAATAGTCTACATATTTTTATGATCATTATAAAAACATTTACACGACGAAATAACGCTGTGAAAGTTTAATATTAAAAAAAAAAATGCGGTTTTAGAGACACACAGAGAAGATTCAAAAGGATCACATTTGTGTTGCCTTTGAGTGCATAAATAAGTGTCTTTCGCAACGAATTCACAGTTGTCAGAAAAAAAATGCAAGTTTACTCAATATCTAAATAGTCTACATATTTTATGAGAATTATAAAAGCATTTACACAACGAAATAACGCTGGGAAAGTTTGTTAAATATATTTCTGAGTGTGTGGGATATTGTTCTCACATGGACGCGCCTCTCTGACAAGGAGAGGGAAAACCAGCAAAAAAAAAAAACAACAACTACAAATGCTTTGAAATAACATTCTTTATTGTAATGACAACAATACCAAAATTATTTAAAAAAATACAAATGAAATAAAAGCTTTTAAACTGCGGGCTGGCCTTGACTGCAGTCTGCCAACTTGCGGCCTCATGTCCTGCTCTTTATTCCTGTGAAATAAGGGAAATAATTAGACCGGCTCGGACTAAAAATGGCGATTTGAACCGCAGGATATTTTGACTTACTTACAGTGTTTATATTTTTCTGGTCGTCGTCGTGCAGGAATAAGATTGCGTCCACTGGCAGGTTTCAGTGACGTTCTCTGCTGATCTATTGTGCGGCCTGCAGCGCTCAAAACTCTCGCAGCTGCTGCTGCTGCTTGCAGCCGAGCAGGGATGCACAACACTTTTTCTTGTCAACTTGGAAAGTTTTGGATATATATTTGTTGCATTCGACGAAGCCGACACAGTTTTTTGTTGCATCTTCCACGATCAATTGAAATTCTTTCCACACCTCACTCCTACCGGTGCATTCTTGCCTCTTCCATTCCCCCGTCTTCAGTTTGTTTTTAACTTCTCGCTGCTCCATATTGAAAAAGAAGTACCACGAGGATGAGGAGTTGTGGAGTTGTGTACACGCGTAAGGAGCCAGAACATGAGAAAATGAAAAAGTGCGCAAGTGCTATAGACCCTACCTACCGACGTCACAAATCACGTGATCGCTGTATTGTTACGCCCCCTTGTCCGTCATTTTGTGTCTGTATTATCAATGGTCTCAATTGATCGAGCAATTTATAATGCATTTCATGGAAGACCCGGTGCTTTCAGATGCCGTAAACTCACTGGATGCGTTGCATAAAAGGCGTTATGTGGAAAAGCTTCAGTTTATCCATTCGCCAGATCCATATTTGATGCCTAAATCGATGTTTTTCGACCCGATGTCTTCGCCGTATTTGCCTGACATCTGCTAGCTACCCTGATATTACAACTATCTTGTCCACACAAAATCAGCCTATTCTCACGAAAGTTTGAAAAACTTTAAGAGCTTGGAGGCTTATAAATACTTCGTTGCTGGTTGGGTGAAACAGGTCCTCGTCCACAAAAATTCGGCAGAAATCTATCTTGTGCTTGGAAAGGTGAGTTACGAAATTTTCAATTCAAAATCTTTTGTTCTTGCTAACATCCACTGTCAAGTCTAATGTATTTCATGTCATTTGTCAATTGAGCTAGGGCTTTTAATGTTTATATGGTTTAGTGATAGCACTCTCACTACATACATACGTGTATGTTGTCGGCGATTAGCCTAGCAATGATCTTAATTGTGGTTGTCAGCCCAAAACCCATAAAATATATATTAAATGCATCTTACCAGATATAAAATGACTACTACATAATCTGTGGTAATCGTTTGTAGCCCAGTTTTCTCGTCAAATTGCAGCAGCCCATCTCGCTCTCTCCTCTCCGGGTCTCTCGAAATCCGGTAGAACTTCAAGTCTCTCCGTCTATCTTCTTTGTTATTGCAACCGACCGCCACACACGCCTTCACCATTTTGATTATTAATGTTAACGAGCAGAAAAACACGCCGTAAATAGGAGGAATGTACGTAGCCGTAACAGGTAAACATGATGTGTTGACGGACAATTGGGCGGCACCAGTCAAGAGGGCGGAGTTGTGACGTCACGTGGGTAGGGTCTATAGCGGGAGGACAAGAAAAAGCGGGCGGCGCCACGGCACGGCGTTCATGTGCGTGCGTGCACAAGCAAAAGCAAAAGCGCAATACAGAGAGCCTGCTCTCCATTTTTTTTTTTTTTTTAAACTATTTATTAGTCCGGCACGGCGGCCCGACCCGACCATACCCGACCCGAACGTGAATGCTTAACGTTTTGGGCCCGACCCGACCTTCGGGCACAAGATCAAACCTAGACGGGACTACTAGCCTGGTACACCATACTCATAGCTGTGCTATGAAAGTGAAAGAAAGTGAGGAGCAGCTGAATGACATAGGGGCAGCAGGGGAGGCAGCTTCCCCTGAAAGAGGGACAGCAGGTGAGTTTGACAGCAGAGAAAGGGGAAGTTGCTCAGCGTAGTTGAGGAGCTGTTGGTGTACCTAGGAATAATTATTTTGTTCATGCCATTAAGGTCCAGACAAACACGGAAAGTCGTGGAACGCTGCAAATGCCTCAGTTTAAACACTGGCTCTATAAAACTCCACATGGTAAGTTTTCATTTGGTATTAGGGGGATTCCATACTGTGAACGTTTCCATATCTTTCAAACATAAATAACTCTTTAGCAATGATAAATTAAGCAAAAATAAATGTAGGTTTTCTGTGATCATTTATTTAAATATAAACAAATGTATTGTAGATTATGGCTGTAAAATACAAATTTAAGTGGTTGGGTCAGAAAAGGGGTCCAAATTTATGTAAAAAGTGCCATTATAAATACAGTTGATTATTGAATTGTTCCTCTGCTTGGTCTCAAAATGCCCTAAAGAGATACACCAGGCTTGAAAATGTACACACACACCCTACCCCGAGGGTCAGAGACCCTCCCACCACAGTCTCCTAAAATCCTGTGGGAAACACTGGTTAGTTTATAAAAGCGGGAAATTGATATTGATAAAACTCATTGACAGCAACAGACATCCAATCCATTTTAACTGGGCGGGACTTATTTTTTAAAAATATTTTCAAAAAAATATTTTCTTATATATTTTTTACTATTTTTTTTCTATTGACCCATATCAAATACATTTAACTACGGTTACATTTAATGAATACAACCTTAATGTTCATACTTGTCAGCATAAAGCAACAAAAACTACCAAGTATCAAACATGACACGCCATTTAGATGCCCTGTAGTGACTCGTCCCACTAAAAGTTTAAACACCAATACCTCTGTATTACTCCACTCGCTGCTGTCAGCAATCATTTTCTTTATTTAATGATCTGTGTATATAGCATATTTACACTGTATTTAATGGTCTATGGCCAGGATGAGCAACTTTTGTTTTATCCTTACCCTGAGGGCCAGATTGTAAAATTACACCCTTGACCGTCCCCAATGCTGCAGTATAGCAGAGACTACTTATTTTGATGAAAATATACAATGTTTCAAATAATTATTGTTTGATATCAGTGTAAATAAATACTGAATGAATTCATCTGCTGCAGTTTTGATTTGTGTTTCTATTTACTGCGGGTGTGTTATTTTAGTAGCTATCATCAACATCAAGCTTCAGCTGTCAAGGTATATCATTGAAAGGGTATGTCAAGTAAGAATTGTTTACCATAAAACTGCTGCCAAGGCCGGACCATTTGTTACCTGTGAGTGGGAAATCAGTTACCAGACGTGATCTGGATGAAAGTAGCTTCTTCAATTGTCTAAAAACAATAGGTTGTTTGCAATCGCACAAATATTTTGTAGAAAGACCCTAAAGACCTAAAGATAACATATATATATATATATATATATATATATATATATATATATATATATATATATATATATATATATATATATATATATATATATATTGGGAGTGAAAATAAAAATAAATAAGTAAAATAAAATTAACATAGCATTGCTTCCTTTGGACACAAGCACAGCCTTACACTTCTTCCTGAGCTATCACGCCCTTAAATCCTGTTCTGCAGTGGGACCCATTTGTGTGTATAGTATGTGAATTACATTGGGAGTATGTAATAGGTCTAAAAGAAAACGCAAGACTGCTAAGTGAAACGGTCCCTTTGGGGTTGTAGTATATAATAATTATATTGCAAAAGCAGCTAGATGACACATTGTGATAAATCATGTGAATGATGTCACTGTTACTGCTCCGATTGTATCACGCCCCAAATGTGTAATTCATTTGATTTTTATTGATCTATGTGGATCTTATTTAATCATACCATGCTGATAATGGAGGTAAATCTAGTGTTGACTCTTTTGGTAGCTGTAATTGAAATGTGTGAACAAGTGTGGATTTTTACATCTAACATTTGCTCTCTTGATAATAATAAAATTGATCGTCAGATTTGGTTGTGTTGATTTAAACAGCTGCGATGGTGGCTCATTATGAGACTATGTATATTGTAAATACTTGTGGGAACAACTTCAGTGATTTAGTACCTTCTACAAGACTATTTCAGCTTCCCTGCATGTTGCTGGTTTCTGGTGGCAAAACGTAACCGATACCGAGCATGTTCCCAAAGGGAGTTTACCTCAGTTATTGGCTGTAGAAGAGCTAAAAGTTACACTGCTGTATTATATTGTTGACCTGGGATTCTAATCTACAGTATAAACGCATTGGCTGCCATAGACATTGATAGACCGACAAGATCAGTACTAAAGTTGAACCATTTTTACATTGGCCACACAGTACTTTCGCATATTACCATTTACAACACTGAAACAAAGGAAAGAGATCAACAACTTTCCTTTGACATAATTTTTTTCTACCCATATACATATATATAAATATATATATGGCTGGAAAACACAGACAAGGCTGAAAAAGCAGTTTCTGTTCTTGCACCCCTTAAAAATAAACCAATGTATTTTAAGCCAAAAGAACTGTTGTGTTTGATAGAACAACATGTCTATAGGCTGCCATAGCAGTTTCATGGCGCATTAAGCCCCTGAACTATTTTTAATTTGTCCATTTTACTCTGGAGACCCCTGTCTACAGACACCGTTTCAACCCCGCCATAAAAAGAATTATATTTATTATTCGAAGAGTCTATCATTTTTAGCTTAGAATCATTAATTGATGTCTAATATTTAGCTTAAAAACGACTTTATAAAATTATTCACTCACATATTTTAAACTTTTAAATAAATTACACAACAATGCAAAAAAAAAAGTGTCTGTAAATAGGTCACGGATATCTACCTCAAAACTATTGCTTAATAGTATTTTTTTTTCTTTTCTTTTTTTGTTACTGTCATATTTTCCCCGATATTTTAGATAATAAATAATCAATCCAAACAAAGAATAATTGGGAAAAAAAAAAAACTTTTAAAAAGGTAAATAATTGAAAAAGAAAATCTCAACCACTCCTTGATGTCTGCAATTTCTGCATTGCGACTCTTGTTGTAGGAGTGGGAACTTTTTGGTACCTCACGAATCGATACGATTTGCTATACAAAGCTCACGATAATGATGATCTGACGATATGGCGATACAACGATTATCAATACATTGGTCAGGAAATCATTCTAGGATATTCTACAAACAACTAAAAACAGAAAAACAAGCTTCTGCTGTGAATTGGAATGAGTTTATCACTAGTAGACGTTCATTCCGTTTGAATTCCGTTTCAACTCTACGGCCGTCAGTGGCAGCCAATGCCAGGCAATGAGGTAATTTTGGGCCACTTAAAGTCATTTACCTGTTGATTTTCCATTACTTCCTGTTGATTTTGGGGCATTTTATGGGTCACTTCCTGTTTATTTTGAGTTACAGAACAGGAATTGACCTGGGAATCACCCAAATAAATAGACAGTGACTCAAACTCAAAAGGAAATGACCTGTAAATGCCCTAAAATGAATAGCAAGTAACCTGTAAATGCCCTGAAAATCAGACAGAATGACTGTGAATGCTCTGGTTTCGAATGAACGAACGTTCACAGTCTCTTAGAGTTAACTGAGACATTATTATGGTGGAAGATTTTGGTAGCAATTTGTTGGTTCCTTTTTTTTTTTTTTTTTTTTTTTTTTTTTAAACATTGACACCTTTTTAAAACGATATATTGATTCTTGGCAAGAGCATATCGATAACCTTTTGGGATACAAAGTATCACGATACAGTATATCACCATTTTGATATTTTGTCACACAAAATCCCCAAAAAGTCCAGTTGTGGCCATTCACAGCTGTGTATTGACACTCGGTGAGACATGCTACACGAAGTTTTTGAATAGAAACAAGGTAAGTATGTGATAATTTTCCATTAAAATCATGGTGTCTTTAATTACCGGTATGCTCTCTCATGCTCTCACCTCCAGTTAGGGTTTAGAGGGTCTCTTTTCTTTTTTTTTAAATGCCCTACTATTCAAAACTTTTCTTTCCCAAGAAAATTGAGATTTTAAGATTTCCAATGATGACACGTGCATATAGGACAATTTTGAAATTTGGCCAAATTGGGGGTCTAGGACCGGAACTTAAAGTCACCTGAGTGTTTTCCGCCATACATACAGTATATATTAGGGCTGTCAAACGATTAAAATTTTTAATCGAGTTAATTACAGCTTAAAAATTAATTAATCGTAATTAATCGCAATTAATCGCAATTCAAACCATCTATAAAATATGCCATATTTTTCTGTATATTATATATATATTCTGTAAAATAAATTGTTGGAATGGAAAGATAAGACACAAGATGGATATATACATTCAACATACGGTACATAAGGACTGTAGTGGGCATTTCACTCTACTGTCATTTAAATCTTTCTATGCTGTCCACACTCCGAAGCGTCTACTTTTTCCAAAGCTAGACGGCTAGTGAACGACGCCTTAATAATCAGACTTCTTCCTTTTTCATCTGATTTATTAATAAAATAGCATCAAACCATTGTCCTCTTTAGACCGTCGTCAAACTACAAAAAAAAAGTACACAAGCATTGCATTAGCAACAACGTTAGCTTAGCACGCTATACAGGTTCACTAAACATAAACAAAAAGCGTCTCATACAAAAAATATAACATTTCGCTTACTAACATAATATGTACATTCTTTACAACAACCATACTTACGGACAAATCTTGTCCAAGGATCATATAAGCACAACATTACAACGTAGGCGTCAGCCCGAGACATCGTGCAGCCATATTGAACTGGCAAGAAAACAATAAACCATGTCGCAAAGCGACCACAAGAGTTCGCTGTTAGACAGCACAAAAAGCCTTGCTGTAAAACTTACCAAAAGGCAGAATACTGTCTGAGCGGGACATGTGCGTTAATTGCGTCAAATATTTTAACGAGATTAATTTTAAAAATTAATTACCGCGTGTTAACGCGATAATTTTGACAGCCCTAGTATATATATATATATATATATATACTGTATATATATATATATATATGTATATATATATATATATATATATATATATATATATATATATATGATTTATTTATCAATAGGTGAACTGACATCGACGGGAAGTGACACGGAATTTCCACATATCAACAAGTAGTGACACCAAATACCCAAAAAGCAACAGGGAGTGATCTAATATCCATGCACGTTTATTGACAGACAATTTTTTTCAGAAATTGCCTTTTCTAGTTTTTAGTGCCCCTCCTGGTCAAAATGCAATGGACATTTATCGTCGTCAATGGCACTTAAACATGACTATCGCTGTCACAATTGAGTGAACTTAATCAACACACTAACTGCCGTGACGTCCAACTAAGTTTTGTTTACGAATCGCCAACTCAGCCAATCATGGACTGTAAGGACACAGTAGATGCAATACCCTTATAATTGGTGTGTTTTCTCCTGTATCTTATTAAAATCAGTGGACAATCAGCACGAATCCAGCTAATTATCATTTCTGAGGCGCGAGGTATCAGCCAGAGTCACCCGTCAGTTTATTCCAATGATTTTAATATGACAGCCCAGACTGTTTGATAAATGTTTTATAAGCGACTGAAGCCTGACCCAAACTGAATAAAAGTCAACTTGTATTAACATGAGGGAATGTCATTGTGCAACAGAAATTCCTTTGTTCACATCATCTTTTAAGGGGTCCATTATCAAAAGCGGTAAAACAAATTTGACAGTCTCAAGAGTGTCCTCCCTCACCCCGGACTGTCGTAAAGTCCCCACAGGGATGGTGTGATGAACGATTCAAGGCCAGCTCTGGCCCAGGGATGCTCCACTGAACCATGCGTTTGATCTATCATCCGGCCTTCCCATATTAATGATGAGGTCACAGTATTGAGGGTCACGGCATTGCTGATAAAAGCGCAAAGCTGGCTATTTGTTACGAGCCCATCTTGACTGATCGTAACTCTTTTGATGAAGGGGGACACGATTTCACACCCCAGTGCTGTCACGCCCGAGACAAGTCCGCATGTTCCATATAATATAATATGATTTGAGGATCATAGCGAATGAGCCCTATCAAACTCAATGTGGAACTAAATGAAGTGGCTGTTATCACTCAAAGGACAATGATTTTAGACCTAACTGATATGGCATATTGCAGTACTGCATTAATACCTACTCTATGCTCTATTAACTTCTGCCTATTCTTCAGAGGAATTATTGTTGGAACCGAGAGCCACTAAACACATGGCACATGACATAGATTAAGTACATATGGGCTTTATGCAGGCATTGATTTCCTTTATTTACTGTGATGTAGGCCTGCACAATATATCGTTTGAACATCGCCATTGCAATATGCGCATGTGCAATAGTCACATCACAGGACCTGCAATTGTTTTTTGTTTTATATAACATGTTAACTTTTGTTTTACTTCATAAAAGCAGCAAGTGTGCAGATCCTGGATCTCTTTTATATACAGCAAGTCTGGGTTAAACAGCATTATATAAATTAGGGATGTCCCCGAGCCGATCAATCGGAAATCAGACGGAGTGTGACCAAACTGTTTGGTACTTAACGTTAACGAGGACTGATAGGTTTGTAGCTTTGATCTGGCCAGAGAAGCCTCGGTAGCTCTACGATCAAAGGCACAAATGTGTTAATCATCGTTAAATTTGCAGCCCAGCTTGAAGTGTGCTGTGCCAACTCATTCATTTTGTAAGTTGAAGTTCTCTGCAGCTTGAGCGTCAAAAATTGAGTGAATTTGAGTGGACTGACTCAATTAAGTTTCCTGAGTGAAATATAGGTATATAATATATATAGGTATATACAGGGGCGCTGCCAGAGATTTTGGGCCCCATGAAAAGATATCACTTTGGGCCCCACCACCAGTGCCGGGTGACACACACACATTTAGAGTATCAACTATGTAATTTCCAGCATTCTGGTGAATCTTTACACACTAATTTGTGAATTTTCTGCATTAATTTAAGATGAAAATATATTTATGTAAACGTACAGCGTATAGAGCAATAATGATTAGACTGATATCATCTATATGAAATGTACTGAAGGCTATCGTTTACAATCTAAATATATTTTTATTAGAAATATTCTCAAAGCAAATACCATAATGAATGACTTAGAATAAATGTTTTGTTTGAACTTAACTATACTACAGTCAAGGGCGTCGATTTGCATAGGTTGGGAGAAAACACTACCAACTTTTCAGGATGCTTAAATTGTCCCCACCAACTTGTAAGCAACCTTTTTTGCGTTATGTAACGACTTCAGTTATATAGGTTATTTATATTGTCTACCCATATGTTTTAATTGTTGTAATTGAATTCACCATTATTAAGTGAATTATTTTTATTATGTTTAGATTTACATGTACATCTTTTCACTTGCCGAATGTGCCAGTCCATTTTTTTCTCCTAAACGCACATTTGATTGGCTGATGATTTAAACCTCACACACACCCACATTAGATATTAAAGATATGAGAATTTTTTTTTTCAGCCAGCAGCAGCCACTGTTAGAAATGTAAAAAGACATCATTGTTTTGGAAATGGGGAACACACCATTAATTTTGCTACTGTAGGTCCAACCTGCATCAGTGTTTGCATAACATTAAACTATGTGAACTTGCGAACCTGCAAAACTCAAGTAGGAAGCTGCTTCGAGAGAAGTGTCCTTCTTTTTGTGTTTTCTACTGTTAACATTAAATAAACTGTGAGAAATGTAGTAACATCTGATGGCAACTATGGAACTAGAAAAATGTTAGCAAGAAGCTGCTTAGAGAGAAAAGGGTGCTGCATAAGCTCATACGTAGCTCACACAACACAACATACACACAACAATCATAATTAATAATGTACATTTTAAAAAAAAAGTATTTTGGAGGGGTGCCGCGAGCTACCCACACTAGCTTTGTGATTGACTGGTCGATCGTGATAAATGTCATGAGCACCCCTGATTTAGTATATCAGTTAATTAGGTTCATATTCATGAGAAATGTAGACCTGACCCCCGTTCACCTAATCTGTTCGGTATTATTAATGTCCCATCCTGAGCAAAAAGTGTACATGCAGGTTATGCTGTAATATCATCCCTACCAATGTTGAGACCAAACCTGCACCCTTGACTACAGTATACATTACAGTATACAGTATACAACTGTTTTAGTATGAAGAGATTGCTAAGGATTTGCCTGGTGTATTGATTAAATGCAAGCTAAAAGTGGAGCAAACATTAGCTTGCAAACAATTACAGTATTTCATTATGGAGTAGGCTTAGCCTCATCTGGAAACTCACGATCTCCACTGTAGGCTACAGCTCCGAAGCGAGGTCCCTTGTTAACAAACTAAATTCAATTGATGACAAACTGGATTCAAGCCGATTTAAAAAAAAGAAAATATCCACACCAGCTTTCAACATCTGTAGGATACCAAAAAATGCCGTCGTTATTTGGAATTCATGTTTTTGAATATGTGCGTGTCGCTCATTGAGGCCGGGAAAATCCCGTCTTTCTTACGGAGTGAGCAGGGATCTCACTTCGGAGCTAAGATAACAGGTTAATTTTCAGCACTACAATGACACAAGTAGGGCTGTCCCAAACGATTAATTTCCTCCCGATTAGTCAGCCGACTATTTTTACGATTAGTCGACTAATCTAATAATTTTATTTATTTATTTTTTTTTTACTAATTTAATAATGAAATATTTGTTTAAAGCTTATTAATTCACACAAAACATTTTGAAACACCTAAATTCTTTATTAACGTATAAATAAATAACATAAATATCAATAATAAATCACAAACATTGAGGTCAAATGCTGCTGGCATTAACAGCTGCAAAAAAATGTAAACGGAAACACTGTGACTTCACCTTTTTAACAGGAGTCAAAACAATTCTTACTCTTTTTGCGGTATGTCATTGTCTTTATTGTTCTAAATGTTAAAATGAATTGCAATGTCCCGGACAATCATTTTCAGAATACTTTGTGTGAGTTCAGATGCTCTTTCCGGTGTGCATTCCGCATTTTTTGGGGAGGGGAAAAACTGTTCAACTTTTGTTTGTTTTAACCTGAAGATAACGCAAAGGGCACACTGAAATATTACCACACTTATTTTGAATGAAAGGCACACATACCCACAGTAACAAAAATTAAGTATATTGTATTAATTTTATAGTATACTACTATATGTAAAACTTTATAATATTAAATAACTAACATTAGTGCAGTCATGGATTACAGTAAGCAGGCCAGTGGTGTTTCCATATATATTTTTATTATATTATGTATATACAGGATATATGTATATATTTTCCTTAAGTGGGAGCTCCCATGATCCTAATAAATTTAATAATAATTTAAAAAAATATATAATTATATTAATTATTTTATTAAATAAAAATGCGCGTTGATACGACGCACATAAAGGCAACTTCCATTTAAAAAATCGTTAGAGAGTTGTATGGACTTACGATCTGCAAGCTTGCTGTTTCTTGTTGTCTTCGAAAATTATACTTGGGTGAGGGCGCTTCAAGTGTTCGTTTATAGCCGACGTGCTACCGTGGTATGCGAGCTCAGCTTAGCAAAGAGTACACACAGTGGCACCCTCCATATTTTCCTTGATATAATTCCAAGCTCTGGCAATTCTGGTCCGCTTTTTTGGCTTTATGCCGCTTTCACGTGTTACCATCTCTGCCCTTTTTGGAAACTGGCGGTGTTTTCAACTCCTCACCGGCGATTCACTTGGCTCGTTGTCGTCGGTTCGTCTGAGTTCGTCCGATTTCGGGAAGGCGGCGGCGTGCATAAAAACACCGAGAGGCATCGGATGGCTCTTTAAAGAGCATATGACACGAGAAAAAAAGTCTTAAATGGCATTATTATGTGAATTAGAATCATATTTTGAGACGATTCGACTATATACAACAATTTAGCAAAGGACAGATGACGACAAATTAGTCTTTTAATCTGCCGGTTAGCCACGCCTACCATTATAGGGCTTTAGCGTCCCCAACAGGTGGATGACGTCAGCGGTAGACTAGGCTCATCGGTTTTACTTTTCAGCCCATTGAGGGGGAATTATTCAGAACGAGAAAAATGCGACGAAGTTAGCCGCAAAATGTCATTGTTTCAGTCTCTCTACTCCAATATTTTTACAGGATATTCTTTTTATCCAAGTATTTTTCCCCAATAGCTATATAAATGGCTTGAGAAGGACCAGTCAGCCCGTCAAGGGGGAACTATTCACCACGAGGAAAACGCGACGAAGAGAGCGGCAAAATGTCATTGTTTCTGTCTCTATACTTCAATATTTATACAGGATATTCTTTTTATCCAAGTATTTTCCCCAATTGCTAAATAAATGGCATGTCATGACAAATAACAGTCTTGTGCTGAATGGAATATGAAATAATAAAAATGCATTTATTCAGGACGACATGGCAAAATTACTCCATAATGGTCAAAACTGTCAACTTCACCTTTACTGTCGCACCTCCCGAACGATATTTTATGACACCTAAATCGGACACATGTCATTTCCCCTCCCAGGCTGCGGAGAATGTAAACAAACCAGAAGGCGTGACAGCTAGCCGACATGCTAACCCGAACCGGGTGATGTTTCAGAGTCTTCGAAGCGGAAAATCACACATAACTAGCCTGGATTATTTGACATGATGACCCGGTTGTCGATTGTCTTCGCGGATCGGCAAACCGCCCAGCGGAGAGCAATTTACATTTCGTTCCCCGGAGGAGGGTGGCTGGAGTTGTTGTGCAGCTAACGTGCTGCTGCTAATGAGCATTAGGAGAGCTTTTTACATGCCTATCAATGATCGAACGTAAGTAGTCCTTTATTTAAAGGAAGTTTGTAGTGTTTACTTTGTAATCGCTGTATTCGTATTTGACATAATACAAAACAAGATGTTTACTCACTTCCTCGTAAGTCCAGTGGTTTCACAGTAGTAGGGCTTGGCCAATATCCACGGTGAATGGGAACCTTTTGAAACTCCAAAAAGGCACATACGCCTCTCCCTCATACAGAATGATTTTTCTGCAGCCGTTTGGCTGGCGTGATACGAAAAATAAACGTATTAATCCGCAAAATCAGCTGAATCCTTCGTCCTCATACACAACAGTACACTGTAGCGTGAAGGGGTCGTCTTCTACCGTACACGTCACAGCGCCCTCCTCCTCAATGCAAGACCGAAGCCGGAAGTCACTCATTTTCATGGCGCGGGATTCAAAAAACTAAATAAAAATAGCGATCGCTTCAACACACATCCAAGCGGTCCATATCATTCAGGGGTATAAAATACCGCGTGTATTATGAAATAAACATGCTTTTTCATGTCACAGGCACTTTAAGGATACTTTTATTGACCAAAACAAAAACGTGGGGTATGAAACTGCGGTCAAGCCACCCTCCACTCGTGGGATGAAGTCACTCAACTCGGTGCTACCCGCTCACTTTTCCAACTCGCCGATCTCGCTCCCTCTCTCTCTCTCTCTCGTTCGCCCACTTTCTTCCTCTTTGCTCAATCTGACAACGCCAGTCACATTGAAATAACAGCGGCCCCTTGGGGGTGAAAGTAACAACCGCTTGTATCGCGAGCGCCTGCCATTCTAAACTTTATCTGCATGTAATTTTTTTTAACCCGTTATTACCCGCCGACGGTATGTTTTGCCCGTCGACGCATTTACGTCATCGATGACGTCGACAACGTCGACTAGTCGGGACAGCTCTAGACACAAGACACCAACCTTCCTTTGTGAAGTACTTTGTCACATTCTGTTGGCCTTTTCTACCCATCTCCTGTTTTGCTTTCTTTTCTTTCCTCTTTTGAAAACCCGATTTTTGTTTTGAAAACATTTCTACACTACTGCGCTCTGCGCGCTTCGAGTAATTGACTGGTGTAAGTGTGCACCACTCCTCCTGTTCTGAACGAAGGAAGGGCGGACTAAACCATTTAATGAAAATACGGGGGGTGGGGGGGTGGCTGGCAATACATATGCTCTCTGGGTGTTTACTTTTTGCCAAAAACAAAACAAGAAAACGAAACCCTTCGTTTTATTCCTATTAAAATTATAATGATTAATATGTAAATTTGCAAACCATTACCTAATGTTCTAATTTTCTTTGTGGGCCCCCATCAGGGCATGGGCCCTTAGAATCAGTCTCACTTTTCACCCCTATACAACACTAGTGTTGTATCGGTCGCGAACGATTCGTTCTTTTTGAACGAATTGTTTGGGTGAACGAGACCGAACTAATCACCATCTGCACTGATTCGTTCTATGAAGTTGGTGGCGCTTGTTCGCTGCGTGGGAGGGCGTTGAGCAAGCGGCAGCGTCTTCTGACATCGCACACGACCAATCAGACGCCAGCCTCATCGCGGGCAGGGGAGGGAGCGGAAACAGAATCATGGCGTATGTCACTCATTTCCACGTGTGGCCAATAAGCAGCCAGCGTGCAGGCAGGGGGGAAAGACTGAGTTTTGTCACTTCCCGTTCAGTGATTCGGTCCTCCGGTTCCTGACCTAGCTTGCTGCTAACTTGACTTTCCAGTAATGACTATGCGGTGAACGAGTCATAAAATGAAAGGAAACGACTTTGTCACATATTTGTTAACGTGGAGCCTATCAAATGCTGCTCAAAAAGACAAAAACACCACACAAATCTAGCGAGCATGGTTTAGTGTTCTACTTTTCTCAACAGACTCGGGACTGTGCCTATGACGATATACTATCAAATTTACAGTAATTTAAAACACGCGTAGCTACGAGGCAAGCAAAACCTGAGCTGCGGTCGCGTGACGGCAGTGAAGCGGGCAGAGAACTGTCACTATATGGAGGCTTCATGGCAGCGATATGTACCTCATATGTGCACAGAAAAAAATAATATTTAGTATGATCACCATAATACTGATTTGCAATGAAACTGTATATACATGTCAATTTTTTCCGAGTGTTTTTTTTTTTTTTTTTTTTTTCGTGTCAGAGGGTGTCGGTTGGTTTGACAAATTATGTCAATCCGTCCATCATGTGCTACTCAAGCGCCCCAAAAACAAAGCGCGCGGACACGGGAGATGTCGCAATATGTCTACATTTTTCTTAACAGACTAATGAGAGTAGAAAGGCGAAATCATAAAGCAAACAATTATTTCTCGTCAGCATTTGACGATCTGAGATGCGGGGACGACAGGGGAGCTGACCGGATTATTTTATTTATTAATACCAGTGCAAAAATTCAAAACGATCATCTTAATAATAAAAAACAAAAATACAACAGAGCGAGAGGTTAATATGATGTGTTGGCCGTTCCATAATTAGAAATTAAACTTTCGATTTATTTTTATTTTCGTGACAGCAGGCATGCCGCGTTGGCTGTTAGCAGCAGCATTGTATATGTGAGCAAGATCATGCTAAAGAAAGTCCGTGCGCCCCCGACCCCAAACCCCGACTTCCCCCTCAAAAGGAAAATGTTTAACCGTGTCCTAATTCGAAATGCAAGCACGAGCCATGACTTTGAGCCCATAGAACTAGGACAGACGACGCGGAAGTTCTCCCTCGCTTTTGCAGCAGCGGGAGGGAGACGAGGCTGTCTCTGAGAGCAGAATGATATCGCCTGTCACTCATTTCTGAAACTACGACGAGTGGTCAATGTGCAAGAGAGGGAGGGACCAAGCAATGTCACTTCCCGTTCAGTTATACTGCGAAGCGGTCTTTGGTGATTCGTTCGGCAACGTCACTTCCCGTTCACTAACCGAACGATTCATTTGGGTGGGGTGGGAGATGAGGGGGGCGAACGATTCGTTGAACGATTCGTTTGAACGAATCGTTTTACTGAACGAACCGGAATGGATTCGTTTACTCAAGTGAACGACAGATCCCGTCACTATACAACACCCCTGGGTATATACAGTGTATATGTGTATATATATATATATATATAGCACCTCTGCGACCCTCGTGAGGAAAAGCGGCATGGAAAATGAATGAATGAATGAATATATATATGATATACAGGTAATAATATCTCCGGTTTAGAAAGAACAAATTAAACTGCGGTTGAAGTATGCAGTGTGTTGACAAAGTTTAAACAGCAAAAATCAAGCCAGAGGAACCCACAGAATCTCCAATAATGGATTCAGCACGACGCAGATGAGACGAAGATGTGAGACGAAGATGAGATTGTATGATTGTCCCTATCAGGTCGTTGATCATTCGTGGACAAAATTATAACAACCTGTCAGCCTGTGTTGACTTGAGGTATAGATTGACAGCCACTTGAGTGACCAAAATGAGGTGAAATTACAAATTATATTACATTTGCCGAATGCTGAAGGACTGACACGGATATTGTTGTTACAAGGAAATACTGCAAGGTACATATAAACAAAAATAGTACGTCTTTTTTTTTTTTTTTTTTTTTTGCAGATATTGATCGCAATAAAACATTTGTGCAACATCATCTAATTTCTTGTTTTATTTAAAACGAGTGGTGCATGTGCAAAACACGTCAATAAATCACAATTTTGAAAATTATTGGTAAACTAGCAAACTGTACGAGAATGTTATATCAGACAGCAGAGCTCTGGAGCCTCGTCAAACTTTCACCCGACATTACGGCCTCCAGACGGGCTTTCTTCCGCTGTCCTCGGTAATTACAGCTTCAATAGCGTATCTTAAAGTTGCTGCAGTTAAAAAGCGCGTAGTTGGATCTCGTGATTGAGCTGACGGTCCGCCGCGAGGCGAGCCACCGCCTCATGCGCCAGCCTCTCGGCCGCCCCTGGGTAGAACAACGTAGTCACGATATATGTCCAGCAACGTACAGTAAGTGTTGCTGACTTATCAACTTATCTTCCCTTGCCTAACAGCGTTTTCCACCTGTAAACAAACGAACAAAAAACTTGTAACTCTTGTATTTATGCGTTGACATACTGTAATTGTGCCATGCTACACGTACTGACGGCTAGCAGCAGATACAGTAGTTGTAGTAAATATTAAAGATCATCATAATTACAATCATCATTGTAATTACAATATCAAGGGCGTTTCATGCGCAAAATTTTATCTTTAGTATTTTTGGAGCACCGGACACATGAAAATGCAGGGATAGGTAGAACATACCTTCCATAACACAGCGGCAACATGGCTACAAAAACACCTGGTCTTTGTGGTGGCGTTTGTGAGTTTTGTTCCACATCTGCCTTCATGAACATGTTGTTGACGGCAGATGGATGCGGTATTTTCAAATTGTCTTTTTTTTTTTTTTTTTAAGGGATTTTGATGACTAATGTTACTCCAGCTCCACTGTTGTTTTGGATGGAGAAATTCTAAAACCGAAGTTGTGAGCAGACATGCAGAAGTACCTTGCAAACGTGTCTATTCTTGTTTAAAAATAATTCATATCATGAAGGCGGCACGGAGGAACAGTGGTTAGCACGTCCACATTTGCATGTTCTTCCTGTGCCTGCGTGGGTTTTCTCCAGGTTTCTGCCACGTTCTAAAAAAACATGCATGGTATGCTGATTGAACATTCCAAATTGTCCGTAGGTGTGAGTGTGTGTGTGAATGCTTGTGTGCTTATATGTGCCCTGCGACTGGCTGTCAACCTGTTCAGGGTGTACCCCGCCTTCTGCCTGAAGTTAGCTGTGATAAGGTCTAGCACCGACGTGACCCTCGTGAGGATAAGCGGTTCACAAGATGAATGAATTAAGGAATTACACTATTTTAGGGTGACCATATTTTGATTTCCAAAAAAGAGGACACTCAGCCCGGCCTCAAGATACTTGAATCTTACTCGAAGTTCACTCAAAGATGCCTATATCACTTTAATACATTTAAAGTGTGCCCCTCACTCTGGATGGAAAAATGCAGTTTGAAAAAAAATAAATAATGAATTGAAAAAAAAATATATATATACATATATATATATAAAATGCAGACCCATAGAAATGTAGTCCAGTCAATCCACATACAAACAGTAGGCTATGTACCAACCAGGGATCGCGTCAACCGAATATTTTCTGTCGTTGACCGATTTTTTGAAACAGTGACAGAAAAAACTGAAGTCCACCTGTCATTTTGACAGGTTACAATTCACACCCCAGACCACAGGGTGGCGAGTGAGCATATTAATTAGCTATTGTCTCTCTTGATGCATGACGTCGTTGGCCATACTCTGAAAAATGTCAAGGCAACTGAGTGTCCGAAGTTTCTTCAAAAAGCCCCAAAACGACAATGGTGTTGATAAAAGAGGTGAAAAAACAGGGACTGCTCAAGCGGGCACGCAATTCATGTCCATGCGCACCAGGAGGAAGGTGTGAAACTACGTTCAGGCCACAGCAGGTGAACTGTTAATTTCATTGTTCCATAATGTAGCCTACCTACTGGGGCCACAGTCAGCTGTTTTTGTCACTGCGGAGAAAAAGTTACATATTCATCTGCTTGATGTGTGAAGGCACGGTGTGGATTCTCTGTTAAGCTTGTTCGGACAGAATATTAATTTAAAATGAATGAAAACTAAATACTATTGAATATGTTGAAACGGTATGCAATGTTAAGAGTCTTGTTAGCCCGAATTGCTGTGTCCAGCCGCTGTAGCTCTGCTGCTCTCTGTGAACTCTATTCAAGCCGGAACGTGCGCGGCTCTTAAGTGTCTCTGTCACGTGACTGTGTCGTAGCCGCTAACGCGCTCGGCCAAATGGACACACAAGTACGGAAGGTGAATTATCCCAAACAAAGGGTCACCACAATGTCATTATCATCATTTTAAAAATTTAAGTGACGGGTAAAAATAGATTATGACCGGATTTTTATGACCCTGTCAGTCAAAATGACAGACAACGAAAAAGTCTAGCGCAACCTCTGGTGCCAACTAAACATTTTTATAAATTACCATCACGACAATTGTCCTTGACAAATTGTTATTCCCATTGAATTGATATTCTCATTCAATGTCCTCGACTGCACACAAACAAAAACCGAAATAAACTGACAAACTATTCAACCTGCATGTTTACAAACGTAGAAGTTCAAAACTATGTTTCCCATAATACCTAGTGCGGTTTAGCTTACTGATAGCTAGCTGAGGCAAAAATCCCGATGCGACACCAAACGGGATTTTACAGTCAAAGCTCCGAAAGAAGTCAACAGTTGCCAATATATACGTATTTATCGTAAACAACTTTAGGCATTGTGGCCAAATCGTCAACCCAGTAGATGGCGGTAATGCATCATGATAGGGGTAAACTGCCAATAAAAACAAGAAGAAGAACTCCTTCCCTCCCTACTACTAGGAGCCATGTCATCGCAGGCGGTGCTGCCACCCAGCGGCCGGAGGGATTCTCTTCAAATTGGTCCCGTGAAAAATCATAAAAACCGGACATTTTTATGAATTTATAAAACCCGCCCAGACGACGATGATACCACGTGAAAGTAGGACTTGTCCGGGCAAAAGAGGATGTTTGGTCTCCCTAAATTATATGAATGTTATGGAGAGAGATTAAAAGTATGGCGTTCAAGGCGATGCAATGAAAAAGTGCCTACATTTCATGCTGTAAAGTAAAGCAAGCAAAAAGTAAGTGTGGAGCCTTGACAATGTACATCACAATGTTAATTTATTCTAATGTCGTTCAGGCCTATCCCAAACAGAGTTATTCAAGTTATCTGGTGAGAATTCATCCGTCTTAATATCGCAATATATTGCAAACTCCCCAAAAATTGCAGTGATAGTTTTTTCAAGCCTACTGTGATGTTACCTGTACATCAAAGGACACATTTTTTGTAATGGTACCTCACCAGAGACAAATCTTTGTCTCTAGAACGGTTACAAATAGTTACCTTGGAGTCAAATTTATGGGGGCTAATTGGTAACCGGTAATTGGTAATCAGGTACCGTCTTCTGTATATAACACTTATCTACAATTATATTAGATGTTTTTTATGAATGCACAAGACCACTTTACAGCTTTAATTTCAGTACTCGCCAATAACAAGTACCAATAATTGATAATACCGTTATGTCTTGCAGTTATGAGGAAAATGTGTTCATTCTAATTCTTTAAAACTTTTCTTGAACATGGCAAGGGCCTACAACAAAGAATGCCTTTATTAGTACAAGTTTTATCAGTAACAAAAAACGATTTAAAGTGCATCAATTTTCCGGAAAATCAAAATCCTTATTTAACTCAATCATAGCCAATGACAGTGATGGACATGCAATCTGTTTAAACTGGGATCGCGGTTGAGTAATCTTTTTTCATCACAAGATCGCTGCCAGCTCCTGCAGTCAAAATGGATTGGACGTTTATCACCATTGATGGCAGCTAATGAGTCAAACTGTAAGCCGAGTATTACATACGCGTGCTCATATCTCCTTTTATCTCTGTAACCTTTTCCTTAAATGTCATTATTTCAGTCTCTTGCCAACTTCCTTGTCATCCCTGATCATAAGGTTGACTCTTGAGGTTGGTTTACTCTCATCATATCATTTGCTTGGTGAAAAAAAAAAAAGCCTTACCATAGAGACGAGAACGCCACTGCCACCTACAGTAGCGGATGTGCAATTACACTTAATTTTACAACATCCAACAAAAAAAGGCATGTTCCCAAGGGCCATATGCGCTCCTTGGCATTGCACCACAGCCCTGAAGCGTCTCCCACATATATTTGAGAAGCACTGCATTAATAATATTTTAACTTGTTTTTTGTCACTCACTTCACTTATATACAGCTTACAGCACAAGGGATTTATGTGCATCTCTATATTTTATCTCTCTTCCTACAGATCCACATCAGACAATTATGCATTTTGTACACTGCTACTATTAGTCCTATTATCAAATTCAAAGGTCATAAATTTGCATCTTCAAGCAAAACATGTTATATCCCTTCGGCCATACACACAATTTTAGCATGTTTTGACAAGTAAATGGTCACTGAAAGGTCCAGCAATTTAAACAGAGATGAGTCTGCCTCACGATTATGTGTTAATACGCTACATCAAAGGGCTGTTTTCCAAACCTCTCAACATGCTGACAAATGCTGCTAAATAGCACTCAGGCTCTTCTCATCCACTTTAGAAGCAGCAGCTGTAAATGAGATTATATTACTTTTGATCTTAGACTCCCGTTACAGTATTATGCTACCCAAATGTTACCCTCCCCACCCGCCACATTTCCATAGTATTAGAATACAAATGCATGCACCACTTGCTGTATTAACTCAGCGCCGTTGACGATGATGCACGTCCAATCATGTTCATTCTTGTGTTATCTTGAACACAAGCATATGAAGACAGACAGGCAGACTTACAGACCGAAAACCTTGCCTTGTTGTGTGATTCCTTCTTTGCCTCTTTGTGCCCCCTGTAGTCTTGAAGAGCCAGCTATCATATTCATACTATTTGCCAACCAGAAGTACCAAAATGACACCTCGATACTTAAGTCAAAATGAAATATATATTACATCAGATCAAAACACGAGCAAGCAACGTATGCATTCCGAAATAACAGCCACAAATATGTGTGTTTTAGTAATTGTGACAGACTGAAGCCTACCATCGACGCCTGCAGGTATGGAGGCTCCCCATGGTTTTCACATTGCTGACTCTACTTGCCAACATATGGCTTCCTCTCCCCTCAATATAAATTTACTGTGTTTAGTAATGAGCTTGTTCAACATAACTATGTCACCTATAGCAACAACAGCAATTCATGAGATGCAGTACAAAACTGGACTGAAAATGTCCTATTCAAGACTGAATAACTAAACATGATTACTGTATGTGACGTACATATATGGTTTTCAACCTTAACTCAAATGCAGAGGTGGGTATAATGTGTTACATGTACTACGTTACATTTACTTGAGTAACCTTCTCAGAAAAATGTACTCCTAAGAGTAGTTTTACTAAGTCATAATTTTACACTTTTACTTGAGTAGATTTGCGAAGAAAAAACGCTACTCTTACTTCGATACTTTGAGCTACACAAAGGTCGTTACAGTTTTTCCTCTTTATTCTACATATTAGATTTTTTTTGCCAGCAATGCCAAGAGTAGCTCTACAAATTTCACTAATGAGACGTCGCAACAATAATGACACGACTCCATTATACCGAACAGACGCAAGCTTGCCGTTCTATGATTATGCCAGCATGTTCAATATCTTAGCATCTTTAGTATTTGACATAGAGAAACCGTGGATTTTAACCTCTCTCCCAGTTTTTATTTGGCACCGATTGACCATGGAAAACCTGAGATATGATACTTGTTGCACGTCACTTTGATGCTACTTCAAAGTAGGAACTATTTTCTCCACTAGAGGGCACTCATGCTAGTTTGGGGACCCCTGCTGTACAGTATCATTTTAACAACAATTTATACAGATACCTTTGTGCTGAGAATAAAATGGAGATTGCTTGTAACATCGGTGACGCTGTCAACAAGGCCTGTGATGAATTGTCCCAGGTGAAGAACGAACAAGCAGTGTTTAGTGATGCTGCTGCTCAAATAGTGACGAAAATCATTACGGAGATCCGCGATCAAGAAAGGCTTGCTCGCGGGAACTGGGCCAGGGCGGATGACGATTAACCCACCTGAGCGGATTGCAGCGGATGTGGGCCTCCATGACTCCTCGGTTATTCCTCCCTACAAAAACTTGACAATCACCCTAATCAATGAACTCACACTAATCGACAACATTGCTTAAGTGCCATGGCAATTAATAACTTTTGGGAAGATAATTATTGTGAAAAAGAAACAAAAAACAAAAAAGAAAAGCTCATGTAATGTGATGTATGCAACTCTACCATGTTTGATTGTGCGTCCTTGGCTGTAGGGGGACTGGTATTATTAAGTATATGTTTCTCCCATCTGCCCTTGTCTTTCTTCGGGCTAATCATATCACATTTTGTAATTGTCAATGATACTGATGATGATGACAGTAAACATTTAATTCAAAAAATACAATTAAAAAAAAATATATATAGCAAACAAAAATAAACAGTTACTCACAAGGTTACTCCTTACTTGAGTATTCTTTTCACGAGATACGTTTTTTTTTACTTGTACTTTAGGACATTTTTTGGATGACTACTTTTACTTTTGTAGTATTAACGCTACTCTTACTTACTGTAAGTAAAATTTTTGGTTACTCAACCCACCTCTGCCCAAATGTACAGTATGAACAGTGTTGGGCACGTAACTTTAAAAAAGTAATTAGTTACATTACTCACTACTTCTTCCAAAAAGTAACTGAGTTAGTAACTGATTTACTCTATAGTAAAAGTAACTAGTTACCGGGGAAAGTAACTATTTCCGTTACTTTAAAAAGAACTTGTTGTATGTCAAAGAATTTGAAATTTTCTGAGCAGTATTCGAGTCAGTGGAATAGTGAAAAACATAGTTAACTTGTTAGGTGCTTCAGCAAATTTGAATTGCCTACCACAGATGTCATGCAGACGTCATGTAGACATGCAGGTTCTTTCCTTTAATTTCGACAAACTTGAAATAGTGTCTATATCTCCACCTCTTAAAGGACACTTTTTCTTCTGAATGCTCTGCCGTCCCGACCCTGTGCATCTGTTTTGCATGTGTGTTTGCCGCACGCGCTGTTCCGGTTTGCTTGTGAAATCAACGGCTCTGATTGGCTTACTACGACACATGACTCTAACCCTCAGCCAATCACAATCACTTCCATCGCATCTCTCGAGGGGCTGCATTTAAGTAGGCTCGTTTCCCGACAATTCACGTCACCTTCAAAGCGTCTGCCGTCCTCAAGATGGAAGCAGAATTATTGCTGGCTGACAGTGGGAGATGGGAACGAGGCTAGCATCCGGTGTAGCAAACAGAGAAACGTTACCAAACTTTGGAAAGCATTGTCTAATTGAATAAGCAGGGACAAACAGCTTGGAGTCAGAAGTACGTGTACGTGCGCTATTCTCGAACCTGAACGCACCCAAAGTCTTGGATGACAAATCAACAGAGCAGAGAGTCGACTCGACACGGCTGGTAGTTTCTTCAATTTATTCAGAGTAAGTAATGCACCGCTTTTGACAGTCAGTAACGGTAACGGCGTTGTAACGGCGGAAAAAGTAATTAGTTAGAGAACCCCGTTACTGAAAAAATAACGCTGTTACGTAACGGCGTTATTTATAACGGCATTACTCCCAACACTGAGTATAAATGGCTAGAGGAGCACTCAGAGAACAGACCTCACCTAGAAATTCCTTTCCGATCTCTGTGACCTTTGACCTTAGTATCTCAAAATCTATTCTTATCTTCTGTTTCATATTACAAACATATCTTGCAAGTTTGATAATAATCCCTTTATTTGAGTTTGAGTTATACAAACAAACAAACATGCTAAAGAAAACACATTTGCACCATTTCTGTAGGTTTCACCCACCGGCAGAGATAATGAAAATATTATAATATAATATAAAATTGTGATTGTGTCGCTGACCAGAAAATGGAACACATGCTAAAAAAAAAAAGTCAAATCCTCTTGTATACAAACAAATTAGGAATAAAATATGACTTGTTTTAAAGTGTAAATTAAAACGCTAAAGCTCTTAGCCCTTTCATTTCCTATATGTATGATACAAAAGGTCAAACAGTATATGGTCATATTCTGGCTTTCAAGTGAGTGCTAATGTGAGGATAAATGTTGCGGGTTCAGTAATGGCTTGCTGTGAACAGCAGCAGGGGCAATAAATGAAGCTGCGCCATGCTACTTTGACCCAAGCTGGCACGTTTTTTTCAATGGAGTGCAAGCATTTAACAGGCTCGATGCAATTTGTGAAGATTATCACCTTGATGAATGAGGCACTCTGTGCTTGCCAGGTTAGATGTACTGTATATAAGTAGGATGTACTGTAAGCACCATGTGCCCTGATTTTACTGTTGTTGAGACATAAAGTTACACACTGTAAGTGGAAAAAAATCATATATTAAGATAAGGATATATGTGATCAAATGTTAGAGTAGGTGCAGGAAATTACTGTCTTATCCAGGACTGACACTTTTAGATTTTGAGTGCTTCATAGGGCAAGTGTTTTTCTTTTTTGGCAATTAAAACCCCCCCAAAAATAATTAACCTCATAAAGACATAGTGTCCGCATATTTTGGTCACATCGGTCACAATTTTAAAATTTGGTGTACAAGTGTGACCTATTATATGTTAACAAAAACTAAAATACAATTTACATGAATAAAAACAAATAGTTTCTAGTATCTCTAAAGTACACTTGTTTTTAAAAATTCATAGTATTTAATGAATTGTCTGCCATTGACATTAACATTCATTTAAACTAGGAGCACTGGGGGGGGGGGGGGGGGGGGGGTAATGCTCATGCTTCAGTGCCATTGATGGTGCTAGACGGCTTATCTATTTTGATGCAGCAGGAATGAAAAAAATAATCATTTTATATTCTAATTTTCTTCTTATTTATTAAATTCTGTCTAAATGAGAAGAAATTTGAATGGAAATTCACTTAGGTTTTAGCGTGCTAGCTTAGATATATCGATTTCGAGTTTGAAAAAAAAAAACAGACTTTTCTAATTCCAAAGGCTTCGGTTAATGCACGTGTTAGGTGTTATTTTAAGAACCACTGGGTTAATATATGTATATATGTGTATATATATGTATATATATATATATATATATATATATTCATAGTGGAAAACACTCAGTCAGACTTGGACTTCCGCTCTGAGACCCCCGATTTGGCCAACTTTCAAAATTGTCCGATACGCATGTGTGATACATCATTGGAAAGCTTAAAATGTCAATTTTCTGGAGGAAGAAAAATTTTGAACAAGAGGGCATTTAATTTTTTTATTTTTTCGAAACCCCTAAACTCTAACTCAAGGTGAGAACATGATTTTAACAAGGTATTATTGCGTACTTACCTTGTTTTGATCCAAAAACGTGTAGCATATCTTACCGTGTTTCAAGACACAACTCTGAATGGCCACAGCTGGATTTCTCGGGGATTTTATGGTTGAAACACGGTATTATAACAAGGGTCACCATGCAGAAATCGCAGACATCAAGGAGCGGTCGAGATTTTCTTTTTCAAATATTTACCCATTGAAATGTTTTTTTTCTCCAATTTTTCTGTTTGGATCGATTATTTATCATTTAAAATATCGGGTTTTTTTTCCAACTAAATATTAGACATCAGTTAATGCTTCTAAGCTAAAAATGACAGACATTTTGAAAAATAAATATAATTAATTACCTTTGTTTTATGGCTGGGTTGAAATAAAAGTGGTTGCGCAACGTCTGTAAACGGGGGTTTCCAGGGTAAAACAGACAAATTAAAAATAGTTTGGGGACTTAATGCGCCATGAATCTGCTATGGCAGCATATAGACATATTTTTCTATCAAACACAACAGTTCTTTTGGCTTAAAATACAGCAGTTTATTTTAAAGGCCAAATGTGAAGTAAGGTTGGCCAACCATGTTTTTGAATAACATCAATGGCTAAACAGTTACAAGCATATTTTCGTTACTTTTTTTAACGCAACCCTTCCAGATTCTTTGTTTAACCCATAGCAACGCCCTTGACAAAGAAAATGCTTTGCTTCGACAATCTTCGAAAATCTTCAGAATTGACATCACACCGAGAACTGCGAGGGAAGTCCGCCATACACACAGTATTGTTGCATTGCTTCTCAGTAAGATGCCACGGCAGTGTCTGGCGATGTATTGTTCTCAATCTAAAGAAAAGTTGTATGAGTGGCTGAAGGATAGCAGGGCATGTGAATAGACATCTTTTGTTCGCACTTAGCGAATGAATTTCACGCCATCATCGAGTCGTGCTCTCTGCTACAAGGACTTCGAAGATGCCTGCTTCCTCAACCGGTCTGCTTATGATCAAGGATTTGCAAAAATCTAAGTGTGATTTTTGGATAGATGACTGATGACTTTGTCAAAGCAGAGCTGCCAACTATGATCAAGGATTTGCAAAAAAGTAAGTGTGATTTTTGGATAGGTGACTGATGACTTTGTCAAAATAGAGCTGCCAACTGTTGTGGAACAGTGATTAATTTGTAAATCATAAGGTGCCGGAACACAAAGTACATATGACAGCGCAGGGATGACGGCATGTGGACAGGTCCCGGAACATATTGTAATAGCCCGAATAGGGAAATAGAAAGGAGAGGAGTGAATGATGGCTTCCCTCACTATATTGTGGCAACAGTTAAATAACAAAATAACAAAAATAACAGCGGACTGCTGCAAAATGCGACCGCCAACTTCGCTCTCACGCCGCACTCTTCTCCTCACTTCCCGCTACGTCACCACTCTGCTATCCGATGGCCCCTTCACGGGCCCGCACACAGTTACGGACATTACATTATGCAGAAAATGGTGCTGAAAACAAAACGCAAATGCCCACTTGCCATGCTGTGGGACTTTCCTTTTTTTCTTTCTATGTGCTTTTCTGACTCGTTTTGAACCATCTTCCTTCTTTTTGAAAAAGACAGTAAATGCAACAGTCTTTTTGGCATGTTGAAATACCGTTTGATCCTGGCTGCTTGCTCCCAAGATGCCGCAAATTTCACGTTTTTTTTGGTGTGCTTTTTTTTAAATGTCAGGAGTGTGATTTGTTGGTCCAGCTTCTCAGTGCACCATTATTATTTTATTTTATACTGTAATGCCCTAACTGCGTGTAATATTCTGATATAATGTTTTTCGAGGTACCCTGAAGTGCACGCAACGTTACTCTTGTTTTGGTCATGTGACACGGGAGTGTGATAGAGAGGCACAGGCTCTATCTATCGCTCCGCACAGCCTGCCGAGAGCCCCAAGCTGTGTTCGTACTGTTAGCTCCATGTGTTAATAAAGAAACAAAGTTGTCAGCACATCGTGTGTTCGATATCTTTGTCAACAAAAAGCTCAAAACAAGACACTATGCACGATCTGTTTAAAGCTGTAGTTTGAACTAATTTCTTCACATGCCAAATAGGGTCACAAGTAAAGTAATTAAACATTGTCCACCAAATAAAGCATGAAAAAATAATTTATATGTTGTATATTTGTCAAAATAATCGCGTTTCCGAAGTTCGAGCCTGAAAGGGGACGAACCCGGAAGTGATACGTCACACCGAGAACAGCGATGGCGGCGCTCCATGTGCCCGCCATACAAAGCCCTTCCAACAATGATTCAAACTGCGATATAAGCGATACATCGAGCGCAAGTGAGGACATCCAAGTTTTTGAAGAGTTGGAGGAAGAGGAGGAGGTTGGAATTTTATATGTTGGACCTTACATGTATGAGCCAGATGCTAATGAGGATGCAAGCAATGTGCCCACACGACCTGACTTGGAATGGAGACAAGACCCATCGAGATTACAAGATTGGTAAGATATAGGCTGTTATTATTTTTATGATTTGAAGATGCAGGCATTTGCATATAATTTTATGTTTTTGTCTATCTGATGACATTGTTTAAAAAAATAATCAGACTTCATTGTCAAGCAGCTAGCCTACTCAGTACTTGAGTATTCTTTTCAGCAAATATTTTTTTTTACTTGTGTAAGAAGGAATTGTGCATCATTATTATAATTTCATTATTGGTGTTTTGGCTTATTTCAATTTATTTTATTTAAATAGGCTATAATTTTATTATGCATTTATGTTTTTAAATGTGATGCAGTATTCATTTATATTCAATATTTTATGTTGTATAATTTTAGTTCCTATTCGTGCATTAGTTCCTCCCCGGTTGTTGTGGTAGGATGTGTTTAAGTTGAACACGGGAGTTCTTGGCTCCCCGCGATAGAAATAAAGACGCAGAGTTATACTGTCCTGCCGTGTCGGTCATCATAGTAGAGAAGACGGAGTAAATGCACCACAACAATTAAACTGTGTAACCCAATCCACGCACAGCCTCAAAGCCCCGAAAAATAAGGGTTACACATGTACCTGAGATTTTTATTGACTTTTTTTTTTTTTTTTTTTTTTTTAAACTTTTGTACAGTATTCCATCCATATACTTGTATATTTTGAATCAAATGTTTTCATAAACAGAATTATTGGTATAGCAATACACTTGTTCAATAAAATTTCTGCTCATGGTGTCATCGCTCAGTATTTTTTTTTTATATATATTTCAGGTGTACTTGTGGTAATTGCCAGCAAATGCCTACAGCAGTTGAATGTGTTTGCTGCCATGAAATTGAAGAAGTAGTGACTGTACGTCAACAAGGAGAGGAACACTTCAATCAAGTGCTGGCCTGCATCACCAACCATCCTGGACTCAATGCGGTGTGCCTGGACCCATATGGATTACAGGTGGCATGGATGACCTACAAGCAGCAGTACAAAGGCAAGGCATTCAATGGACCACAGGATGCCAAGTATAGGCATATTGCCTACAGACAACTGGTGCGCTGGTGCTGGAATTATCTTGGTCAGGAAAACCGTGTTGTGCTCCCAGCATGTGCAGTGTCTTGTATCAGGGCACATTTTCCACCACCGGGAGAAGAGGAGTCAGCTGTATTCAAAGGGTTTCGTGTTTCACAGAGAAATGTTCCAGAACTGTGATTTAGACTGGTTTTATAGTGGTTAATGTGGAAATTATCATTACAAAATACTGTAATAAAAATAAACAAATGAGGACAACTGAATACAGGGAATGTGATTCTTTATTTCCTGAGGAATCTAGTATGGTGCTCGGCAATAACAATTGACTTGTCCGGTCTGTTCACTGCTGCTGTAAGAAATTGTGGGTCGACTAACACATCACCAGTTCTGTGCTTCTTTGGAATGTCAATCAGTTTCATCACCTCTGACAGGCAGTCATTCACATAGTCTACAAAAAAAAAACAAAAAAAAAAAACATCGGGATGATAAATATTAGGACAACATATGGGTTATACTCAGTATGTAATGCATCTGCCTGGAATTATTTTTGATTCATAACCTACCATAAGTTGCATCCACCAATATCTTTCTCAGAGAATATCCACCACTCTTATATTTGGGATAAACGATACAGTAGGAGTGTATTCCTTCCTTCGTCACTTTCTGTGGTCTCCCAGCATTTTCGTTATAATGCATAGCAGCGAGAATGATTCTGGAAATGAACAAAAAATGCCTTATTAAAAAATGTTCAAATTGTGATGAAATAGCATATCTTTATATATATTTATATCTCAAAGTTTTACATTTCATCCATGTCAAAGTTTTCTTAAACACACCTGCTTTTCATTCCTTTGTACGAGAAGTGGTACATCTTTGGAGCAAAGTGATTCACCACACTGTGAAAAGTTTCAACGCCACTGGTCTGTCCGAGGTGAGGCATCTTCATGACATCGTTGACAAACATGGTCTTTGTCAGGAGTTCCACCACTGCGACGTTAACTTCAGTACCTTTCAATGAATTTAGAAGGTATGAAAATATTTTATTTTTCAGGGTAAACTAGCAGGCAACATCTAACAAAAAAATAAAATACCTGGTAATAGCCACGCTTTGTTTGTAGTAATTGGAGGATGTAAACAACTATCGTGCACGTTCTGCAGGTGGTCCACACATGCCAGCCACTTCTGCTTCTTTTCTTCCGGTGTCTGGGAGGAAAGTGCACACCAGTACAAATGGCACTTCAAACTTTGTACCCAATCCTTCACAATCGACATGCTCTTCTTTTTGCCCAAGGAGTCCAGTTTCTTGCACATACCTGTATATTTAATATATGAAAACTCATGAAGTGACGTGCATGACTTATAAGACATAATCCCAAAACTAGCGTATTTATAAACATTGAAATAAACTAACCTTTAACAATGTGCCAACAATCATAATAATGGATGACTTGAGTCCAATTCTCCCTGATCCATTTCGCCACCTGGCGATGCCTGTCAGTGATGACAACTTTTACATTGAAGCCTTCCAACTCCTGACGGCATCTTTTCAGGCCCTCCAGTTCCATTCCATAGCTTCCCCCAGTCTCGTTACTCTAAAGGATAAGTGTAATACGTGTCTTAAGACAAACAATTGTCATTTTATTAAGCCCCATATAATTTACAAAGCAGTTCACTGGCTGTGGGCTAGTCGCACAAGGTTACACCTACCTGCACCAGATGAACAGTTAGCACCTTGTTGAGATCCAGTTCCATCAAATTATAACTCCCGTACTTGGCACAGTGACCCATGGAGTCACATCTTCCATCTCCTCCAAGGACCAGTTCCTTCTCCGTAATGGACCCCAAAAGAGCACACTGCTTCTTTGTCCATGTGGTTGTCAGTGCTTCATGGATATACGTGGCCTGGTGGTGGAAGTATGCCCACTTATTGTGGCACTGAATATTCAGGAATCTGAAAACATAAACAATACATGTTGATTTTTCAATTCACAGCCCGCGTGTCAGAGCAAAAAGTGTAACATTATATACATAGTTCACAAATACATTTAATTTGCTCCATTTGGCCATCATAACAATTCAACCTGATGTTTACCTGAATATTCTTAAAGCCTTGCTTGGCAAACTTCCAGTAAACAGGATCGCTGAGCTGAGAAGGACGTTTAGTACAGGCAGGTTTCTAACAAAGGGCTGATTACACCACTGATGCTTGTTCCTACAAACAGTGCAAACAGCTTGGATCTTCACCAGCGTCCCTTTGACATAGCGGTAGCAAGTGCTTCTGCCTTTACAAAGGACACAAACGGCCAAGAGGGCAATCAGGGAGGACTCGAACACCAAATACTTCCGCTGCTTGTGAAGGTCTTCACTTTCATTGCCCCTGCAAATATATTTCAACAATGCACAATTACGAATGTGAATCAATTGAGCTTGAAAAGTGCAATGAAAATGAAATATGCTCCTGTCAATTTGGCCAATTTCAGTTTTGTGGTTATAAATGTTGATTTGTGTAAATCTCATTTACAATGAAAATAATGATGATAATCTTACCGGATTTCTTCAAAGCTGTCATGTGTCACTTCATCATCTGAGGAACTTGGTTCATCTTCATCGCTGTCCTCCCCTGCAATATATTCCACATCATGGTCTGGGAGGTGTTGACTGTCCATTTCCACGTCACTCTCCTCTTCACTGTCTGTGTCAACCAGTGGCATACAAACTTTCTTCCTTTTGGGTTCTGGTTGGCCCAAGTTGCATTGTATACCAATGGACCGGTAATTTGCCCTTGTCTTGCATTTCTCGCATGGAGGGCAATACTTCAATGTCTGCACCACTGAACAAATTGAAAAGATAAATATGTTTATAATCAATGTACTGTATGTATATGTTTATCACTAATGGCCATCATCATCATCATCACTTACTTTTATCCACCCTATGTGTTGGTGTCACTTCATCATCTTGATGGCTGTTTGAACAGGATTCATCCAGCAATAACGTACCCCCACACTCAGCCATCTCTTGTTCGGCGGCAGCTGCAGAGCTGATAGCCTCAGCTAAGGTTCGCTTCCTTTCTCGGGTAGCTGCTGCTGTGCGCTGGACAGGTGGATTTTGATCTTGCTGGTCTTGTGGAGGCAGGTGAATTGTTGGGACAGCAGTTGCATTGAGTAATAACCTGCAGAATAAACATGAGATGACACTAAAAATATGCTTTGCTCATGAAACCTATAAAACCTATTTAAAAAAATACTATCACATCTTATCTAACCCTATGTCTTACTAAATATTTGATTATTAAATAAATCATAAAATGCGGTAGGAGTGACAAATGATTGGCAGTTTTCCCAAGAGGACGTGTCATGTTCATTCATCAACAAAGCAGCGCTGCCAACCTACTGAAATTTACTTCCAGAACAATTTGTCTCATGCCATTAGTACTCATCGTTGATATGAATAGCATCGATTGGGGCTTGCCTCGAGCCAAAAGCTAACGTCACTAGCTTCTACTGTTCATTCCAAAACATGATCAGGGATTCGTCAAAACGTTTCTTTTATCCCAGGCAATAGTAGGTGGATTATTTACCTGACTTGTTTCGGCGAACACTTCCACCCTCGAAAAGTTTTGACGAATTTATAAGTGTTTCGGCGAAGCGGAAGTGTTCGCCGAAACGTAAATAAAATACCTACTGTTGCCTGTGATAACAGAAAAGTTGACGAATTTAAAGTGTAGACAAAATGAACTCAATACAACTATAATCGGGGATTGCCTCGAGTTAGCTTTCGGTCAACGTTGCTAGCTTCTACTGTACAATGCACAACACGATTGGAGTTTTGCCTCGAGTTAGCTTTCGGCTAACGTCGCTACCTTATGCTGTTCATTCCAAAACATGATCAGGGATTCGTCAAAACGTTTCTTTTATCCCAGGCAAAAGTAGGTGGTTTATTTACCTGACTTGTTTCGGCGAACACTTCCACCCTCGAAAAGTTTTGACGAATTTATAAGTGTTCGCCGAAACATGTAAATAAACCACCTACTGTTGCATGGGATAACAGAAAAGTTGACGAATTTAAAGTGTAGAAATAATGAACTCAATACAACTATAATCGGGGATTGCCTCGAGTTAGCTTTCGGCCAACGTTGCTAGCTTCTACTGTACAATGCACAACACGATTGGAGTTTTGCCTCGAGTTAGCTTTCGGCTAACGTCGCTACCTTATGCTGTTCATTCCAAAACATGATCAGGGATTCGTCAAAACGTTTCTTTTATCCCAGGTAAAAGTAGGTGGTTTATTTACCTGACTTGTTTCGGCGAACACTTCCACCCTCGAAAAGTTTTGATGAATTTATAAGTGTTTCGGCGAAGCGGAAGTGTTCGCCGAAACATGTAAATAAACCACCTACTGTTGCATGGGATAACAGAAAAGTTGACGAATTTAAAAGTGTAGACAAAATGAACTCAATACAACTATAATCGGGGATTGCCTCGAGTTAGCTTTCGGCCAACGTTGCTTGCTTCTACTGTACAATGCACAGCAAGATTGGGGTTTTGCCTCGAGTTAGCTTTCGGCTAACGTCGCTACCTTATGCTGTTCATTCCAAACAGTTGGCGCCTGCACTGCTTTGACAAAGTAATCATTCCACAACGGTTGGCAGCTCTGCTAGATAAAGTAATCAGTCATCCATCCAAAAATCACACTTACTTTTTTGCAAATCCTTGATCATAAGCAGTCCGGTTAAGGAAGCAGGCATCTTCGAAGTGTTTGTAGCAGATAACACTACTCGATGATGGCGTGAAATTCATTCGCTTCGTGCGAACGAAAGATGTCCATTTACGTGCCCTGGTATCCTTTGGCCACTCAAACAACTTGTCGTTGGAGTGAGAACAAAACATCGCCACACACCGCCGTGGCATCTTACCAAGAAGCAATGCAACAAACAATACTGTGTGTATGGCGGACTTCCCTCGCACTTCCCGGTGTGACGTAATTTCCGAAGATTTCCGAAGATTGCCGAAGAAAAGCATTTTCGTTGTTATGGGCGTTGCTATGGGTTAAACAAAGAATCTGGAAGGGTTGCGTTAAAAAAAATAATGAAAATATGCTTATAATTGTTTAGCCATTGATATTATTCAAAAACATGGTTGGCCAACCTTACTTCAAAGTTCCCCTTTAAGAGACGCTGGGACTGGAGAGCTGTGAGTAGAAGGAGGCGAGGAGGAGATGAGCGAGAAGCAAAACTTTGCGGTCGAATGTGGCGGCAGCCCGCTATTATTTTGTTTTCTTATTGTTGCCACTATAAAGTGGAGAAAGCCATCAACGACTCAACTCCTTCTTTCCCCCCAACGTTTTTATATTATTATTTTATACGCACGAGAGCTGCCGGGTCTGCCAAAATGAACATGATGTCTGATTATTATTTTTTTTAAACAATGTCATCAGATAGACAAAAACATAAAATTATGTGCAAATGCCTGCATCTTCAAATCATGAAAATAATAAAAGCCTATATCTTACCAATCTTGTAATCTCGATGGGTCTTGTCTCCATTCCATGTCAGGTAGTCCAGGCATATTGTTTGCATCCTGATTAGCGTCTGGCTAATACATGTTGGGCCCGACATAAAACTCCAACCTCCTCTTCTTCCTCCAACTCTTCAAAAACTTGGAGTTCCGCCTTTGCGCTCGATCTATCGCTGTTTGAATCATTGTTTGATGGGCTGTTTTTTTCTGCGGCCGTATGGAGCGCTGCCATCGCTGTTCTCGGTGTGACGTATCACTTCCCGGTTCGTCCCCTTTCAGGCTCGAACTTCGGAAATGCGATTATTTTGTCAAATATACAACATATAAATTATTTTTTCATGCTTTATTTCTTGGACAATGTTTAATTACTTTAATTGTGACCCTATTTGGCATGTTATGAAATTACTTCGCATTTGTTCTTTAAAGAGCAGCGCAAGAGCAGAAACTGCTTTTTTAGTCTTGTCTGTGTTTTCCGCCAAATATTAAATGGACAGACATACCTATGTAGTACATAAAGGCAAAACAATGCAATAAATTAGCGAAGATAGGTACAGGAAATGATCAGTTGGACACTTAGGAACGACTGCAGACTGGAGTCCAAGCTTATTATTCCTGGCATCTTTTCAGTACAGCATAATTCTCATCCATTCTCAACCCCCACCTTTCCCATCTACCACAATAAACCTTTCTCCATTGGGGTCTGTTGTGGTTCATTGAATGATCTTCAAACATCCGACCCATCACTGTCTGGGCTCTCCCAGTCTGGCGGCCATGTTCTGCTTCATTTGAGTCAACATCCGGTCAGAGAACGGTCTAAGCCATTTTGTGCTCGTATGGACGTGTGGGCTCCTCTGTATTCATTAGCAGGCCAGTCACAGTGGTGCGATGGAGCATATCCTCTCAGGAGCCTGCAGGGACTGTCAGCAGTGTGACGGAGATGGATCGCAGGTGGACCGACGAGGAGACCTGCCATAGATTAACTCGTCTGCCAGCAGGGGGACTCCGCTGCCATTTGTTTTCCGCTCAACAGATAATTTTTCCAATTAACCTTTAAGTGCATTGCTTGATGTTGCATGCACAATGTGGAAAGAGCACCAGGTACCCGCCGGACCTATCTTTTATTCTGGAACAATACATTCTTTTTAGACACAAAAAGGTCTGCCTAATCCCAAATGTATTTGGATTTACATTTTAATACAATTACATACTATGTACGTGTTATAATCTCAACATAAATGAAATGTGCCTGGGTTTTTACAGAAATAAAAACTGCAAATTTGAATTGACAATGTCAGAATGTTGTGGATTAACAGTTATAATATTTACATTTCAATACACCATATTTAAAATAACTCTTAGTATAATATACATCTGTTTCACACCTCTACAAGCTACATTGTTCTCTATATTATGCTAACAAATACGGCAGGACATTAAGATAAGCGTTTGATTCATTCCATGACCATGTTATTAACTCAAAACAGTAACAATATTGACTGCTTGAATGAGATTTTTTTTGCACTAAATAACATAAAAAGGTGAAATAAAAATCAACAACTGTAAACCCTTAAAGCCTGACAGTGTGATGCAAAACTATGCAGTTTTGTCTTTGCAAAGGTTGACTTTTGGTAGCTCCACAGATAATTTAAGAAAAACAAAAAGAAGTCAGTCACTTTGATTTCAATTTTTCAAGTTTTGATAGAAAACAGACAAAAAGAAAGTCAGCAAATAAAATGATTTTAAGTCATTTTAAGTAAAGTGAGACTTCAGTTAAGAAAAGGAGAGCACGGCAATAGGAAGAATATTTTTTACAGTGTATTAAATTGTATTATTAGTCTTCAATCATGACAGGCTTGTATATACACCATAGACCCAATTTATTTGGAAGCTTAACTGCAAAAGTTTGAAGATTGAGGGCATCCTTTACACAGTCAACATGTGGACTCAAGAGATTCAGTGTCAAATTTTCCCCAAGGCCACTGAATATCTCCTCTCCAAATAAATCCAAAATGGCTAACCAAAGATTTCCCCAAGCCAGAGGAAGTCCATGCATTAGATTTAAAAAAAAAAAAAAAAAAAAAGTGTAATTCCATAGCCATCTGGTTTGGGTAAGAGAATTTAAGAGCTGCAAGGATGCCAACCCGATGTCACATTATAGAATGGGCTATTGCTTTCCAAATGACTCTGGGCTATGTCCACTTTCTTCTGTGCTTTTCTGCAACAGCATCTTTTTCTGCCTGCCCTCCTCTCATCCAAAAGTTTAAAAAGTAATCTTTTTTTCCCCTAAGCATGACTGTATTTGATAAGGTATCTAAACTAGGTCAAGGACTGCAACTAAAGTCATTGAAGAGTAATTAAAGCACCCGCGATGCTACAGTTCAAATTGTCTCCACCATGAGCTTTGGAGATAGAAATCCATTCAAGGATTTGGAGAGCCATTGTTTCACTTGCCTCTTGAGTGAAATCTTTTCCTCGCTATTTTCTTTCTGGGAAGCTGAGTCTGTAATTAAGTGCGCCGAGTTATAATCAAGTCACTGGAGAGACAGGGACAGCAACGCCTGTTCACCTATAATGAACAATGCACCAAACGCGACAACGTGTTTATGTACACATAGTACTGGTGCTGTGTGTGGTGACTCAAACTGACATTCAAATGGGCATGGTGAATCTAAATTTTTACACTCAAATCAACACAAAATGATTCATCTTTTGTGTTGTGTCACATACAGTACCTTTATATACAGTATGATTGTCAGTAAAGCCCAGTGTATCAAAGTTTCTGTTGGCATCAGTCCCAGTCTTAGCAAGATACGAAGCCAACTTCCAAACTTCTGTGCAGCTGTTTTATATGGTGGCCGAGAGGTGTCAGGCGAAACGCCAAAGTCTAAACACTTTGCAAATAGAAAAAAGCACAAACCCCAATTGCAAACGCTTTGCAAAGGAAAAAAAGCACGAATGCAAACCGCCACAACACGATCCCCAATTCCTAAAGCGCAATTGCAAATTGGCAAAAGCACGAACCCCAATTTCCATAACATGACAGCAAATGGCTCGCAGCACGAATGCAAAAGGCTCGCAGCACAACAGCAATATCACACAACACAACAGCAAAACCACGTAACACGACGGCAAGAAAATGACCTGGAAATTAAAAAAAAAAAACAAGAAAAAAAAAAAAAGGACGACACTTTGTATATTGCTATATGTGCTTTGTGACCATCTCTACGGACCTCCGTGAAGTTGCCCCCCCCCCCAATCAGATGCAAATTTATATAAAAATGATGTCAATCGTTTGTGCTCTAAGTTTTGTTTGTGCTGCTTTCGTTTTAGAGATATTTATAATTCTTTTATAGGTAAATCTGAGGTCAGCTAGCCCCCCATTTCCATTAAGAATTGTGTCTATCGTTTGTGCTGCAACGGTTTTGTAGATACAGTATTATGCTTTTATTGAAATATTAATTTCGAGTGGTGACGTCACTCGTAGCTTTTCCTTGGCTTAACTCCCACGGCTAATAGAGCGTACCGAATCGATCAATAACAGAGGGGTGTCCCAAAAACTAGCACAATCATAAAACAAACAAATTCGGGTCAATTTTGCAGTCAATTAGGGGGGTTGAGATATCAATTTCGAGTGATGACGTCACTCTAAGCCCCTCATTTACTGCAAAATGGTCCCGAAGTGGTGCCATTCGAATTTTTGTGCGACGTACGTGCTAGTTGTTAGGACACCCCTCTTGTTATTGAGAGAGTTGGTACTCTCCATTAGCCGAGGGAGAAGTAAAGCAGAAGTGGGACATTGAAGACCCGTCCTCGCATAGAAACCATGTTAATTCTGCTACTTTTCTCCGGTAATCTTTCAAATACGAACATGCCGATCACAAATTGCTTTTTTGGAACTTGTAGAAACGACTCTAGACATTATGACATATGAAGGATGTTTTCTTCATACGACTCCCGAAACTAAAAATTCGTATGAGAAAATGTGAAGAATGAATCAACTTGCGCTGACTTTTAACGGCAGCTCAGTGAATCCATTCGCATTTCATATGCAGTAAACATTTTGTTGGGTTGGCATGGTCTTTCAGAGGACAAAGAGGTAAGCCATTTTGATATTTTTAACTTATTTTTTAGCGTGACGTTGTGCCGTGCTGCTTCTGTCTGACAATGAATGACCTGAAAAGAATTAAAATGGTATCTGACTGCCAGTTACCTTTTCTGTGGTAAAAAAACAACAACTTTAGTTAGGGGGAAGGGTAAATAAATTATAGAATTAAGATTTGTTATTAATGAAAAAATTAAAAGTGTTCGTTGGCTGTCACTGAGTAGCATTTGCGATCACTCCACAAAACTAACAATATAAATTACCCCTATGAACGGTCAGAGACATAGGACAACCAGAGGATATAATATATAAAAAAGACAGGGCTGTTGGTAAAGGATAGCTTGTTGAAACAGGAGAATGTCATTGTCAGTCGCGTAAGAAAAAGGTGTCTCTGCTTAGGTCGGCTCGTTTTTTTCGTCTTTTTCAGCCCTCGACACTCAAGCCATCTCTTTAACTGAACTAACTTTTGTCTAACTTTGCCAATGAATTTGGCAACAGGGACATCATTTTCGGAGAGGATTGGTAGGTTTAGCTCTGTAAACATCTCCTTCATACACGATTTCCATTCATTTACTATTGGGGACATGTTCTCGTTTGTCCCCCACTTAGCAACAGTAGCTAACGTTATGAATATCAATGAGCGGAAGTGACGTGTACGCCATTGGGGTTTGTGCTTTTTACTATTTGCAGAGTGTTTGGACTTGGCATTTCGTCTGACACCTCTCGGCCGCCACAGTTTTAGCTTAAATAATGCTATCAGTAATGAACCTGATGTCACGCATCTATGACTATACAAACTCATTGCCTTTAGCCAGCAGAGGTCCTGGTTAAAGTAAGCCATTTTCAACAAAACACAAAAACATCAATACAATTCTATGGTTTGGAGGAAAATCTCATCTGCGTTCCAAATGATAGTTTAACAAATAAGTGAATATTTAACCTTGTAAAGTTGTATGATGAAGAAAAAGTGCTTCACAAGTGCACTCAATTCACAATTTATCATTTTGATTGAAAATTATGTTTTTAGGCGTTCTACAGTTATCAGCAAATCTCATTTAATGCTTTTTTTGTGCCACTTTAAAATAATTTAATGCCCCTGCCTAGGGTTGCCACCCATCCCTTTTCAGAAACAAGTACGTGTCTCGTATTGAGCTTTCAAGGGATGCCCTTTTTTCAAAAATAGTGTCTTATTTGCAGTGTTGTTAATCTTACTTTAAAAAAGCAATTAATTGCAGTTACAAATTACTTCTCCCAAAAAGTAATTGCGTTAGTAACTTGGTTACCTGAATGTAAGAGTAATTAGTTACTAGGCAAAGTAACTGGTGATAATTTTCATGTTTTATTTTTCTCAAAAAAAACAAAAAACAAAAAACAAAAAAAGGGTCACACAATGTGAAGTTTAAAAGGTTTTTGGGACAATTGGCCCGAGCCCAATTCTTTACCCTAAACTTAACTACACACAGGGGTATTGCGGGTATTGCGGATATTGCGATAACTAGATAGTAAACTTTGCTATGTGTGGAAGTCATTTAATGTTGTGAATTAACCGTTAAAGTTGTTAAAATTGCTCCCGTTATTGGTATTAGTTCCCTTCTGTCTACTTTCGACATGTGTAAGTTTTAAAACTGTTTCATTTAAAGATAGATTTAAGTCAAGATTTTGCCGATTTAGGAGAATTTTAGATAAGAAGCTACTTAGGTTCACTAGGAAGGTTCTCTACATCAGAGCCTTTCTGAAATGTGTACTGCTTTAAGATGGCGACTGTTTACTAACGCATCTAGTTCTTTATTATACATGTTGCTAATGCAGCCGTGTCTGTCATTTGCATCTAGTTCTGTATATATGTGATTAGAGCTGTCCCGACTAGTCGACATAGTCGACGTCATCGATGACGTAAATCCGTCGACGAGCACAACATCCCGTCGACGGTTAATGAAGGGTTAAAAAAATATATGCGCGGAAAGTTCAGAATGTCGGATGCTCTGTATGCACGCGGGGAAAGCGGCACAAAGCCAAAAAAGCGCACCAGAGTGTCCAAAACATTGACTTATTTCAAAGAAACAAAGGAGCGTACACTCTTCCGTCCTGTCTCTTCAATGCCAAGCTTGGCTGCACGTCGGCCGTGAATAAACACATCAAGCGCCGTAACCCAGTTTGTAAATTTTTTTTTTTTCATTTTTTGTACACCAGAGGGTGCTGTCGCTTTACTAAATAATAATGTTTCATTGACAATGGGCCTATAAGTGCTATTAGTATTGCCAACTGAAAGGTTTATTTCATGTTATGGTTTATTTTATGGTATAGAAAATTATATAAGGTTAAAAGGTCATAAATATATACAATATATACAGTGATTGCACTTAAGGGAGAGATTGTCAATGATAAGGTAATAAATTAAGGTAAAGGCAATTCATATAGGCAATTCATTGATATATAAATAAGGTTTAAAAGGAAAAAGGTGAAAAGTTTTCGTTAATTTCTAATTGTGTTGTTTTATTTGTGTGCACCATAGCTTTTACAGTGTGATTACATCAAGGATGGAATAAAAGTTGTAAACCATCAGTTTAAGAGACCATCTTTTCAATCGGGATGATACACTAGTTAATTCTATCAGCATTTGAACTCATTGTTTATTTGTGATTTATTATTGTTATTTACGTGTTTATTTGTACTTTAATAAATAATTTAGGTGTTCCAATATGTTTTTTGTGAATTGATAAGCGTCAACAAAAATTTCATTGCTAAATTAGAAAACAAAAACAAAACAAAATTTTTTTTTTTTAATTATTAGATTAGTCGACTAATCGTAAAAATTGTAGGCTGACTAATCGGGAGAAAATTAGTCGTTTGGGACAGCCCTATATGTGATATCTACCGAAGCATCATGTGGGCGTAGTTTGTAGGCTATCGGCTACAGTCAGGTATTATTAGAGCCACCTAGCATAGTAGCATCGCGTTTGCAACGGCGTCACACTCCGTTGCCTCCTCCCCACTCCTGCCCTGCTCTCTCGTCTCCGTGAGTCCGTCTTTCTCATTTTCTCGCGTCAGTCAACCAACATAGTAACGCATAGTAACGCACGCCTTTCCCGCCTCAGTAACGGTAACGGCGTTGCCAAGATGAGAAAAGTAATTAATTAGATTACTCACTACTGAAGAAAATAACGGCGTTACTAACGCCGTTATTAACAACACTGCTTATTTGTAGAACGAACGAATACTGGTATGGTGCTGTGCTTTACATGAATAGTCAGGGGAAAAGCATTCCCCCGCCTCTCCTGCTTTTTGACCAATGAGCTGACGGAACAATGATAATTGTAAAAGTCGATTTCATTTATATTTCCACATTATAGCCTATTTGGAGTGATCATTTGTGAAAATGTTATTGCTGAGGGGACTTTGAACGCACCTTAATTGTTTTTAAAAAAAAAAAAAAAAAAAACTTTACCTCAGAGTTTGTTTTCACTTTTCAAAAAAGTTAAAACAAAACAAACAAAAAAAAAAAAGAGTCAAAGATAAACACGCACCTTGGCACAATGTCACTTATAGCTATAAATCGAGTCAGAAATCTTGGCGTAATTATCGACTCAGACCTAAAATTTGTTAGCCATCTTAAAGTCCGTCACTAAATCTGCTTATTACCACCTAAAAAATATAGCCAGAATTAAGGGGCTTCCGACGAAACAAGACATGGAAAAACGTATGCATGCATTCATTTTCAGTAGATTGGACTATTGCAACGGTATATTTACAGGTCTTGATAAAAAAAAAAAAAAAAAAACATTCAGGAAGCTGCAGCTAGTACAGAATGCTGCTGCCAGAGTCCTTACAAATACAAGGTAACGGGACCATATTACACCGGTTTTGAAATCGTTACACTGGCTTCCAGTGAGTCAAAGGATAGACTATAAAATACTACTGCTCGTCCACAAAACACTTAATGGCCTTGGACCAAAACAGATGCTTGATTTGTTGCATCCCTATGAAGCATCTAGAGCATGGGTGTCCAAACTTGTCCGCAAGGGCCGCTGTGGGTCCTGGTTTTTGTTCCTACCAATCGCGCACAAACAGTTTAACCAATGAAGTTTGTACTAAAACAAGCAGCACCTGACTGCCATCAACTTGTTTTGTAGGAATGAAATCCAGCACCCACTGCGGCCCTATGTGGAATACTTTGGACACCACTGATCTAGAGCCCTAGGTCGTTTGGAACCGGTCTACTGTATGTTCCAAGAACAAGAACCAAGCAGGCTGAGGCAGCAATTATTATTATGCTCCTAATGTCTGGAACAAGTTACCTGAAGGTCTGAAGTGAGCTCAAACTGTTAGCTCCTTTAAATCAGGGCTAAAAACGCTTTTGTTTATCACAGCATACCCATAACTGTCTATTATTTCAAATTTCAAGTTATTTGCTTTTTATTCATTGTATGTATAATTTTATTTCCTGTTTCAATTGTCTTTGTTTTAACTTTATTTTGATTTAATGTAAGTTTTATGAATCATTTTATCTCTGCTCGTGGATCTTCACGTGATGTAAAACACTTTGAATTGCCTTGTGTTGAATTGTGCTATACAAATACATTTGCCTTGACTTCTTTTTCTGGTAGTTGGCAACCCTACCCATGCCCAATTGCAGTTTTACACACACAAATTGTAAGCGTTAAACAATGAATATTTTTTATTGCCGAATATTCAAATGGGACTCAAACACAACAAAACAGCCTGATACAACTTCTGTTCCAGTGAGAACACAAGGCTCAGGAAGGGCATGAGGAGAGCTAGGAGAGGAACATTAGCAGCCGATGGGTATTACCTTCAGCCCTAAAATTAGCAACCACTCGAAAATTTAGTTTAATGCTTTTTAAGATCTGAATTTCGACAAAATCCATTTAATGACTTTTAATGTGTTTAGTGACCTGTTTGTGCAACTGGACAATGAGCAAATACATTTCAACATGATTTGCTACGGCCAACACAAACAGCAAATCTGGGCATTAGGGTATCTATGAAAACACATACTATTGGTTTAGCAATTAATCGATTGGGTTGTTAAGCACAATCGAAACAAAATCAATTAAAATGCAAAATATCGATTAATAGTTTTGTGAAAAAGATTGTTATTCATTCAAATGTTGGAAATGTTTCAACAAAAAATTGTCAAAAATATAAAAATGTATGCATGTATCTGTATTTTTTATTGCCTTTGGTGTTATGTGAACATAATCTTTTTTTTTTTTCTTTTTTCTTTTTTTTTTTTTCATCGAAGGCCCTTGAGTCGAATCAAGTCATGGCTATGTAATTTTGGCAAATTTGTATTGTTGTCCAAAGAATCGATATCAAATCGTCATCAAATTGGTGATTTATTATCAGTAATGAAGCCTTTAAAAGATGAGTGTGGTAATACATACCTAATGTAGCTTCCAGCTATGGCTGGGGGGGTGCTGGTTAAAATAAGCCAGTTTCAACAAAAAGTGGCTAGCAAAAGGTATCTGTGTTCAAAAGATAGTTTTTACATAAGTGAATGATAAAGCCGTCTAGCAGTGCACTCGATTTGCTATTTTCCATCTTAAATGAATTGTATTTTACATCTGGTGTATTGTGCAAATGGCCAAGAAGTGAATCCTTACAAACACAATTCTCACAACCCGACACGAATAGCCAATCGGAATTTGGGTAATTTAGTGTTATTTATGAGTTGGATAAGAATTCTCATTTCCCAAGTAGTGCAAAGAACTAAGTAAAAGTGACACAAACACACACACGCACGCACACAGTATAGATTTGGACAATTATATGCAAACTAATATAGGCAGCAATGGGACTACCATTGCCTTGCGAAATGTCTAATCCCTTTCTGTAAGAAGAAGATATTTGGCAACCACCTTCATCCACTGTCACATTGTGCCTATGGTCTTTTTGTTTCTTTCGCAGAGCCTGTGGCGGAGCATTTGAAGTTTTTAATCTGGTGCTCCAGAGACTAAGGTCACCTTACACTACTCCTCTTCCTCTCTACTTTTATTTGCTCTTCTGGCAACCTTGCTATTTCACACACTATTAAAAGAAATCTGCTAATGCAAGGAGTGAGGTCCTTGGCTTCTGGAATGGAAAATGATGGCATTTCTGAATGCTGTCTCTCGAAAAAAGACCCCAGGCGTCTTGTGCAGGGTTTATGACCCAAAGATTAGTCACTTTTTGGAGCTGGATGTACTGCCCTGAGCTATTTCTGCCAGAAACTGATTTTCATATTGATGTGCAACGTTGAGCTCTCTCCAGTCCACATATTGGCTCATGCATCACCTGGAGTCTGCAGCTGTCAAGCCTCAGTGATAGCAAAGTGAAGCAGACAATTCCTTTGTTAATAAATAAACAAGTGAGGCACTGCAGGTACATTATATTTGTCAGGCGCGAAGCATTTCGGCTACAGGCTCCACATTCCATTTCCATTAACATTGCATGTTATTCGGTCTCAATCTGCTCTTGATTTACTGTCTCAAACCATTATTATGACATCTACGCTGCATGCAATACTTGCAATGTCATCAAGAATGTAAATTAATTATTGTTTTGGAAACTACCTTTCTGTTTTGCGTACCAGAAACATTTGGATAGTATATTATATATATATATATATATATATATATATATATATATATATATTTTTTTTTTTTTTTTTTTATAAAACCATTTATAGGGCAGTGGTTACCATTTTTTTTTTTTTCAGCAACTCCCCACACAGACAGTTTAGGTTTTTCAATAAATACGTATATGCTTAGCTTGCAAATATTATTTCTGGGGAAGCAACAAAAACAGACAACCATAAGTCCAATAATCACTGCAGTGGTCCTTTTTCGTTGAAAGATTACCCTGGTGAGTTCATGGTTAGTCGTCTCACAAACCTGCCCACGCTAACAGTGAAAATGTGTTCCTCCTTTGGTGGTGTTTCTAAGATACTTGGTAGTAAAATTAGTTTCATCTGGTGATGTAAAAAAAAAAAAAAAATGAAGCTTATCGTCATAAAGATGCGTTGTTCACAAACATGAACATCACATTTTGGGTCATATAGGACACAATATTAACATTTGGGATACAAATGTTGTCTGCATTTACATTACCTAAAATGTGATGTCCATATAGAGTGGTATGGAAAAAGTATCTGAACCTTTTAGAATTTCTGCATAAAATCACCATCAAATGTGATCTGATCTTTGTCAAATTCACACAGATGAAAAAACGGTTTCTGCTTTAACTAAAACCACCCAAATATTTATAGGTTTTCATATTTTAGTGAGGATAGTATGCAAACAATGACAGAAAGGGGAAAATAAGTAAGTGAACCATCACATTTAATTTTTTGTGGCTTCAATCAGACACTTCCTGTAGCTGCATATCAGTCTGGCACATCGATCAGGACTAATCTTGACCCATCCATCATCCATCATCCAGCATCCATCGTCTTTTTAGCTTCAACTGTCTGACAGACGGCCTCAGGTTTTCCTGAAACACATCCTGATAAACGTTTGAATTCATTCTTCCATTAAGGATTGCAAGTTGTCCAGGCCCTGAGGCAGAAAACAGCCCCAAATCATGATGCTCCCTCCACCATGCTTCACGGTGGTGATGAGGTGTTGATGTTGGTGAGCTGTTCCATTTTTTTCTCCACACATGACGTTGTGTGTCAACGTGTTACTCCCAAACAACCCAACTTTGGTTTCATCAGTCCACAAAATATTTTGCCAAAACGTCTGTGGAGTGTCCAAGTGCATTTTTTTACGAACATCAAACAAGCAACAATATTTTTTTTAGACAGCAGTAGCTTCCTACGTGGAATCCTCCCATGAACACCATTCTTGGCCATAGTTTTACATATAGTTGATGTGTGCACAGAGATATTGGACTGTGCCAGTGATTTCTGTAAGTCTTTAGCAGACAATCTAGGGTTCTTTTTTACCTCTCGAGTATTTTGCACTGAACTCTTGACGTCATCTTTGGTGGACGGCCACTCCTTGAGAAAGAAGCAACAGTGGCAAACTCTCTCCATTTGTAAACAACTTCTCTGACTGTCGATTGATCAACATCCAGACTTTGAGAGTTTTGTATCCTTTTCCAGCTTTATACAAATCAACAATCCTTGATCGCAGGTCTTCAGACAGCTCTTTTAACAGAGCCATGATGCATATCAGACAATCCTTCTCATCAAGACAATTCTTACCAAGTGTGTGTTTTATAGTGGGCAGGACAGCTTAAACCACTCGTCAGTGATTGGGCACACACCTGACTTAAATTGTTTGGTAAAATTGGTTTCAATATCTCTATGAGTCTCCTTAGGCAGAGGGTTCACTTACTTATTTTTCCCCCTTCTGTTATTGTTTGCATTCTATCCTCATTAAAATATGAAAACCTATAAATGTATGTGTGGTTTTAGTTAAAGTAGACAGTTTTTACATCTATGTAATTTTGACAAAGATCAGATCACAATTGATGGTGATTTTATGTAGAAATGTGAGAAATTCCAAAAGGTTCAGATACTTTTTCATATCACTGTATATTGACATCACATTTTAGGTAATGTAAATGCAGACATCTGTATCCTAAATTTTAATATTGTGGCCTACACTAGTATGACCCAAAATGTGACATTCATGTTTGTGAACAACGCATCTTAATGACGATAAGCTTCTTCTTCTTTTTTTTTTTTTTTAATTTAAATTTCATCACTAGATTAAGCTAATTTTACTACCAAGTATCTTAAAAACACCTCCAAAGGAGGAACACATTTTCACTGCTAGCATGTGTGGACGGTACCAGGTCTTAATCATTAATTGTATAATTTTTAAAATTATTTATTATTAATCATTATTTTGACATAATTTTTCATGAATAAATAAATCAGAAATGAATACATTCTAATAAAAACAACATTCATATAATTAAAAAGAATACAAACAGAAATACACTCTGGCTATGGCCACCAATAACATTCTGTTGCTCTTCTAATTCAAAGTATTTAAAATATTGCTGGCCTTTGAAAATGATAGACATCCAATTCATTTAAACGTTGAGGACTGTGAATGCTCATCTTTCAGTGCCATTGACGACGCAAGTTGCTAATGCATTGTTTGCTTATTTCTTGAACAAAAGCTCATTCACCCCTCCCAGTCAAAATATGTCTAACGCTGTCAAAGGCAACCAATAAGCTAAATGAGTTCTCTGTAAAAGTATAAAATTATAATAGCATATAATAGTAGTAATAGTAATTTATAAGTACAAAATGCAACATTGGTAGTGTCTCAAGAGTACTTATTAAGGACAAACAAAAACAATAGAAAATATGTCAAGCCTCTTGATATACTTCATCATACTATCATGATGTCTTTGACCTTGTCAAGGATGGAAAAAAGAACAGCCAGGGAATTACATGAGAAAGAGCTTTGCATGTATTACACAGAAAAAGACTAAGGAGAGATTATCCAAGGCCAGATGTGTCTCTCAAAGGAATAAAAAAAGAAGGAAAAAAAAAGAACTATGCTGCCGTCCGCTAAGAAGCTGCCACATTCCGCAAGTGAAAAGCAACAAGCAGCAGGGCGTTGGCGCGCGGCTGTCTGAACCATCACTTCGACTGTCTCGGAATATTTCGCGTTTGGGTCCTCTTTTAATGCTGTCATCCATCATACTCGAGACAAAAAAACACCAAGTTGACTGAGTGATGCTAATACGGCATTAGAATGCCGTTCGCTCGGAGGAAAGCGTCTTTATACGGGAATGAAGATGTGAATATTTGGTTGGATATAAGCACTTAAGCAAAGAATGAATGTTATATATAACACATAAGAGCATGATACACTTGGTGTACTAAGTACTAACCCAATAGGTGCTATGTAGCAGACCTACAGTATACAACTTTTATTAAATCTGATTAAATTACGATTTTCTGTTGTTGAAGTCTACTTCAATTACCGTTTTTTGTTGTTGCTTTTTAACTGAGGAAACACCAAGTGGAGAGGGGACACACCTAATAAACAATAGGACACATAGAGGGAAGACAGGACCGAAAAGGATATGAAAGATGCTATTGATGTGTATTCATTTATTGCTTAACTCCTCTTAAGTTTTAAACTTAAATAATAATGTTTTAAAATTAGCTTCTGTATGTGACAATCTAGCTCCCTTTGATTATTGTGTCATGAATAGTTATGTTAGAATTAGGAGTGGGAACCTCTAGGCACCTCACGATACGATACGATTCGCGATACAAGGCTCACGATAACGATTATCTCACGATATGACGATACAGCAAATATCGATATATTGGTCAGAAATTTGATAGATGATATTCTACGATACAACTGTTGAAACGAAAAAAACATATTTCAAAATAGAAAAAATACTGTTTAAGTCATTTATTAAACAGTGACACCTTTTCAGTGTAACATTGCTGTAAAATATAAATCTACTGATAATTGTGTACCTGCACATATAGAGGAAACAAACCACAACCACTGATATTTCTTGGCGAAATCATGATGAATGGCACCCTTAATTTCTTAAGTTTTCAATCTTTTGAAAATTTTTAACAGTGCTGTAAGTGTCAGTCAGCAGTTGAGCTTGGAGTGGGGCAATGATAAAATTGGTGGGTCTTTTCTTTGTATATGACCTTTGTTGTCAAAAGCATTGGTTTGAGCACTTCCACCATCTGCTTCAGCATTTGTGACGTCAGACTCAGTCAGTTACATTCTTCCTCAACTTAAAAACAACAAAATAAATAAAAAACATTAGCTACTCAATAGCTTTTGAGTTGAAATTCTGATTTTTTTGTGTGTGTTGGAAGTATTGAGTGAATTAAAAAAAATATGAATTGAATGAATAGAAATTAAAAATGCAATAATTACCTGTTTTTAATATGTAGGACACATTAATTATCATGCACGTCACCTTATATATCTTGGAAGCTATTCAAACCGTTTTTATAGCTTATTGTATCAAAATGGCAGTCATAACAGTTTGTGTAGTAAACTAGATGGAAAGTGGTTCTCAAATATGTCATCAAAATAATACATTTAAATGAAAAAATCAATTACTAGTACATTGCAAAAGTTTCTTACCTCAAGTGATGCGCCACAGAAATCCGGTGTTCAATTAGTCACCAGCTGCCAGTGAACCTTATTTTATTAGACAATTCTTGCATACAGCAAAGTCCTTGTTCACCTTACTTCCTTTATTGTTGGTGTAAAATCCAAAGTGTGTCCACATGTGGTTTTCAGCAATATTTTTCTCACTTTTTCCTCCACCGTTCTCACGAAGCTTTTTTATTTTTTTCAACCCACTTGGGACCGCTCTTCTTCTCTAGGCGACTTGTGCGCACTTTACCTTCACCGCCACTGTTGAGTGCCCCTAGTGGACCGCCAAGGAATTGCTCAACAAACATTGGGTAAAGTTTTCAACTAGCAATAATCGCGCCTCGGATAAACCTCATGGGCAGTTTACAGCATCCATACTCCATTTTATGGCCAATATATCAAATAAAAGTATCGATGCTTGGCGGGAGCATATCGATAACCGATCGGGTTGCAAAATATCGCGATATATCGCTGTATCGAGATATTGTCACACTCTTAGTTAGAATAGCGAAACAGTCGTGGCAGCCGGGTTACCTCTAGTGCCTTATCAGCAGTGTTGTCCCAGATTCCTTGAAAAAGTAATCTAATTACTGATTATGCCTCAAAAAAGTAATCTAGCTACTTTACTGATTACTTCGTTATCAAACTAAGTTACTTTAAAAGTAATTTACCACTTTTTAACAATTTTTCTCACTTTGTCGTCTCAACATAAGAATGACAACAGAAAAAGGTCATCGCATGTAAGTGACTTTCCGATAATTGAATTTAAAGGGGGAGATCAGAATTTTTCACATAGGGCTTAATTTTCGAGTTAGCGAGGTTTAATTAGTCGATGGAGTTGATTTCAACCACCATTGCTTACCCCCTACGTAACCCTGAAACTAACAAATACCTGACAAACTGCATGGAATTTGTTGAAATCAACTCCACCGACTAATTATACCCCACCAACTCGAAGATTAAACCTAATGTCAAAAATTCTGAATTTGGGATTAGTGTTAACAGCATATCAGTGCCAATGTAAAACAATGCAAATTGACTGCACCATGATCAACAGCACACAAATGAATTGCACAGTGCAATAAACAAAAACGTGGGGGCGGGCGCGAATGCGCGCGCTCAACCCGGAAGTACGCTGTACACACATGCTGTCAATTAGGCCACAAAACGTGGCGGCAACTAAGAGCTTTACACTCAATCGGACTTACAACACATCCCAAAGATGCTAAACAAACACCTGACCGCACGGCATGAATGTGCAACACGAATATGATGTAAACAAAGCGTGCCAACTTGTAGTGATGACTGCCCGTCATTGCAACGGCAAAGCTACAAAATGACCGCGCATGTAGGGGGTCCAATCTATTGCTGAAATCCTCCAGAATGAAGGAAAAATACTCACCTTCATTCATGGATGTACACAGATCAACATTCCCTCGCACATCTCAACACTCGGCTCGAATATGCCTTGCCCACGTCTTTCTCAGTCCCACAACACTGAGCGCGTGTGACTCGAGACCAAAACAGGAAGTAGCGGTGAATGGTTACCATGAAAACACATACCGGGAACCTTTCTAGCATTCATTCATTCAAAATTCTCTCCGTACATGACTACAATATTCTTCATTCTACATACATTATGAGGCAATAACAAAATAGTAACGCACAGACACAAAGGAAACTAACTTTAATCAGATTACTTGTTTGGAAAAATGAACGCGTTAGAGTACTTGTTACTGAAAGACAGTAATCAGATTACAGTAACGCTTTACTTAGTTACTGACAACACTACTTATAAGCAAGGGCGTAAGTTTGCATAGGGACGGTACGGACAAAACACTACCAACTTTTCAGGAGGCTTAAATTGTCCCCACCAACGTTTAAGTAACCTTCTTGGCATTATATAATGTGTTCAGTTATATAGGTCATTTAGATTGTCTTCCTATATGTTGTAACGATAGAATTGACCCTACCATTATTAAGTGAACTTTTTTCATTATTTTCAGACTTACATTCACCCTCCTATCACTTGCTAAATGAGCCGGTCCATGTTTTTTTCCTCAAACGCACGTTTGATTGGCTGAGTTCTTGAACATGCACTCTCGCAGTACAGACTTACGTTACATGTCCACATGCAGCCTCCTCCGTCCGCTTCGAAGAGGAGGGCTATTAGAAGTCTTTTTTTGGCCAGCAGCCGCTGTAAGTAATATGAGTAGTCATTGTTGCGAAGGTGGGAAACAGTGGGCACCACTAATTTTGCTTTTGAAAGTCCGACCTGCATGGGAATGGGAAAATGGGAATGAATATTTTTTTTAGTATACAGTGCCTTGCAAAAGTATTCGGCCCCCTTGAACCTTGCAACCTTTCGCCACATTTCAGGCTTCAAACATAAAGATATAACATTTAATTTTTTTGTCAAGAATCAACAACAAGTGGAACACAATCGTGAAGTGGAACCAAATTTATTGGATAATTTAAACTTTTTTTAACAAATAAAAAACTGAAAAGTGGGGCGTGCAATATTATTCGGCCCCCTTGCGTTAATACTTTGTAGCGCCACCTTTTGCTCCAATTACAGCTGCAAGTCGCTTGGGGTATGTTTCTATCAGTTTTGCACATCGAGAGACTGACATTCTTGCCCATTCTTCCTTGCAAAACAGCTCGAGCTCAGTGAGGTTGGATGGGGAGTGTTTGTGAACAGCAATCTTCAGCTCTTTCCACAGATTCTCGATTGGATTCAGGTATGGACTTTGACTTGGCCATTCCAACATCTGGATACGTTTATTTTTGAACCATTCCATTGTAGATTTGGCTTTATGTTTTGGATCATTGTCCTGTTGGAAGATAAATCTCCGTCCCAGTCTCAGGTCTTGTGCAGATACCAACAGGTTTTCTTCCAGAATGTTCCTGTATTTGGCTGCATCCATCTTCCCGTCAATTTTAACCATCTTCCCTGTCCCTGCTGAAGAAAAGCAGGCCCAAACCATGATGCTGCCACCACCATGTTTGACAGTGGGGATGGTGTGTTCAGGGTGATGAGCTGTGTTGCTTTTACGCCAAACATATCGTTTTGCATTGTGGCCAAAAAGTTCGATTTTGGTTTCATCTGACCAGAGCACCTTCTTCCACATGTTTGGTGTGTCTCCCAGGTGGCTTGTGGCAAACTTTAAACGAGACTTTTTATGGATATCTTTGAGAAATGGCTTTCTTCTTGCCACTCTTCCATAAAGGCCAGATTTGTGCAGTGTACGACTGATTGTTGTCCTATGGACAGACTCTCCCACCTCAGCTGTAGATCTCTGCAGTTCATCCAGAGTGATCATGGGCCTCTTGGCTGCATCTCTGATCAGTTTTCTCCTTGTTTGAGAAGAAAGTTTGGAAGGACGGCCGGGTCTTGGTAGATTTGCAGTGGTCTGATGCTCCTTCCATTTCAATATGATGGCTTGCACAGGGCTCCTTGAGATGTTTAAAGCTTGGGAAATCTTTTTGTATCCAAATCCGGCTTTAAACTTCTCCACAACAGTATATCGGACCTGCCTGGTGTGTTCCTTGGTTTTCATAATGCTCTCTGCACTTTAAACAGAACCCTGAGACTATCACATAGCAGGTGCATTTATACGGAGACTTGATTACACACATTTGGATTCTATTTATCATCATTGGTCATTTAGGACAACATTGGATCATTCAGAGATCCTCACTGAACTTCTGGAGTGAGTTTGCTGCACTGAAAGTAAAGGGGCCGAATAATATTGCACGCCCCACTTTTCAGTTTTTTATTTGTTAAAAAAGTTTAAATTATCCAATAAATGTTGTTCCACTTCACGATTGTGTCTCACTTGTTGTTGATTCTTGACAAAAAAATATAATTTCATATCTTTATGTTTGAAGCCTGAAATGTGGCGAAAGGTTGCAAGATTCAAGGGGGCCGAATACTTTTGCAAGGCACTGTAGATATCGAGTTGAAAATGTTTGTACCGTGACAATACTAGTAGCAAACCCTTCATTTATTGCATTATTTCTACAATATTTTTAGAAATAAATGGAAATGTAGGAAATAATCAAATAACCTTTTAACTCATTGGCTGCCATTGAGGGCAATAGACGTCCAATCCAGACACTGAGGGCTGAGCCATACGCCATATATAAATTCATATCATAGGATAAATTGATATGATCTATTGTGATGATTTTATACGAAGCATTTTTTTTCTAAATGTGTTCTTGAAATATGAAATGTTAAATATTACCTTTTTAAAAGGGACATAAATTGGCAGATTTCTGATCACAACAGATCCTGGGTCAGTCAAAAGATAAATCTGGATCTTGTCAATCTATTCAGCTTTTCTGAAACAGGCATCTGATACAAAATTGCCTCTTTGATAATCAATCAGTTGAGTTTGTCGAGGAGCCGCATCTCAAAGTAACAGCGCTTGTGTTGTCCAGAGCTAGGACTCAGAGATACCAACACACTCATCTACAGTTTATATTGAATTTTCATGTCAGCACTTTTCGTGAGCTGGTAAAATATAATTGTGTCATCCTTTATGAAGCAGTGTTGAGGTGACAGTACCCACAGAAGTGTCATTACTCTGCTTTTTATTAGGGTGTGAGGACGGGACATTTTGTTGGTGATGAATAACGTCTCCCTAGCGCGACGTCACTGTGGTGGTTGTGTGCTTCACTGAATGTACATGGGTCATTGAAAGTGAAATCAATTCCAAATGAAGAATTAGATCTGTTCACCGTAATGGGTTTTATTTGACAGCCATCAATACCAACATCGATTTGCAAGTCCAATTGAATCTTGTGAGACACAAATATCGGCAGAGCCCGGCAACAAATGTAAGAAAGGTGTAGAGTGGCATCTGTAAATCAATCATGATTTTCTCCGAACGACTGCACATGAGCATATCCAGATAAATAAGGTCAGGCATGTGGAACTTAACCCTTTGTAGCGCACTCATTGAATATAATGGCTGTCTTTGACGGCACTAAGCGTCCAATCCATTTTGACTGGACGGCGAATGAATGTCCAGGCGTTTATTCACGTCTATTGCTGTCGATGGCAGGCTATGAATTAAATACCATGAAGGTATATAAATGAAAGAGAGAGAGAGAGAGAGAGAGAGAGAGAGAGAGAGAGAGAGAGAGAGAGAGAGAGAGAGAGAGAGAGAGAGAGAGAGAGAGAGAGGACGATTGAGAGCCATGACCTTTTAAGATTTAAATAAAACACTGGCATTTCTCCCATTTTTGTTTTGTTGCGCAAGTTTTTTATAAAATTATTCTATATGATTCTATTGTGGAATAACACGTTGGTGCTCAACTATGCAAGTGCTTCCATGTTGTGGATTACACTTTAGGAATAATTTATTTTAGATTCTATAGAATACTAAATTATATCTTTTTTTTTTTTTTTACTATATAGTCTCTAGAATACTTTACGTTACGTTGCTGTATACTTTAGTTTGCATGCAATCGGCACTTTAAATATTATTATATTAGTAGTATTTAATCCCGATTCGTCATATATTTTCATCCAACACCAATCGACAGCATGTTCATGTACATTGAGAACTAGTGCTGCGTGTGGTGGCTTGAACAGGCATTCAAGTGGGCATGATGAAACAAAATTTTCACATTCAAATCAACACAGTGATCATTGTTTGTGTTGTGTAATATATAGTAGCTTTATATACAGTATGATTGTTAGTAAATTCCAGTGTATCAACATTTTTGATGGCGTCAGACCCATTCTTAGCAATATATGAAGTCAACTTCCAAAGTTCTGCACAGCTGTTTTAGCTTAGACAATGCTATCAGTAATGAACCTTGTGCTACCCAGATAGCAAAATATAACTTAAGGGACATGGGCCAGGTGTACTGAAAATTTTGGCCCAATTTCGTAAAACAGATACGCCCTAGTGTCTTTTTGAACAATGGGCCAAACTCAGTATGGATCCACTTGACAAATCAGCAAACAGTTAAAACACCAGTCAAACGTTTAAGTTCTATGCATAGTTCTTTACCGTGTTTTCCGCACTACAAGGCGCATCAAATATAAGGCACAACTTCAGTGAATAGCAGATTTTAAAACTGTTTTCCTTTATAGGGTGCACTGCATTATAAGGCGTCGTAGTAGTAGTTGTTGGGGTTGCATTATGCATCCATTACTAGATCAGGGGTAGGCAAACCGGTCCTTAAGGGCTGCAGTGGGTCCTGGTCTTTGCTTCAACTGATTCAGCACAGACATTTCAACCAATGAAGTTTCAGCGGAAACAAGAAGCACCTGACTGCAATCAAGTGAGTGCACTTGATCTGCAACTTCTTCAAAATGCTGCTGCTCGATTTTTAACTGGTACACCTAGACGTGAACATATTACCCCCGTGCTATCATCCCTCCACTGGCTTTCCGTACATTTTAGAATTGATTTTGAACTTTTACTGTTTGTTTTTAATTCTATTAATGGCCAGGCTCCTTATTTATCAGAAATTTTAACCCTCCGTAACTCTGGCAGGGCTCTTCGTTCCACCGGCCAGCTGCTTTTTCAATTTCCAAGGTTGAGACTTGAACAGTGGGGAGACCGATCTTTTGCAGTTGCTGCCCCCAGGTTGCGGAATAGCCTACCCCATGAAATCTGCACCATTCCGAATCTAGGCCTTTTTAAATCTCGGTTAAGACACACTTTTTTAGACTCGCTTTTTCCCCAGACTAGGGTAGCCTGGTTTTATTTCTTAAGGGTCATAATGTTTTCGGATTTTATTTGTTTAATTTAGGGCTGTCAAACGATTAAAATTTTTAATCGAGTTAATTACAGCTTACAAATTAATTAATCGTAATTAATCGCAATTCAAACCATCTATAAAATATGCCATATTTTTGTGTAAATTATATATATTCTGTAAAATAAATTGTTGGAATGGAAAGATAAGACACAAGATGGATATATACAGTACATTCAACATACGGTACATAAGGACTGTAGTGGGCATTTCACTCTACTGTCATTTAAATCTATCTATGCTGTCCTCACTCCGAAGCGTCTACTTTTTCCAAAGCTAGACAGCTAGTGAACGACGCCTTAATAATCAGACTTCTTCCTTTTTCATCTGATTTATTAATAAAATAGCCTCAAACCATTGTCCTCTTTAGACCGTCATAAAACTACAAAAAAAAAAGTACACAAGCATTGCATTAGCAACAACGTTAGCTTAGCACGCTATACAGGTTCACTAAACATAAACAAAAAGCGTCTCATACAAAAAATAGAACATTTCGCTTACTAACATAATATGTACATTCTTTACAACAACCATACTTACGGACAAATTTTGTCCAAGGATCATATAAGCACAACATTACAACGTAGGCTTCAGCCCGAGACGTCGTGCAGCCATATGAACTGGCAAGAAAAAAATAAACCATGTCGCAAAGCGACCACAAGAGTTCGCTGTTGTGCTGCAGCACAAAAAGCCTTGCTGTAAAACTTACCAAAAGGCAGAACACTGTCTGAGCGGGACATGTGCGTTAATTGCGTCAAATATTTTAACGTGATTAATTAAAAAAATTAATTACCGCGCGTTAACGCGATAATTTTGACAGCCCTAGTTTAATTGTTTTATTTGCTGTTTTGACTTTTTTCGCAATGCGTTTTATTTTATTTTTTTCCCATAACGTCATACTAGTATACTATTTTCCTGCCTTTTATTTATCATGAACCATGTTTGTCTTTGTTGTAGAGCACTTTGAGGACCTTTCTGGGTTTTATAAAAGGCTATATAAATAAATTTGATTGATTGATTAACTTGTAAGAAACCAGATTGATAGAAGGCTGTCCTCATGATGGGTTTGAACAAAAACCCTTACCCGCTGCGGCCCTTTGGGGAATAGTTTGTTCACCCCTGCAATAGATGAAGCTGCGTTAAAGGGAATGTCATGCTATGATTAGCTAATATTGATCCATGTATAAGGCACATCGGATCATAAGACGCACTATCGGCTTTTAGGAAAATTGAAGGCTTTTAGATGCGCCTTATAGTGTGGAAAATACGGTACATTTTTCCGACTCATTGTCAGCATTGACTTGTCATAGTTAACCGATCTTCACATACTGGAGCACTTTGGCAGCAGTGCATCTACAGCTGTCTCTAACAGGCATAACTAGGGATGGGAATTGATAGGATTTTTACGATTCCGATTCCATTATCGATATTGCTTAACGATTCGATTCTTTGTCGATTCTCTTATCGATTCTAATTTGGGGAAAAAGAAGAACAAACGTTTTGATTGGCATTGAGTTTGTTTAATCAGAAGTCACAACCTTAAAAACTCACAACAAGGTCAAAAGAGGCTCAAAGCCTCAATATCAACTGTGGCAATAAGTGGCAAATGCACAAGAATGTAACATTTTACTGAAACATTTTTCTAATAGAAATAAAAAATATTGGTATATATTGGCATATAGGTCGTTGGTCTGCCGTTAGCAATATGTGTTAAACTTGCAGGGGTCCCCAAACTTTTTCCAGTGAGGGCCGCATAACTTTTCCCTTCTCGGATGAGGGGCCGGGGTCAGTTTGTAACAGAAAAAGTGTGACGATTGCAGGACTGCCTAAATGTAAAAAATTATTGTTTGTCAGAATGCCACAATCAAATAACCCTTTCTGGATATTTCACGGAACAAAAGTAAATAAAATAATTATTAATAATAACACTATTAATCAAATAGATAATAACCAAATAACCCTCTCTGAGTTCTTCACAGAAAAAGGCGAGAAAATAATTAACACTATTGAGAAAAAAAAAAAAAAAAAAAAATTCAAAATGCTCTCTGGTATTGTTCAGGGGGCCGGACCAAATGTCGGGGCGGGACGTAGTTTGGGGACCCCTGTTAACCCTTTAAGGTCTGGGCCTATTTTGTCTGATTTTGCATGCCTTTGAAGTTGCCTTTATATTTCAAAGAAAGAATTGTTTACGATGGCCTGGTTTGGTCCCTTTTTTTGTGACACCTTGAACTTCATGTCCAAACTGTTGTTTCATTCACTGACCAATTATAAATCATCATTTTGGGCCCAAAAAGACCAAAAATTCCAAAATCGTTTTGTCAAATTTTTTAATATTGATGTCCAATTGACAACCAAACATGCGTAACGAACCGTTTTGAAACTTTGTAATATTTATTCAACATGTTAGGATGAACATTCAACCAAAAAAATTTTGAATAAATAGTCTTATATTTGACAATTCAACATAAACAACAGGTATAGCCATAGGCGTTTTTTGCCTGTATACATGCTCTAGTCAAAACAGGTTATATACAGCAGACCGAACAGTGAAAAAATATATACCATCTAACACAAAAAGTGTTTAGAGGCCATCTCTTTATGAGTTTAGGTATTGCGGCCCATCACCTGATGAAAACTATGTACACACAATCAAGCTTCTTGAACACACATTTATATAGACAAATTGAGAAGACTGATTGTGGGGAAAAAAATATATATACAACATTGGGAAAAAAAGTATTTTCAAAAATATTTACAATAAACAAGTTAAATTTTTTTCAGGCATGCCACTCCGAAAAGCAGTTTCGTCCTGGAATTCGACACAGGGCGACATCACACAGCCCACACTTCCATGGGGTGTCGGTCCTCTTTCCACCCTTCCATTTTCATTTCACTTTACTTTCATTGTCACTATAAATGTACATGAAAAAAAGTCAGTATTTATGAAAATAATAAAGTATAAAATAAAAATATATACAGCAATAAATAATAATGGAAATCTATATGTATGACAATAGAAAGAATACCATAGCTGAATATGTGCTACATCCCTAATCTTCATATAGAAAGAAGATCATCACAATTATAAATTCCTGCCTTGGATACACACAGTGCACGTACGACTTTGATCTGATATGCACATTTTATTATTATATACACAAACACACACTTATATTGCATCAAAATTAACTTTGTCTTGCAATATCAAAAGAAACTTTCAAAAGAAACTTTTTCAGCATCAAAAAAAAAAAAAAAGTGAGTTTGCTTACCTCTGCTCGTCGATGGCGTCACCCACGTGTTCAAATCCGTCACTATCTTCACTCGAGGACTCTTCCGAAGAAGACGATGATGACGAATTTGGACCATCCTCTTCCTCAAGTTGATCAAAAAGCACAATTGCATGCGCTAAATTTAGTTTTCCGTTCATTCTCAAAATCACACAAAGTCGCTGCTCGAGCCACACGGCCGTCGCTCGCCACCTCGCTGCTTCAGAACACTCCTCCCTCTCGTTCGGTGGAACCTCGCACGGCAGTTATATTTATTTAAAAAACGCATTTTGTGCTTCCACTGTGACTTCGAAAGGGTTCGTTTGATTTGTGTTTTTTTCATGGAGCTTCCGTTTTGAAAAAGGACAAGAAATGATGGAAATATAGACATAAACAAATGATCCATGCAGCGTTTTAATGTTTTTTTGAGAGGACAATAAAACTATAAAACTTAAATGACAATATCTCACGTTTTAGTTGGTCGATTGACTTCAAATAATAACGAGATTAAACCGCAACTTCCGCACTTTAAAACGAGACCAACCAACGGCATGTGGGTGACGTAATTAAAACGTGAGGGCGCTTCAAAGACGACGTGCGCTGAGGACGCGCCGGCGCGTCCTTCGACTCTCAAAGGTTAAAGTATCATTTACCAGTATATTGAAATGCATGCCTTTTAGTTGTTATGGCGCTTTCACGCTCAAGTGGGGGCGCCCTTGCGCCTCCTCACACGAAGAAGAACGCGCTCACGTGAAGAAGAGCGCTCTTACACGCGAAGAAGAAATGCCGCAGTTCTTTGTTAATGCTTGTAAAATTTCTACAGAAGCTACGCCTGTATGTATAATCTTTTGTGTTGTTGTTGTGTGTTTCCACTCGCGATCGGACACTTAAATCCAGTTGTGTAGTGGTTTGAAAGATGTGCTAATGCTAGCGAACGCATGCTAACTGTTTTGTTATTACTGAATTAGCAGCTAATCATCGCTGATTTACGTTGATGCAAACCTGTTTGTTATTGGGGACGAAATTTATTTGTTTCATTTCTATTTTTAGTTTCACTCTTCAAGTGATGGTTGAATAAAGTCAGCAAATTATACCAACGTCTTCTGTATCGTCATTTCGGAGTTTAGCTAGCTGTATAGGCTAGCTGTCTCGGTGAGGACAGTGCAGTCTATTCCCTACCGATGCAGTTATCTCCCCCTTCCCTCCCGATGCAGTTATCTCCACCTTGCAATGATTGCAAGTCGCTTTGTTGTAATTTTTCCTCATGAAGTGAAGACACACTTTCGAGCGTTTGAACCTACGTGCTGTCATTGTTATGTTTACGGCTGCAATGCTCGTGCTAAACCATCGTAACCTTTCATTTTCACCCTCTTTCCTGGTGAAGTGTAGCCAAACTTTGGAGTGGGTGGTTCTTGGCGCCATGCTAGTTTGATGTGTTTGGACAACAAGACAGTCACGACGCAATATGCGTCTTCAGGACTCGTTAAAGTGATCGTTAAGGCTTTTTTATTGTGATGTCGAGGCCTCGAAACACTAGGAACCGGTTCCGAATTGGAATCGGATTTCGATTCCCATCCCTAGGCATAACAGTTACTATATTGCTACATTTATAATTAGTTTTGGGCTTTATTAAGTGCCAGCTACATACCCACTTATTAAAGTACCCTTTGCATTGCACAAAGAGAGGTCAGATTTGGATTTGGCTCCCCAAAAATACTAAGAACAAGTGTTTGGATCAATGCAACAACTGTTTTGTTCACCAGTGTAAGAAGTCTGGCTTTGTTCAGGAAGTTTTATAATTCTATTCTACATTATTTACATTTTTTTTAATGTATTGAATGTGGGGTCTGAATAAAAATCCCATTTACTATTGCTGTTATTTATCGCATTAAACAACCATTTCTAGTGTCTAGTCTATAAACAGAACTCACTGGTGGTAAAAGTGGACTGTTGGTCATTTAGCTCATTTTATTAGACTTGTTTCAGCAAGAAAGGGAAGTAAAAAAGAAAGAACCAGGGGATCCTAATCATGAGTTATTAAGGCAGAGGGGTCACTCCTGGGAGTCACACTTTAAATAGAGCTCCAAAGTTTTCGCCTTAATTTCCTATGCACAACCAAGCTAAAGCCCACGAGACAGAGGATATTTAAGATCTCGCGAATGAGACAGAAACAGCATTTAATAAAGGCAAAAGATGAGATACATGTAGATTAAAGTATGAAAGAATAATAAAGTCAGAGCAGAGCTGCAGGGAACTGTAAGGTCTTATTTTCCTTTTCTCATAACGGGGATTAAGTACAAATATCCCCGCTGCGGGTATTAACTTGTGGCAGGATTGTTCTGTGTCATGATCACTTCTCAGCGCTGCTCTCTAACAGAACAGACAGAATCATCCTCAGTGGATAAACATCTATAGTGTTCACTTGCTAAAGAGTGTTTCGAATCCGTTGCCAATATATCAAACCTACATACTTATCATGTTCGGGATTTTTCATTTGGCCAATTTCAAGCTTGAATGCGCGACAATATTGCCGTTCTTTCACTGCAACAGCATTAGTACATGTCTCAATGGTAAGTTTCATTTCACAGGTTAATTTTGTTCTTGTTAGTGCAAACAGTTCTTGAGGGAAAAGCAGAAAATGTATCTTAATCTTTTATAGGACACTCTTAATTCTTTGGCTGCCATTGACGGCCAATTTATTTTGACTGGTAGGTCTGAATGAACATACTTAATTGTAACTCCAAAAACAATTCATACTTCGCTCAACAATAAATTCTCATTGATCTTTCATTGCATATTTTGCTGATTAGTTGTAATTGAATTAGTTATCCAAGTGTACGATTATGAGCACAACTGGCACTTGCTCCTTTTCCTTTTCCAATGTGCACATTTCATCAAGACTATATGACAAGAATGCTTCAAACTGGGGTGAGGTGCAGGAAAACCTCACTGCAATTAAGAAGACTCCTTCCCTCCGGCACTTTATCATTTAACTTTGAGCAAAATTTGACAGCGTCTCATTTATCGGTAGTAGATGAGAAAATGGTTTACTAATTAGAATTACTTTTTTCGAATCAGAGTTTGGGCAGACATATTTTATGACTCATTTTCTTTGGTTGCTTAACAGTGTGTTTGGTATCGCTATGCTGAACTATCAAACTTGCACAGTACTCACAGTCAGTAAAATTAGATTAGATAAGCCTGTACAATATAATGAAAGGCCACTAGCATTTCTGAACCTTTTAGCTTAATGTGAATGCTACCGGTCACAATTCTTAAAGGTAACCTCGGACTTAAATACTTGCAGGCTCTATTAAGCCACAATTGTTCTCTTTTACTAAAATATGTTACTAGGAAAACATATTTAACCCACCCTTATTTGATATTACTACGTTTAAGTATTTTCTTCAGGCATCTTTAGTATGTTTTGTCTGTATGCATCTAAACAAAAGCTAAAAGCACACGGTAGTACTTTGGGTGTCAAATTCGCCTCTTGTAGCACGTTTCGTCGGTGTAGCACATTTTGGCAGAACGCCTTTTTTTTTTTTTTTTTACTCTCGTCACGTCTCATCCCGTTTTTCCTGTTCATTTTGCTTTTGCTGCTCATTTTGTTAAATATCGACAGTGGTGTCATGCTCATTAATGTTCCTCTTGGGTTCAAATTGAAAGGGTTGACCAGATTACATCTTTATGTCGCTAAAGTCATAATCTGGAAAACCCGGCGCGTAACCATGTGACGTGTCCGCCCTGCGACATCAACAACAATGGCGACCAACTAGTTAAACTAATTTTACAAATTGTATAAAAACAACATCAGGAGGGGTTTCAATGTCAAAAACTATTTTAACTTATAGTAACGTTTTATCTTTTAAGAACTACAAGTCTTTCTATCCGTGGATCCCTTTAAAGAATGAACTAAGTAGGACATGGAAAAATAATGATGCACATCTCTTTATATACTGTACATCTTCAACATTACTAGGAAACCATATCTAACCACTATTAGTACCTTACAACCAAACATTGGCTTTGGAACGTTGAATCACAGCAACTCGATATGAATAATAAGCAATCCAAACAGTAACAAGGGTCGAAAAGATAATGGATAGCAAGCTATTCAGTTAGCCTGCTATGGCCAAAATTCTCGCGCTAGCGTTCGACTGCAATGTATGTCTTTTTGTGGCTTTCAGGTAACTCGAGGTGCGAACATCATTAAAGACACGCTGATTTTACCGAGATATTATCGCATACTTACCTTGTTTCGATCCCAAATTCCGTGTAGTATGTATCACCGAGTGTCAAGACACAGCGGTGAATGGCCACAGACGGACTTTGTGGGTATTTTATGGGTAAAACACGGTAATATAACAAGGGTTGCGATGCAGAAGTCAAAAACAAAAAGGAGTGGTCTTTTTCAAATATTTACCCTATTAAGTGTTTTTTTTTTTACACTTTGTGTTTGTTTGGATCGATTATTTATCATCTAAACTATCGGGGAAAATGCGACAGTAACAACAAATACAATTAAGTGATAGTTATGAGGTAGATACTCATGACCTATTTACAGACACTGCTTTTTCAGCTTTGTGTGTGTTTTCCGCCAAATCTATATACTGTACTGGACTGTCTCAGAAAATTAGAATACACAATATTCTAATTTTCTGAGACAGTCCTGTACATTAATCCACCATTTAAAGCAGGGGTGTCCAAACTTTTTGCAAAGGGGACCAGATTTGGCGTGGTAAAAATGTGGGGGGCCGACCTTGGCTGACGTCCTTTACATAGAACAATATACAGGACTGTCTCAGAAAATTAGAATATTGTGTATTCTAATTTTCTGAGACAGTCCAGTATATGTAAGACATACGTATATTACATTACAGCTCTGGGAGAAAATACCTTTACTTTAACTTGTATATTTTAAATCAAGTACTTTACACTTTTACTTCATTATTTTTTTCTTAGATACTTGTACTTTTAACTTAAGCGTTTTTTTTTTTTTTAAACCTGTATCTGTACTTTTACAGAAACGTGAGTAGTTCATCCACCACTGCATGAACCAAGTGTGCCAACAAATGGTGTTATTTTGTGCTTTATATCAGTATACATTACGCTATGTATGTTTGGTTCACAAAGTGGCACATTGACTGAAAACAGATGCCTATCTGTGCATCTTTTCCCCATACACCCCCAAAGGAGCAGTTCTGAAGATTGAACCATGAGGCCTTGAACCACTGGATTAATGAGACAAACAAAAACGTGATTAGAACAAGTCACCACTTTCCAACCCTTTCTGATTTGTGCTTAATCGGCTTAGATTGATTTAACCCAGCGAGTGGTAGCATCATTTTTCAGCTCTAAAGTTCAACCTCAAGCAAAGAGAAAAGCCAAATCACCAACTGAATTGTTGAAAGCCTCCACCTTACTGTATTCACCGTAGTGTTGTTATCTAGCTGAATTAAATGCAGCAGAGGAATCTTCTACGTCGTCAATCAAAACAGCTATACTGTGCTGAACCGAGTCCCGTGGAGGACAGCTGCTATATAACAGCATCTGCTAAACAGGACTAATTCTCCTGGATGAAATATGTTACAGAGGCCAGCCATTTACTGGACTGATATCAGAGCTATATTTCAAGGCCTGGCCACAGCCTCTGCCCATTAGAGGCTGTGTGATGTATTTTAGCGCCACTTTATGTGCAGCTAGCTCTCAAAGAGCTACTCTGACATGATAGCTGATAGAAGAAGACTTGGCCAGTGTGGCGAGGAGAGAAGCCATATTAAAGCAGATAAACATCTGAAGAGGGAATTTGGCCAAGCGCTGAATATCCAAGCTCCGAAAAATACTCAAAGATGCCATCAACGGTTTGTCCTCCAAGATAAGTGGAGTACAGGCAGTTTATGACAAATGCGCAGACAATAACCAAGTGGAGTGAAAAAGTTGAGACTGTCGATAAACACTTTAAAACTTCAGGATTTTATTTTTGTAGCATTAAAACTGTATTAGCGTAAAGCAACACCTTTATCATGTCCACAGTGGAAAGAGTGTTGTTTAACTGAAAATAAAAATAGATTTTTTTTTCTGATGTGTAATAGTGAAGAAAAATATAAATAATGGCCAGTAAGGGAAGGGGGCAGCCATTTTCCCCTATAGGAAGGTCTCAGTTATAATTACGGATATATATTCATTTAGCTGCTTATCCTAACAAGGGTCGCGGGGATGCCTGAGCCTATCGCAGATAACAATGGGCAATAGGCAGGCATACCTAGAGACAATCTCGAATGCTCAATCCGCCGACAATTCATGTTTTGGGTGAATGTGTGGGAAAAACGGAATACTCAGAGAAAACTCACGTAGTCATGGGGAGAACATGCAAACTCCACATAGGAAGGCAGGAGCCTGGAATTGAACCCTTGATTTCAGAACTGTGAGATAGATGTGCTAGCTACTCATCCATCGTCCTGCCCTATAATTATATATACAGTACAATACATAAGTATTTAGTCAACCGTGCAAGTTCTCCCACTTGAAGATATTAGGTAGGCCTGTAATTGTCAACATGGGTAAACCTCAACCATGAGAGACAGAATGTTGGAAAAAAAAAAAAATAGAAAATCACATTTTTTGATTTTTAAAGAATTTATTTGCAAATCATGGTGGAAAATAAGTATTTGGTCAATACCAAAAGTTCATCTCAATACTTTGTTATGTACCCTTGGTTGGCAATAACAGAGGCCAAACGTTTTCTGTAACTCTTCACAAGCTTTTCACACACTGTTGCTGGTATTTTGGCCCATTCCTCCATGCAGATCTCCTCTAGAGCAGTGATGTTTTGGGGCTGTCGTTGGGCAACACGGACTTTCAACTCCATCCACAAATTTTCTATGGGGTTGAGATCTGGAGACTGGCTAGGCCACTCCAGGACCTCAAAATGCTTCTTACGAAGCCACTCCTTTGTTGCCGTGGCTGTGTGCTTGGGATCATTGTCATGCTGAAGTCGTCAATCGTCCTGGTCCCTTTGCAAAAAAAAACAGCCCCAAAGCATGATGGTTTTATCTGACCATAACACATTCTCCCAGTCCTCTTCTGGATCATTCAAATGCTCTCTAGCGAACCGCAGACGGACCTGGACGTGTACTTTCTTCAGCAGGGGGACATGTCTTGCAGTGCAGGATTTGAGTCCCTGGCGGCGCATTGTTTTACTGATCGTAACCTTTTTTACTGTGGTCCCAGCTCTCTGTAGGTCATTCACTAGGTCCCCCCGTGTGGTTTTGGTATTTTTGCTCACCGGTCTTGTTATGATTTTGACGCCACGGGGTGAGATCCTGCATGTTCTAATCATTGCTCCCACAGTTGATTTCTTTACACCAAGTATTTTACCTATTGCAGATTCAGTCTTCCCAGCCTGGTGCAGGTCTACAATTTTGTCTCTGGTGTCCTTCGACAGCTCTTCGGTCTAGGCCATAGTGGAGTTTGGAGTGTGACTGACTGAGGTTGTGGACAGGTGTAACAGGTGCCATTAATACAGGTAACGAGTGGAGCCTCGTTCGACCTCCTTAGAAGAAGTTAGACCTCTTTGACAGCCAGAAATCTTGTTTGTAGGTGACCAAATACTTATTTCCACCCTAATTTAGAAATAAATTATTTAAAAATCAAACAATGTGATTTTCTGTTTTTTTTTTTTTTCCACATTCTGTCTCTCATGGTTGAGGTTTACCCGTGTTGACAATTACAGGCCTCTCTAATCTTTTCAAGTAAGAGAACTTGCACAATTGGTGGTTGACTAAATACTTATTTGCCCCGCTGTATATACTAGTATACACACACAAATATACATATATATACATACAGTGAGGAGCAGAGGTATTTGCACCCATTGTGCTTTTGCAAGTTCACCCACTTAGAAAATAGGTACAGGTCTGAAATTTCAATCATTGATGCATTTCCACTTATAGAGACAATCTAAAAAAAAATCCGAAAACCCACATTGTATGATTTTTCAATAATTTATTTGTAATTTACTGGGGTTAATAAGTATTTGCAAACCTGAGAAAATCAGTGCTAATATTTATTGCAGAAGCCTTTGTAATTACGGAGGTCAAATACTTTCTGTAGTTCTTCAGAGGGATTTTGGCCCATTCCTCCAAAAATATCTTCTCTAGATCTGTCCGGTTTCGGGGCTGTTGATGAGAAACACAACGTCTTAGCTCCATCCAAAGATTTTCTATTGGATTGAGGTCTGGAGACTGGCTAGGCCACTCAAGAACCTTGATATGCTTTTTACGCAGCAACTCCTTGGTCACCTTGGCGGCTTGGCTGGGAGGCCGAATTCCTTCACTTCGAATCATTGTTATGTTGTATGATCCAGCCACGACTCGTCTTCAAGTCTCTGACTGAGGGAAGGATGTTTTGGCTCAAAATCTGACGATACATTTCACCATTCATCCTCTGCTTTATACAGTACAGTCGTCCTGTCCCCTTTGCCGAAAAGCAGCCCATACCCCATACTTCACAGTGGGGATGCTGTTCTAGGGATTGTACTCATCCTTCTTTTTCCTCCACACACGACGGGTAAAGCTCTATTTTGGTCTGATCTGACCACATGACTTTCTCCCATGACCCCTCTGCATCATTCAGATGGTCCCTGGCAAAGCTGAAAGCTCTCTGGTCTTGCTTGTGACAGCAGCTGGATTATAACTGACTGTGGGGTGCACATGTGACACTAACGAGTTCAAACGGGTGGTGGGTAGTTACTCATGGGGTAAAGGTAGACTTTTTTAAGATAGACTGACAACTCTTTGAGTGTCAGAATTATTGCTGATTCTCAGGGCATAGACTTCATAATGATATTTGACGGGACACGGGGCACAGGGCCGATTATTAGGGGGCCTATATCCTTCAAAGCTGACAGAGTCGAAACACAGACAAAGAGCTTTTTCCGTTGAAAATTCTTGTGAATAAACGCTTAAATCCCTGAATTCTTTATAGATATGGACGTAAAACAGCCTCGATTCTTGGTTAAAAGCAAAAAAAAAAACAGGGCAGTTAGCATTTATTTTACATAAAATGTCGAATGTGCTTCTAGTTTTTAAGCCACTGTAGCGCAGCCTTATCACCACAAAGAGCTTTTTCCGTTGAAAATTCTTGTGAATAAATGTGTAAATCCGAGAATTCTTATATATATATATTATATATATATATATATATATATATTAGGGCTGTCAAAATTATCGCGTTAACGGGCGTTAATTAATTTTTAAAATTAATCACGTTAAAAAATTTGACGCAATTAACGCATGCACTGAATGAGCCGCTCTCGCATTGCCTCAAACAGATTTCAATGAGGCCGTTTATGGACAATAAGAGTGAAGAGAATGCCACCGGCTGCTTGGGGGAAGCGCAGCGCCGTTCCATACTAATGTTATTCCTTCTAATAGTGGGAGAATTAGTAGTTGTGAGATGTTTATGCTGTTGCTTTGTGCTCCACATATATTTCTGTAAGTTTGCTTTCTTTTAGTGGCAATTATGTGTCTTTTGTTGTATTTTGGGTAAGATATGCTCAGAGATATATCTGTTATAAAGGCGAGTGGACACAGGCGTTCTTTGGGCTGCGCCTTTTATTGGCATACGCTTCTGCAACTCTTTCACAACAAACAGAAGTATCATTTAGTGAAAGCACAAGAAAAATAATATTGCTATCTCTCAAAAAAAATAATGTTCACAAAAAGAAAAGCACTTCAGTCTGTAGTAATGAGGCCCTATTCTCACACAGCTAAACAACAATGCAAAGTGAACTGGCATTACTCAGAGTTTGGTCACTCAATTCTTATTATTGTTATTTTTATTCTTATTATTATTATATTAACTCTACTTTTGATTGAAAATCGTACAAATTTTATTAAAACGAAAATATGAAGAGGGGTTTTAATATAAAATTTCTATAACTTGTAACTATAACATTTATCTTTTATGAACTACAAGTCTTACTATCCATGGATCACTTAAACAGAAAGAATGTTAATAATGCCATTTGTGTATTTATTGTTATAATAAACAAATACAGCACTCATGTACAGTATGTTGTATGTATATATCCGTCTTGTGTCTTATCTTTCCATTCCAAAAATAATTTACAGAAAAATATGGCATACTTTAGAGATGGTTTGGATTGCGATTAATTACGATTAATTAATTTTTAAGCTGTAATTAACTCGATTAAAAATTTTAATCGTTTGACACCCCTAATATTTATATATATATATATCTTTGGACATAAAACAGTCTCAATTCTTTGTTAAAAGAACAAATAACCAGGCATTTAGTAATTATTTTACGTAAATATGTTGAATGTGCTGTTAGTCTTTAAGCCACTGTAGTGCCGCCTTATCACAACAAACAGCTTTTTCCGATGAAAATTCTTGTGAATAAATACTTAAATCCCCAAATTCTTTATATATATGGAGGTAAAACAGTATTAATTCTTTGTTAAAAGAGCAAAGAACCGGGCAGTTAGCATTTATTTTACGTGAATATGTCGAATGTGCTGCCAGTCTTTAAGCCACTGAAGCGCCACCTTGACACCCCATAGCTTTTTCCGTTGAAAATTCTTGTGAATAAATGCTGAAATCCCTGAATTCTTTATAGATATGGACGTAAAAGTCTTGATCCTTGGTGAAAAGCAAAAAAAAAAAAAAAAAAACAACAACAAAAAAAACCGTGCAGTTATAATCTATTTTACGTAAATATACGCCAATGCCGTAGCAGTTAATTTCTTCCATTGCTTTTTTTTCACAATGTTTCAAAAGGCATGCATGTTATGAAAAATATTACAATTACCTTAAAACCTTGAACAAATCACTCCCGAGACAATCTTTCCTGTTTGTATGCGGTACAGCTTTCGTACATTTTCAACCTAAATCCGGCGTTAGATCACTGTGTTCATGTGTTTGAGAATAACTCCTCTTGATATGGGTAGGCCCCCTACTTGAAGACGTGGCGCAGTGTATGATGGATGTGAGCCGTCAATATCGTTATGAAGTCTATGCTCAGGGGTGCAAATACTTATGAACCCCAGTCAATTACAAATAAATTATTGAAAAATCATAAAATGTGATTCCGGATTTTTTTTTTTTAGATTATGTCTCTATAAGTGGAAATGCATCTATGATTGAAATTTCAGACCTCTATGTATTTTCTAAGTGGGTGAACATGCAAAATCACAAGGGGTGCAAATACTTTTGCTCCTCACTGTATATGTTTAATGTATTTATTTATCATTACTGATTTTCTTTTTTACAGACATTATAAACCATTCTGGCTGTGGCCCACAATAACACTTTTTGAGGGTCTTTTCCTGCTGTTGAGAAACGGAGAATCGTACAGTATATCTAAATCTCTTCAAAGGCTGAAGCAGTTTTAATGTACCACATAGGAGTGTGGCATACTCTCATTGTGGTTGTTTATATTGTGTTGCTTACTTAGAAAATACAGAAGTACAGAAAAAGGTTAGGAGGATAGAGAGAAAGATATCAAATTCATTTAAACGAGGAGAACTCACTGTGAATGCTCATCTTTCTGTGCGATTGACAGCACTGGGCGTAAATTCATTCTGACTGGTAGGGTTGCAGAGATCACTTGCTGCCATCCTTAGCTCTCACAGTCAAAATGGATTGGACGTCTAGTGCCCTTAATGGCAGAAAATGTGTTCAATGAGTGGCCTATAAAAGGGTTGAACATTATTTCCCCCCATAATCTAGATGTCTTACCCTTTAAGAAAGCTCTTGTAATTGATATCTTTAGCTAGTTCAAATGGTCATGATTTTGAGACCTTTACTTTCTCTTTAGCCATACAATGAGGCAAAATTTCAGTGATGATTTGAACGCATACGAAAAATACATCAAATAAACCTCATCAGATAAAAACATTAATGATTGCTTTTGCTCATTAGCCTGAGCCAGAGGCTGAAGGTTCATCTGATTGCCGACCAGATGGAGCAAAGCAGGTTGACTTCTTTTCGGATGAAGAAATTCACCTTAAGCTGTTTCGAACTCTGTATGTTAGCACGTAAGCATCTGACATGAATGGTGAGGATGGATTGGATTTAGTACTAATTTATCGTAACTAGCGCAATTAGAACAACAAAACGTGCGTATAATAATACCATATTTTCAACAGATCTGTGTGAGACGACGCCAAGTAGCATAGTTCTTAAAGAGAATAAGCACCACTGTGTTGAGGTTGATTATCCCAGTGACTAATGCTCTGTCACTCGGTAGTGTGCAAGGGCCCAGTGAGGACCTCCTTTAATGAAGCCTGAACAGGTGCTGAAAACCCACTGACATCGGTGGGGGACGGAGGTGGGAGGTGCGGGGGGAGTGCATGGACAAGAATTTTTGATGAATTTCAATTACTGATCTATTAAAGCTAATGAGGTAAATGAGCAGCCAGAACACATTTACTGGATCGCCTGAGACAAGACCTGAGCAGCTTGACATGTGTTCTGTGTGTGCGTGTGCAGTGATATCATATCTTAAATGTTACCGTTCTAAGTCAATAACTAACATTAGTATGTAAAAAGCTGTTTGTTTTTGGTTAACTATGATGCTCATTAGTGTTTTAATAATGGCGTTTTCTCCTATAGTTGTATATGTTGTGTGAAGGTTAAGTAATTGTGCCCTCTGTTGGACAGTTTATTGAAGCACACAAGTGTAGATTGTTTCATTCTTGCAAATGTACTGCCATCTGTTGGGATTTAGGTGAAAAGGTTTCTGCACTTTGACAATGGTAGACGTACAATCCGTTTGGCTGGCAGAGGTTGGCAGGGAATGATCGATGCCAGCCTCTCCCAGTGAAAATTGATGAGAAGGCTAGCGCTGTCGATGCACTGAAATGGGAGCATTCAAAGTCAATCCTCCTGTTTAAATTGATTGGAGGTCTATTAATATCCAAGGTAAGCAATGAGTTGATCGTGAATAGTCTCGCTGTTTTTCCTTTATTATTTTTTTCAAAATAAAACAATAAAAAAGGGAAACACTTAATATTATTAATTTAAAAAAAAAAAAAAAAACTTATTTCTTTTGATTCATTTTAATTGTGTTTTTATGAACATTTTCCTAATTTACATTCGATTTATAAATCATATTAACACAATGATCATTAATAATGTACATACAGTATATTTTAAATCTAATCTTATTTGAGACCTGCCATCAAAAGTTGGGTCATTTATGCCATCCGTGCAAGGGGGTAGGTTTGCATAGGGACGGTTGAGACATAACACTAACAACATTTCAGGATGCTCAAATTGTCCCCACCAACTTTTAAGCGACCTTATTTGCATTATATAATGAGTTCAGTTACAGTAGATGAGTAATTTAGATTATTACCATATGTTGTAAGGATAGAATTGACCCTACCATTATTAAGTGAATTATTTTTATTATGTTCTTACATTTACTCATTTTCACTTGCTGAATATGCCAGTCCATTTTCCCCTTCAAACGCACGTTTGATTTGCTGATGACTTGTATTTATTTAAGAAGTATTAATTTATTTTCTGCATTATTTATTTAAAAATATTTTTATTCGCAGCCTATGCAAACATTTTTTCAGATAGTCATGATTGAAGAGCAGTAGTGTTTCACCTGAAGGAAAGCTCCATTTTTATTTACCGGTATTTATTTTTAGACGCTGAGATGTTTTTTTTTTAGTTGTCGTAGTTTGATTTATTCAGACAGATAATGTGGAGTGGTCTTAAGACAAATGCTTATCTTTTGCATTCCTTTATATTTAAGAGATTATTAACAACATGTATTTGTGTATCTTAATGTAATTTATGTTCAAATACTGCAATATAAATGTCTGGATTTTTTCTGGAAGTTTTCAAGATGTTTCTTTAGTAGTTTTTGAAAACAAAGGTTTGAATCGGACGTTGTGTCACCTGAACCAATACACGTGAACGTCAGTATAAGTCAATACAGATTTATTTTGCATTGATTATTTATTTTAGCCTATCAATTAATTGGTTGATATTTGTGAAAAATGTAGCCCTGACCCCCGTTCACCCAATCTGTTTAGTCTTATTACTCTCCCATCGCCAGCAAAAAGTGTACATGTATGTTATGCTGTTATATCGCTGTTATACCAATGTTGAGACCAAACCTACGCCCTTGCATCCGTGCATACTTAATGTTAATATTATGGCCTACGTGACCCAAAATGTGATGCTCGCATATCCTATACACCCCCGATTAAAAGCAAGGGTTTAAATCTGAGTACTGTAAGTTAAATCAAAGACACATAATTTTTATTACTTTTATTTTGTGTGCTACTTTTGTACTTTTTGAAAACTATTTCTCTTAGCTTGAAAGATTTTACTGAACAATTTAAGTGCATGTTTTGAGCAACAGGTCTATTTACTCATCAAGTGAGTTGACTAATGTTTATCACTGTAGATTTTAGGCATGAACAAATATAAAGCTTAAACCACTGTTGAAATATATCTTGCCCTCTTTCTCAGTGCTGCACTTGCTTCTGAGAAGATTCAGTATGTCAGCTCTTATTTGTGGTGTGAACGATTGGGAGAAATCGTTGGTGGCCGTCATGAAACGAAGCAAACGCTCTCCAGTCTCGCTGTTTGGATCGAAGCACTCGGTGATGTCGAAAGTGTTGGGGATGGAATGCTCCTCGAACTTCAGACCCAGAGTGTTCAGGGAGGCTAAGACGTCTTGGGATGAGCGATACACAGGGATGGTCTCATTGCAGAGCTCCTTTGAGAAAGTCCTCCAGAGAATGTCCCAGCCACATGAGGCTGTATCAACATGTATTAATTGTGATTAAACATCTAAATGCAGTATAAAGAGAAGCTCATAACAATTGTGCAACACAATTTCTGCCAGGCATGAAGCGGCAACGCATTTAAGAACTGTTTTGATCGATACTTCCGTACCCACAATAGCGTCTTTTTTCTTCCATATTTTGTACATGTTGTATTATGTTGTCTTGGGAAATATCCAATAATGACACAGAGGTGACAAAAGCCATGCAAACGAGGCTTTCTTACCCTTTTCCACAATGATCATGAGCCTGCCATTCTTGTTCAGAATGTTGTGGTAAAATCTGATAGTTTCTGTCACATCGTCAACGTAGTAAATCATCTGTAAAACACAGAATTGGAATGAATGTTCTAGAAAACATCGGTTTAAGGTAGTGTTGCACCGATACCATTTTTTGGCCCCGATACCGATACCTGGCTGTGCAGTATCGGCCGATACCGATACCATACCGATACCACCCCGTGTATATATATATATAATTCTCCCCCCCCCCAAAGAGCTGCATAATTGGATGTGAAATCATTGCTATCAAGTCTTTGTCAGACTGTTGCTTACCTTTGCAAAATAGGAAAAAGACTAGTACAAAGTATAATACTAGCCCAACAGTAAGAAAGTAAAAATAAGTTCATAATAATAAACTCTGAATGAACTGAGTAAACTTTTTTTAAACCTCTCAGAGGCCCAACTTTCATGAAATTATTGTCACATTCTGCTGCTGGTTAGATTGTGTTTTGTTGCTGGGCTGTTAGTGGGGGCGTTCCTGACGTCGCACCTGAATCCAATGCGGGCTCATCAACGCAGCATTTAAGCACGGGTGAGCTCAGAGAAGGCTGCCGAGATATTTGCTTTGCTGATCGCCATTTGACATCTCGCACTATAGTCTCGCTACATTTGCTTGTTACGCCCCTGCATTGGGTTTTTTTTCTGTTAGTGTGCTGCACTCGTTTGTAACCTCTACCCTGTGAAGGTATTTGAGTGTTTTTATTTTGGCTTTTTGGCTCGCTGCCTATCGTCTTAGTTAACCTTCGAGTTTGTAGTATTGAGCTCCGTCGACCTGCTGTCACGGACTCCTTTTGTTATTTCTACTATCCCGCGATCGCGTGTAATTTCTTTGTTTGCAATTAAACCCTTGTACATATCCCCCGCTTGTTGTCCGCTTCGAGGTCCAACCTTGTTTCCGCATTTGCAGACGATAACAATTATAAGTAAAAATAATTGACCACAGCATCCCGTCTCTCTATTAGCCTCCTTTTTTTTGGGGGGGGGGGGTCCCTTATTTCTATTTCTAAAAGGTGGCAACCCTACTTTGGAAACAGGCCCCAAATTACTGCGGCATTTCTTTCAGTAAAAGACAATAAAAGTAAAGTAGACGTAGTAAACTGACCAGAGATCGTTGCTCCGGTCCTGCGCCCTTCCTTTGGAGAGCTGTCCTACTCTTGCAGGCTCAAACTCGTTGTGTTCGTTCACGTTTCGTCTTCAAATGTTTTATCAGGTTCGAGATATTGAAACTGGCCGATTTAACTCCACATCTCGAAACTTTCAGGCCGCAAATCTTGCATGCAGCCATTGATTTTAATTGACGGGATTTCTATTTTGAAATATTCCCCGACCTGGCGGCGCCGACATAGCGGCCTTGTCATTGGTCAGGAGTGGCTATTGGCCCGTTCTCATTGGTCTGGAGCAGGCCAATAGCGATAGCTGCTTGGTGTTCACGTGTCATCATACAACACAGAGACAAAGTGTACTGAGCGCCAGGAGAAAAAAAAAGGCTGCGGTCAAATGTTATAATAATGGACCGGTAAATGGTATCGGCGCAGTCTTTGTTGGTACTCACCGATACCGATACCACCATTTTGGGCCGGATCGGCGCCCCCTGCCGATACTAGTATCGGTATCGGTGCATGTTTAGTTTAATGTTTTCAGTACAGTAAAATGTGCTATACTGTATGGATTCTACCTGAATCATGTGAATGAAGTCATATTTCTTCACGTCTTTGACTTGCTTTCTGTAATCTTCGCTGAGCATGACGTGCCATGTGAATGGTATCTTCTGAAGGTTATCGTTCTCTGCTACCAATGCTGAGAGTATTATATAGAATTAAAATATAAAATGCTTATTTGTACAACTCAATCCTCCTTGTGTGTTGTCTATACCTTTAAAGTTGGCAACCAATTCAGTGCTTCCCTCAACAATGTCAGCAGTGATGGGTAGACTGGAGCAAGTAGACTGCAGGAGAGACAACATTTGGACATCCACCTCACCTACGGTACATCAAGTAAAAAATTCAGCTCTCAACATGTGACTGCACATAGCATACAAAAAGAAAAAGGGGCTACATTTTACACTTTGTCTTTGCACTTTGAAATAATAGTGCTACAAAACAGTATGTGTGTTGATTGAGTGGGGTTGGATACACAGTAAAATTTGTAAAGTTAATTTTCCTGTGTAAATTATTTTGAGTTCATCGGTGTAGATGTGGGTATTGGGTTCACACTAGCAATGTTTAATATCGCTGTCGGAGACGTGTAAATTAGGTGAGTTGAACACAAACACCCCTGGCACAGTTAAATGTACTCTTGCAGAGTGAATGAGCCACACCTAGTTTAAGTGCATGTGTCAGTAAACAACTGTTGGGCCTCTGCACCCAAAGCCCCGCTCCACCACCTTCCAGTGTGTATAATTGTGTCAACATCCTGTTTGCAGGATTGGACAGATGAGCAGGGGTGAAAGTGGCTAGAATTTCTTGCCGGAACTCCCTGACAAAAAGGTCGCCACACAGCCAGATTTTTTTTTTTTTTCATCAAATCTCCTAAAACCCTAAACCCTACACATGCATTAGGCAACTGCATTACACTTACTGTAACAACGCATAGATGAGAAACTGATTTTCATTCAAAATTGTATTTCAAAGTAGCATACATTAACACATTAAGTACAAATGACTTACATTATGCACAGTGAAATGGAATATATTTTGAAGATAACACAAACTTTGACTTTTTTATATTATTAGGAATTAAGTTGCCTAACATAGGTAAATGAACAACAAACATTGACTTTTTATATCATAAGGAAATAAGTAGCCTAACATAGGTAAATGAACAACAATAAGTTCAAAGTGCACATAAACTATACTACCAAATGTATCACATTTGAGACAAGATTTTCTGGACCTCATTGCAGTAAAAAATGTTTAAAGCCTTATTGTGTTCAATCTCACTTCAGTTATTTTTACCATTAGAACTACATGTAATGCTTCATGTATCATTTATGGTACAAATTAGAGAACATATATATTTACAAATTAATTTTAAAATTTTTCTTTCTTTTTTTTTCAAATTACATTTAAGGAACACATAAAGCTTTCAAACTGAAACATTCTGAATTTTCTGTTCATTATTTCTGGGGACAGGCATTATAGGCCTATTTTATCACCATCAGATAAAATAAGTCTGTTCAACTCTTTCCTTTTCTTTTAAAGATCTGATCAATTTTCCGTTCCATTGCTCTTTTTTTTTTTTATATATAGAATTAATTCAACAAGCTTGTTCTTTTTGTTGTCCCAGAAAACATTTGAACCAATCAGAGCTTACTATCCATGCTGATCACATGTCAGTATGTCAGCCAATTGAACTTGCAACTGTTCCAGCCAGGGAGGGTGGTTAGCTGAGTGCATGCACCACGGCACATCAGACACACGCTGGGAGAACTTCATGCTGTCCATAGAATAAGTAAATCCTAAATATCTGTGGAAACGGATGACGCTACACAAGCACTTTATTATGCTTGTTGTAAACACTTGTGTATGTAAATCTGATGTGAGTAGATTGTTTTCCTCTTGAATATGCCTGTGTGGCAGCCAGGCAGGTTGTTTTTAGAATGGGGTTTTGACAGTTCGCGTCATATTTTCGGGATAACAGCACCGTTCCGGCGCTGAATTTCTTGCTGGAACAGAGTTCTGGCCCACTTTCACCCCTGCAGATGAGTAAACCTGGGACCAGGTGCAGACAATCATCATCCGCAGCACATACTTAAGCCGTTCCTAGGCTTCACTTCATCACCAGATTCACGACTTAACTTCACAAATTTTTGAATCCAGCTGTATCTAGTAGTGATGGGTCTGTGAGGCCTCATGAAGCGTATCAACACATTGACACACTGTGTTGATACTGTGTCATTGAATACCGACACCTGCTGGACATCAAAATTCCCTGCAGGCAACCCACTTGACAGACTGACACCGATTTGATGACCTAGCACATGGGTTCACTAAATCTGGACCTCGATGCCATCAAGCCTGTCGTGTTTTCTACGTCTCTCTCCCCTAACACACCTGAATCAAAGGATTATGTCTTCAGCAACCTCTCCAGAAGCCTGATAATGATCCTGATTATTTGATTCAGGTGTGTTGGAGGAGGGAGACATGGAAAACACGACAGGAAAAGTGGCTCTGAGGTCCGGATTTAGTGAACCCTGCCTAGCATGTAAAAAAAAAAAATCATTTAAGTCTTTGCACTCATATTGCATAATTCCATATCTTTATGTGAACATATCATAATGTGAATATCTAAGTAAAAATGGGATAATGAGGTAAAAATCAGAGAATAAGGATGCTTGTGGACTTTTTGTTCTGGTAAGATTTTATTCAAATAAATAGTTTAATTTCTATGTTTAAAATTTAGCTGGTTCCTTTTTTTTCCTTTTTTTTAATAAGCAATTTTTCCTGCTGTGGTCAACACACACTTGCATGGAACCTACGATGCCAGCACGCGCAAGAATTCCTTTGCCAGTTGAAAAACGTTTGGATAAGATGTCCCTTGGCTCCTCCAGTATTGCACCAGGATCTTCATTGTGTGCCATGTTCGGATCAGCCATGTATCGCTGCACTTCTGCAATTGCATCTACAGTTGCATTACACTTCATCATCTAAGTGCTACCATAGGCCATCAGAAAAAATATTGAAGTGGACAGTGAATAAATTATAGCCTAATTACCTATTTCAAATACATTTTCAACAAAGCTACTGTGGGAAAGTAAAGGTGTGGGGTATATCAGAAACTTTATTCTCATGCTTGGCCCAATAATGCCTCAGCATTGAGGAGGTGGCTACTGTTTGTGTATAACAGCTCAGAAGTAAAAATGTGACATTTCGCCAGCAAAAGATGTGAATAATAAACTAAGACTTGTCTTAAAATTAATTTTAATTTGAATGCAACATGACAAGTCGAAAATATGAGACAAACCGGGTGAAGATTGAAAAAAATACCTTATTCTCCGATGAGATCAAAATGATTGCACACGGCTGACAACGTGCATTTTCATTCTGTTTGGTCCACTTTCCACAGCACAAAGACAATGAGGAAGGAACCGGAAGATGTGGATTGTTTCAACAGCTCCATCGCGCTGACAGATGCGCTTCCTTTCAACACAGTTTGCCGCTTCTTGGCTGCGTCGACGCAGTTCATGCATCGGTCACGTGATTTTCTCAAAGTGGTACGCGCACCGACGCAGGGATTGCTCCATGTGCGCTGGCGCATTGGTGCTGCGGGACCCATCACTAGTATCTAGAGAGTCCTCGATCGAGGTCAGTTTGTTTCCCAAATGCAGTATCACCGCTTGCCTGCTTCTTCTGGCACATGATACCAACCACTTAAAACCTTCAATAAACATTGGTTACAAATGCCAGTTTACCCCCCTGTCTGCACTTGGGTCCCCCGCTCATCCAGAACCTTGACAACAACACAATGAATTTTTAAAATTAACACTCTTATTGTAAGAAAATAACACAATTTAGTATCTAAATGCATTTTATTGTTAGAAAACAATGGGAATGTTTAAAAAAAATACACAGTGCAAGGGAGTATCTCAATTTAGTGTTAAAAGTACATTTTGTTGCGTTATTAAATACTCGGCAATTACACTAAATTAGCTCAATTTAGTGTTAAAATTGCATTTAATGCGTTATTAAATACTGACAGAGTCAGATATTTAACTCTATTAATGAAGTAAAATTATTAACACTCCCCAAAGTGTAACTTTAATTAAGTACCCGTGAGAATTATATTAACTTAGAAAAAGTTTATTTTAACTCAGAGTTAAATTAACACTTGTGATTTTGCTGTGTAGTCTGTCCTAATTGGGCTCATTGCTGGTGAGCTGGAACCTTTCCCAGCCGACTTTAGGCAAGAGAAGGTGTACATGTCAAACTTGTCACCAGTCAATTGGCTGGCAACATATTAATAGCCACCGCATTTACAGAAAGGCAACAAATAACCTCAGCACCATTTCACTTGTTACTTACCTCCACCACTTCCAACACCAAGAACACCAAGACTGCTTTTATTTGCTGCAATTCTGCACCAACACAAAATAGAAATATTGTTGAATTAACATTCAGTATCAAGACAATTGGAGAAGAATAACTACATCATATTTTATTTACAGAAATTAAATATCATACTATGCTTTGAAGCAGTTTTACCAAACTTTGGGTTTTTACTCATCGATTTGTCAACTTTAACTCATTGGCTGCCTTTGAGGGTGTATCCATGTATTGTGTTCGGGTCAAAATGGACCCTTATTACAACTTTACTACTGTCCTAAAGGCTTTGTTGTTGTTGTTGTTGGTGTTGGTGTTTTTTTCCCTTGAAAACTATCTCTTTTGTTGACATTGGCGGCAATAGGCGTCCAATCCACAAGTACTGGGAGAGCTGGGACGAATGAACTAATGTTAAGTTCAAATGGAATGGACGTCTATCGCAGTCACTGGCAGTGAATCTCGTCAAAAATTACAATAAAACTCTTTAATTTAGTCCACACAAAAAATATATATACACTATATATAAATAAAAAAATAATAAACCCAGTTGTGTTGCATTATTTCTAGAGTCTTAACGGCTAGTAAATTGGAAAATCAAAGTACCTTTTGAATTCCTCGGGTAAGTGCTTCATGAGAAATTGAAGAATAGCTTCATGCTCGCCCGAGTGTTGCAGATAGAACTGAAAACTTTGGACATCGCTGCCCTCATACATGGTTTGCTTGGTCTCTGCCGCCATGATTCTGGAAACATGAAGATAATAGCAGAACAGTATGTGAGTGAAGATGTTAATTATCAAACCATTTGTTTACCTTGTTTGTCTGCTGTTAAGGATAAGGCAAATATTGTCAACCAGTCGAGTTTGATAGTTCCTCTTCACCCCACCTGGCTACATTGAACATTACGACGAAGTTGACATTGCAAATTTCAAAACAAAACTGACATGTCGCCGATCACATTTTTGGACTGTAAATTAGGGCTATAATTCCTTGCTACGTATATGTTCTTTGTTTTTCCGTCTGTGCGTGGGATTAAACTTGATCAATGTTAAATAGTTAAAGAATAGGATTGTTTATTACTTTAATTTTGACATTCCAATTTTACCGTAATGCTGTAACACATCAACATTTAGGCTATTGTTGTGTAACTCTTGATACACTTGCCAGGCGTTACATAACTGAGTTCATAGTAAAATGGAAACTCTACATTGAAAAATAATTGAATTTACATTAGCATAAATGCCCTCTTCTTGCTCACTAAAGTCTCACCTTCTCATGCTGCCCTCAAGATGGTGCCAATAGTTCAAGGTACAGTATTTCAAATACATTCGCTGTATGCAAATCCTGAAAAATTAACACGGTCAATGCAATGGGAGCATCTGATTTTATAAATGGAGAAGACAAAATAATGAGAAATTATTGTTGCCAGTGGCGTCGTTTGCCCCCCCCTAAAATATTATCAAGCCCCCCTAAATAATTTGCTGTTTTCTTTCTTCTTTTTTTTAACTAAAAAATGCTGACACATTCACAATGAAGTTTCAAGAATATTATTTTAAATCAATAATAATCTAACCTATCATTATTAAATAAAATATGATCATAAATCTAAGTTCCCCTCACCCAATTGAGTAAGGTAGAGAGCCCATTCAGGGCCTAATTATCCAACGCATTCCACTTGTTCACAAAAACTCAATTTGGACATTTAGGGATGTACGTTTTTTCAAAGGGTGTACTCACTTTTGTTGCCAGGGGTTTAGATATTAATGGCTATATTTTGAGTTACTTTGAGGGGGGGGGGGGGGGGGGGGGGGGAATAACTATTATATAAGCTGCACACAGACTACTTTTCATTGTGTCAAAGTGTCATTTTGTACGTGTTGTCCCATGAAAAGATATATTTAAATATCTGCAGAAATGCGAGGGACGTACTCACTTTTGTCATACTCTGTAGAGAACACCCACATCACTGAAAATCCACTCCAAGTTTTGCCTGTGACCTTGCTCGAAGTCAGTACCGGCCGGCGTTAGAGTATAACAGCATTTTTTTTTTTTCCAGTTGTGCGTAATCTAATTAATTACTTTACCCATTAGTGGCAACACCGTTACCATTACTGAGGACGTAAAGAGGCATGTTTCTACAATTTGATTGAATGAAAGGGGAAATGTCTGATTTTGACAGCTGTCTGGATACAGCAGAGCGTGAACAGATGGATGAAGGATGGACATAAGAAGGTTTTCCAAGAAAGCGAGTATTTATCACTGCTGGTAGTAGAAGTTAGCTCCATCCCCCGACTAACAGCAGAAAGTATCATGCAATTAATAAACCAACTGCTCTGTGTTTGACAAATAAAAACCTGGCTTGCACACCATAATCTCTGTGCATGTCTTACCTTTACTGTATTGCGGTTGAAAGTTACATTCCAGCTCTAAAATAACGCTGCCTGCTAGTTAGTCCGAAATGCATTGTGAAGGGCCTGGTTGTTTATAGCGTTAAACAGCATACGACAGGAGGAAAAAAGTCTTAAATGGCATTATTATGTGAATTAGAATCATATTTTGAGACAATTCGACTATATACAACAATTTAGCAAAGCGCAGATGACGAGAAATTTGTCTTTTAATCTACCGGTTAGCTACGCCTACCATTATAGGGCTTTAGCATCCCCAACAGGTAGATGACGTCAGCAGTAGACCGGGCTCATCGGTTTTACTATTCAGCCCATTGAGGGGGAATTATTCACAACGAGGAAAATGCGACGAAGAGAGCTGCAAAATGTCATTGTTTCTGTCTCTTTACTTCAGTACTTTTACAGGATATTCTTTTTATCCAAGTATTTTCCCCAATTGCTAAATAAATGGCATGGTCATGACAAATAACAGTCTTGTGCTAAATGGAATATGAAATAATAAAAATGCATTTATTCAGGACAATATGGCAAAAATACTCCATAATGGTCAAAACTGTCGACTTCACCTTTACTGTCGCACCTCCCGAACGATATTTTATGACACCTAAATCGGACATATGTCATTTCCCTTCCCCGGATTCGGAGAATGTAAACAAACCAGAAGGCGTGACAGCTAGCCGACATGCTAACCCGAACCGAGTGATGTTTCAAAGTCTTCAAAGCGGAAAATCACACATAGCTATCCTGGATTATTTGACATGACGACCCGGTTGTCGAATGTCTTAGCGGATCGGCAAACCGCCCGGCAGAGAGCAATTTACAGTTCGTTCCCCGGAGGAGGGCGGCTGCAGTTGTTGTGCAGCTAACGTGCTGCTAATGTGCATGAGGAGAGCTTTTTACATGCCTATCAATGATCAAACGTAAGTAGTCCTTTATTTAAAGAAAATTTGTATTGTTTAGTTTGTAATAGCTGTATTAATATTTGACATAACACTAAACAAGATGTTTACTCACTTCCTTGTAAGTCCAATGCTCCCACAGTAGTCGGGCTTGTTTTGGGCAATATCCACGGTGAATGGGAACCTTTTGAAACCCTCATACAGAATGATTTTTCTGCAGCCGTTTGGCTGATGTGATGTGAAAAATAAACGTATTAATCTGCAAAATCAGCTGAATCCTTCGTCCTCTTACACAACAGTACGCTGTATAGTGAAGAGGACGCTTTCTACCGTACACGTCAGAGCGCCCTCCTCCTCAATGCAAGACCGAAGCCAGAAGTCACTCATTTTCATGGCGCAGGATTAAAAAAACTAAATAAATATAGCAATTGCTCCCACACACATCCAAGTCGTCCATATCATTCAGGAGCATAAAATACCGCGTGTATTATGAAATAAACATGCTTTTTCGTGTCACATGCACTTTAAGTGTGCACACTTTTTACCACGATCTCTGAGGTGATTTCCTCCTGGAGTATCAGCTGTGTTTCTCACTTTACTTATAGATGATTACAGGAGCTGAGCTCATTCACATATGATTATCATCAGTGGATAGTCATAATAATACACTAATAATAATCACTCCACCATCTTTATTGACCTGTAGGAGTCAGAGCAGAGCGATAGACAAATTTGCCACCCTTAAAAACAGACGGCATTCTTTGATGCTTCCATCTACCAAGTAACTTGCAACTGTAGCCATTTTTTCCCGGTTTTTCTACTGTATTAAAAATGCAGTAGATGTTGTACTGTATAAAATACACTGAAACACCAACAGTAATAATGAATAAATTATCTGTCTTTGTTAGCTGTTTGTGAAGTTTTGTGCTTGTACGCTATGTTCTCTTACATCTTGGTCATCTCCTAGGGGCTAAGCCCCTTCCCGTTCTTAAAACCTAGTGACGCCCTTGATTGTTGCCCACAGACTTAGATTGGATTTTCACTGCCAGTCACACTGGTTAATAATGCACACAGAATAATCCTTCAAATCAAATGAACGTATTCAACACTAGACAAAAGGAGGAAAAATACATTCATTATTATATTTTAACATAAATAAATGTTTCAATTACAATTAATCAAAGTCAATCAGTATTCATTTTTTTAATTTTAAGAAACCAATGAGCACAGAAAAGAAGTGGACTACATTAAAATATTTTTCAAACTTCTCTTTTCTCTGTACTGGATCCCCAATGACCTTCATGTGGCTGAATCAACAGCTATCACCTCAATGTTGCTATTGAAATAAATTTTGCCGTCTGGCTTCAGACAACAAGCCGTATTTCGCAGAAACGTCATGACATCGTCTTTTAACTGGAGCGAGGCCGTTTGGCTGAAGTGATCCACATATGTGAGGAAGTCAAGCAGCAACTCGCCACTCTCGTCACCTTCGGAAAAGCATTCGGTGATATCAACTTCAGAAGGCAGAATGTAGCTCTTGTACTGCATTCCTTCGGAGTCCAGGATTTTTTTCACATCTGCCGAGGTCACACACCGACTCAATTCACATGCACAAATCTGACTGCTGAAAGTTTGCCACATCTTTCCCCAACCACTGTCACCTAAAAACGACAAGATAATGGCTCGTGTTTCACATGCATCTTTCGAGATCAACACATTTTTTCAGTCTGCAGGAAAAATAAAGTGTATACAAGTTTATTTTCAACCCACTAATAAAAGAACTTACTGTATAGGTACAACTCCTTACCAGACACTAGAGAAATGAGAAGCTTCCCGTTCTTGTCAAGGAGACTTTGGAAGAATCTGACAGTTGCGCCAAGATCCTTGACATAGTAGAGCATCTGTCAATTTTACCATAGATCAATGAGCTCCATGTTTGGATTTGTGGAATGCCTAATTCAAATGCGCCAGCATATTTTCCAATGGCATGATGTATTGAAAACTTAAGACTGTCTGAACACCAACCTGAATCATATGAATGAAGTCAGCCTTCTTTGTCATCTGCGTTATCTTGTGTTGCCTCTCAAACTCAGATGCAGTCATCTTTTTCCACTTAAATGTGATGTTCTCCAAGTCTGGCTTTTGTGACACCAAGACTGCAACCACAGATGTGAAATGTAATGGTGCGATTGGGAAAACCAATATTTTTACTCTTTCAGTGCCGTTGACAATGAAAGACGTCCAATCATGTGGCTCTTTTCATCCTTCTGGTTTGAATTAAAACAAGTTTTTCTCTCGTAGAAGTCCAATCTATTTGAACTGGTAGGGATGGCAGTGAATGAACATTTAGTATTAAAAAAATATATATATAAAAAAATAAAACAAAAATCCACATACAGTGGGGCAAATAAGTATTTAGTCAACCACTAATTGTGCAAGTTCTCCCACTTGAAAATATTAGAGAGGCCTGTAATTGTCAACATAGGTAAACCTCAACCATGAGAGACAGAATGTGGAAAACAAAAACCCCAGAAAATCACATTGTTTGATTTTTAAAGAATTTATTTGCAAATCATGGTGGAAAATAAGAATTTGGTCAATACCAAAAGTTCATCAAAATACTTTCTTATGTCCCTTTTGTGGCAATAACGGAGGCCAAATGATTTCTGTAACTCTTCACAAGCTTTTCACACACTGTTGCTGGTATTTTGACCCATTCCTCCATGCAGATCTCCTCTAGAGCAGTGATGTTTTGGGGCTGTCGTTGGGCAAAACGGACTTTCAACTCCCTCCACAGATTTTCTATGGGGTTGAGATCTGGAGACTGGCTAGGCCACTCCAGGACCTTGAAAAGCTTCTAACGAAACCACTCCTTTGCTGCCCTGGCTGGGTGTTTGGGATCATTGTCATGCTGAAAGACCCAGCCACGTCTAATCTTCAATGCCTTTGCTGATGGAAGGAGATTTTCACTCAAAATCTCTTGATACATGGCCCCAATCATTCTTTCCTTTACACAGATCAGTCGTCCTGGTCCCTATGCAGAAAAACAGCCCCAAAGCATGACGTTTCCACCCCCATGCTTCACAGTGGGTATGGTGCAATTCAGTATTCTTTTTCCTCCAAACACGAGAACCTGTGTTTCTACCAAAAAGTTCTATTTTGGTTTCATCTGACCATAACACATTCTTCCAGTCCTCTTCTGGATCATCCAAATGCTCTCTGGCGAACCGCAGACGGGCCTGGTCGTGTGCTTTCTTCAGCAGGGGGACACTTCTGGCAGTGCAGGATTTGTGTCCCTGGCGGCGCATTGTGTTACTGATAGTAGCCTTTGCTACTATGGTCCCAGCTCTCTGTAGGTCATTCACTAGGTCCCCTCGTGTGGTTCTGGGATTTTTGCTCACCGTTCTTGTTATCATTTTGACGCCACTGTGAGGAGGGAGTTAAAAGTCCGTGTTGCCCAACGACAGCCCCAAAACATCACTGCTCTAGAGGAGATCTGCATGGAGGAATGGGCCAAAATACCAGCAACATTGTGTGAAAAGCTTGTGAAGAGTTACAGAGAACGTTTGGGCTCCATTATTGCCAACAAAGGGTACATAACAAAGTATTGAGATGAACTTTTGGTTTTGACCAAATACTTTTTTTCCACCATGATTTGCAAATACATTCTTTAAAAATCAAACAATGTGATTTTGGTTTTTTTCCACATTCTGTCTCTAATGGTTGAGGTTTACCCATGTTGACAATTACAGGCCTCTCTAATATTTTCAAGTGGGAGAACTTGCACATTTAGTGGTTGACTCAATACTTATTTACCCCACTGTACATGGACATCACATTTTGGGTCATGCAGTCACTCGTATCAAGATTTGGTATACAAGTGTGGCTTTCATGACCCAAAATAGTCACTAATATCAACATTTGTTATACAAGTGTGGCTTTCATGACCCAAAATGTGATGCCTACATCTGTAGATGCTGGGTCTCAAAGTTAATGTTTTTTTTCATTATCATTACCGTTAATCCTTATTTGTGTGTATTTGGGGGGGCTAAACCTACCAATTCTGTCAAAAATGATGTCCCTGGTGCCAAATTCACTGGTAAAGATGTGGAAGAACATAAAAATGTTCAGTTAAAGCGATGGCTTGAGTGTCGAGGGCTGAAAAAGATGAAAAAAAAACGAGCCGATCTAAGCATAGCCTTAGCTTTTTTATTGACACCTTTTTGTTACGCGACTAACAATGACATTCTACTGTTTTAACAAGCAATCCTTTACCACCAACCCTGTCTTTCTTATATATTATATTCTCTAGTTGTCCTACGTCTCTGATCGTTCTTGGGGGTCATTTATGTTGTTAGTTTTGTGTAGCGATCGCAAATGCTACTCAGTGACAGCCAACGAACACTTTACATTTTTTTATTGATAACAAATCTTAATTCTTAATTCTATAATTTATACTTATGACACTTATATTGATGACAGTGATTTGTAGAGGTTTTGGAACAACCAACACATACAACTAGAGATACTGAATGCAAAGTGACTAAACTGCAAATGTTTAGTAGACTATGTTATGAATGCGCAAGATGGAATAACTTGACTTGTATCATTCTTAAATCGAATGACATTAACATACTGTAACTGAAATTAACTGGGGACTACACTTAACTTGCTTAAAAATTGAAAGTTAAGACTGCACAATTTGTGTACAAATTGGGTTCCTCCATCATCATAGCAAAAAAAAAAAAATCTGAGGATATGTAATATTATAATATTATATTATGCAGTAAATCAAAATATGTATTACACATGATGTGAGAAACCTTTGTAACTATCAAGCTGCTGGCTGCTTGGCTCCACCACCTCATGGACCACAGTCACTCCAGGGTGCTTGAGATGCAGCTCTGAGAAAATCTCCAAGTCAATCTTACCTAAAGCCATATGCAAAAACCACAAATCATAAAACGTTAGCTTTGCTTGAGACTTGAAAGACTTCAGTGTCCAAAGGAGTACCCTGAAGAAAACAGCTGACTGAGTAAGGGTACAATGGCAGTTAATGCTACAGCAATGCAGTTACTGATGCAGGAATGTGTTCTCACCTTAGGTGACCACTGCACTGGTTACTGATTTATACAGCAAATCATTAAATGTGAAGCTGCTCTGACTATAATGACACTCTTAATGTCTCTTACCATCACCACTTCCAAGTGCTATTACATTAAGATGTGATTTTCCGTTTCCAATGCTGTAGGGAGAGCAAAAACAATAAAAAACTGTATATTCTCCAACCTGCCAAATAGGCCTAGGTAGAGTTAAGAACTTCACAATTTGATTCAATTTTAATTTAAGGTAGGATTATGACTGATTACTGACTCAGTAACGTGTTAACTGTAATCTGATTACTTTCTTTCAGTTACGAATAATCTAACGCATTAATTTTTCCAAACCAGTAATCTTATTAAAGTTAGTTTCCTTAGTATCTGTGCGTTACTATTTTGTTATTGCCTCATAATGTATCCAGAACGAAGAATACTGTAGTCATGTACAAAGAGCATTTTGAATAGAAAATGCTAGAAAGGTTCCCGCTACGTGTTAGTTTCCATGGTAACTGCACAAGTGTTTTGGGACTGTGATAGGCGTGTGCCAGGCTGCCGGCGCACATTCAAGCAAAGTGTTGAGATGTTTAAGGGAATGTTGTTCTGTGTACGTCCATGAATGAACATGAGTATTTTTTCCTTCATTCTGGAGGGTTCCAGCAATAGGTTGGACCCCCTACATGCGCGGCCCTTTCGTAGCTTTGCCGTAGCAACGGCGGGTAGTCAGTTTCAAGCATGGTTTACCTCATATTCATGTCATGTCATCTTCTTGTTTAGCATCTTTGGGATGTGTTGGAAGTCCGATTGAGTGAAAAGTGCTTAATTGTCACCACGTTTTGTGGCTAAATTGACAGCATGTGTGTATGGCATACTTCCGGGTTGTGTGCCGATCCGCGCCCGCCCCCACCTTTGTGTTTGTAGCACTGTGCAATTCATTTGTGTGCTGATTATTGCGCAGTCAATTTGCATTGTTTTACATTGGTACTGATATGCTATTAACCCTAACCCGAAATTCAGAATTTTTGACATTAGACTTAATCTTCGAGTTAGTGCGGTTTAATTAGTCAGGGGAGTTGGTTTCAACAAATTCTATTCCGTTTGTCATTTATTTTTTAGTTTCAGGGCTCCGGAGTGACTATGCTAGCGCAAGTCAATGGTGGTTGAAATCAACTCCATCAACTAATTAAACCTCCACTAACTCGAGGATTAAGCCTTAAGTGAAAAAAATCTGATCTTCCCCTTTAAATTCAATTATTGGAAAGTCAATTATGGTACATGTGATTACATTTTTCTGTTGTCATTCTTATGTTGAGGTGGCAAAGTGAGAAAAAATTGGAAAAAGTAACTGATAAATTACTTTTAAAGTAACTTACTTTGATGATAAAGTAATCGGTAAAGTAACTAGATTACTTTTTTGAGGCCTAATCAGTAATTAAATTACTTTTTCAAGCAATCTGTGACAATACTGATAACATACAGTAGGTGGTAAATACGTTACATTTTTTTTAGCTATGCAATACCTGAAAATAAGCTAAATAAATTACTTTTGTCCTATTTTCTTACAATAAACGTCAGATTTAGCTTTGTTCGAATGTGCCAGCTCGATGCTTGTCACTGAGAAATTAATAAGTCTTTCGGTGCCAGCAACCATGATAGATGTCCAATTATGTCTCTTTTCATCCATCTGCTATGAGTTTAAATGAGTCACTAGTAGACATCCAAAACAAAGATAACCCATGGTTATGGCCACTAATAACACACTATAGTTGAGTCTAAAATGTTTTCATGTTAGTTAACACATTGCCTGCCATTTTTCAACAATAGACGTCAAATTCATTTTAACTGGGAGGAGTGGCTCTGAATGCTATTTCAGTGCCACTGACAGCACTAGACTTGGATGGGCAAATGAACGAATGGAATGGACGTCTAGCACCGTCACTAGCATCCAATGAGGTGAGTGCCCTTTAAGGGATTAAAGCACGTTTCCATGTTCCAAATGATTTTATCACTTGTCTCTTGTAAAATCAACATTCCTACATTTTTAAGATTACGACTATGTTCTTGACAGTGGAGCTAATCAGTAGCAATCATCCACCAATCATGACTTAAAGTATAAAATCACTATAACATAGTAATTTAGGTCTTAGTCTGAGGTGCATGAAATCGCTTACCTGGTCAGTATGTCTGGCAGGATGTTGTGAATAAAATCAAGCATACACTGAAGTTCTGAAGAACGCTCCACACAAAGATCGAAGGCCTTCTGGTAACGGCTTTCACCATAAACCAGACTCCTCAGCGGAGATGCCATGACAGTATATCTGGCAAAAGTGATCAAAAGTTTTTGTGTAAATTATTATTGAATGAAATCATTTCTATCCACTCATTGCCCAAAGTAATACAGTACTTGTCTGTCTTGACCTACATGCACGCCGAAGGTTGACATTCAGTAGTTTTGCTATGTGACATTTTTTTCCAAATTTACTACCTTTTCTGAACTACAAGTAGACACTAAATTGCCAGTCAACAAAATGCAGTCTTTCCTTCCTGTCGGAAAGCAGCATATTTGTATTACTTGACAGTCGTAAAAGTGTGTTTAAGTATTGTGTTACACAATCATCTTACAAAACAATGTTAAGAAATAACACTTCATAGGACACATGTTCAGTATATTGCCATATCATTAGTTTGCTGTACTTTAGAGTTATCACATTGCATGAGTTGGAACAAAATAGAAATGGTAGGTTTGGAAATAGAATTAGACACTGTAAAACCCTTGTCCTTGTCCATAGGAATAGGTGCAATACATAAAAAGCAGAGGTCATGTACATACAACCAAAATGTTAAAAAAAAATAATTTTTTTTTAAATGTATATTTTCATGCACTTACTGTGTGAGCCCGAGTATGTGTAAGTGCTAGTAGTAGGAGTAGAGAATTTGGAGAGTTGCATCGAATATAATCTGTAATTATAGGACACACCCTGACATACTTTCACTCACTTTTTACTTCTTTAACTCATTCACTGCCACTGAGGGTGACATCCATTATAACTGGATAGATGATCATTGCCAGCTCTCCCAGTCAATGAATTGCAATGAGTTCAGGGACTTTAAAATGCATCTTTTCTACAGTGTTGGATTTAACCCTTTAAAGGCACTCATTTACCTCACTGGATAGCCGGACTACACCCTAACCTGGGGGGAGCAGATATGGGGCGCCGTTTGTAAAGCAGCATATGCTGGAAATTACAACATTTTTTTCACATTTAGCGCCACACAGTGTTTAAAATAGTGTGACACTTTTAGAGTCACTTTGTTTTGCACATTTACAACATTGTTTAGCAACTTAAATATTTATTTTTAAATAAGACGTTTTGGACCTGATTGTTTAAATCCATAAAAAAATATTTAATTTAAATCTTAAATTTATATCCTATATCCTAAATGTTAAATGAGGAAACGGTCTGAACTAAATATTTAGCTTAATATGCAAATTCACATGACTGGAGACAGGAAGTAACCAAATAAAAGCTGGTGGAGCAGCTCAGACTGTCAGTTTATGTTGCTTGAAGGCAAGGCAAGGCAAGGCAAATTTATTTATATAGCACAATTCAACACAAGGCAATTCAAAGTGCTTTACATCACATGAAGACCATAAAAATCACATTTAAATCAACACAACGTAAAAACCAAGACAAAAGATCGCATTTAATCACAGAATAAAAATAAATAAATAAAAATAAAACAAAAACTACTACTACTAATAATAATTGAAATCAGCAATGGAGATAAGCACAAGAGTAATAGAAAGCAGATAGATGGAATTATATAGACAGTTATGGATATGCAGTGCTAAACAAAAGCGTTTTTAGCCCTGATTTAAAGGAGCTAACAGTTTGAGCATACTTCAGACGTTCGGGTAACTTGTTCCAGAGGTGAGGAGCATAATAACTAAATGCTGCCTCACCCTGCTTGGTTCTTGTTCTTGGAACATGGAGAAGACCGGTTCCAGACGACCTTAGGGGTCTAGATGTCTCATAGGAATCTAACAAGTCAAGCATGTATTTTGGTCCAAGGCCATTAAGTGTTTTGTAGACGAGCAGTAGTATTTTATAGTCTATCCTTTGACTCACTGGAAGCCAGTGTAGCGATTTCAAAACCGGTGTAATGTGGTCCAGCTTCCTTGAATTTGTGAGGACTCTGGCTGCAGCATTCTGTACTAGCTGCAGCTTCCTGACTGATTTTTTATCAAGACCTGTAAATATACCGTTGCAGTAGTCCAATCTGCTGAAAATGAATGCATGCATAAGTTTTTCCATGTCTTGTTGAGTCAGAAGCCCCTTAATTCTGGTTATATTTTTTAGGTGGTAATAAGCGGATTTAGTGACGGACTTTAGATGGCTATCAAATTTTAGGTCTGAGTCAATAATTACGCCAAGGTTTCTGACCTGATTTGTAGCTGTAAGTGACATTGTGCTAAGTTGGCCGCTTATCTTATTTGAAAATGAATAAAACCTACTCAACGGTGGCAGATTGCTCTTGGGCATGAGTCCTTGTGACAATAACTATATATAGGTAAAATACATATTTAGGAGAAACCATTTAAAGAGTATTTTGTGTGCTCCAGCTTTTATTTAGCTACTTCCAGTCTCCAGTCATGTGAATTTGCATATTAAGCTAAATATTTACAGTAGTTCCGACCGTTTCCTGATTTAACATTTCCAACATTTATAAACAAAAAATTACTGGCTAGGTCTTTATTTTTAATTAATTGATAGGAAAGCCAATTACATGCAATGACATTTTTCAGCCACTGGGGCCCCGCTTGCCTTCCCTCAATATCCGAGTAAGTATAGAAGCATTAAAGAATTGATATATGTATTTAAATAATTATTAAACTGGCAATTGAAGTAATTTATAGGATGTAGCTGTGTCTGTGTTAATGTGAGTGTGCAATTTATGCTTGCTAGCCCCCCCAAAAATTCTAATTGATTTGTGGAATGACAAATCGATGAATTCATCTTAGGGCGCCACCATTTTGTTGATATTCACCTTCTTCCAACAGAAAATAAGGGGTGTGAATGCCACATGATCAAATTCCAAAAATAGATTTATTGTGTGCCAGTTGTGAAAAACTTAAGTCTGGTTTGGTGATGATGCTTGAACTCATAATAGGTTTAGTCTCTTCAAACCACCATGTAATCACTCAATTTTTGGGTTGAAACATCAATGGCATTGTAATAGACTATGGTCAAACTAATGACAACAAAGGAAGCGTGTATGGAAGACATTTTATTCCTTTCATCCTTCATTTGCTATGACTGAAATTTCATTCTAAATCAGATCAAATTTCAGGTTAACAACATGTTCTGTTCTAAATAATACAATTGATAATTTCAAGCTAATTATAACTATACCACTATTTGCACAATATGTACAATCACTATTAATAGGGATTTAAACAAAAAAAAAAAATTAAAAGGTCCCTCCAACAAGCTAAAATGGTGGGTTTCCTGTAAAAACTAACAAATCTGCTGTTGGCCGATGCAAATTTTGCCACAATATTGTGCTTTTTTTTTTTTAAAGAAAAACAACTTTTTCTTTAATACCAAATTACTGCATACTTACTTGAATGTAAATAAATTGCTATCGTAGCTTGATCAGACACTGCTTAAATTGTTGTCTGCCATTGTCGGCACATTATTTCTTTGTGCTCGCTGAAGATGTCAGCCTAGTGGTTTTAAAACTACAAACTCCCGCTTTAACACATATTTTTTTGTTTATTTTAAACATCAGTATTGGATCCACAATAACTTCTATGTGGCTGAATCAACAACTATCACCTCAAGGTTGTTATTGAAAACAACTTTTCCGTCTGCCAACCGGGAACAAGCCGGGTCTTGCAATAACTTCATGATGTCTGCTTTCAGCTGAGGCGATGCTGTTTGGCTGAAGTGATCCACCTCGGTGAGGAAGTCGAGCAGAAGCTCTCCACTCTCGTCACCTTCGGTGAAACACTCGGTGATATCCATCTGAGAAGGAAGCACGTAGCTCTGATACTGCACTCCCTCTGAGTCCAGGATGCTTTTCACATCTGCCGTGGTCACACACTGACTTATATCACAGGCACAGATCTGACTCCTGAAAGTTCGCCACAACTTTCCCCAACCACTCTCACCTAAAACAGATCATGTTGAAGACAAAACCATGTCTTTGCGTTATATTAATCGTTATTAGTTTATTACAACAAACATGAACCAATTGACACATGCTATGAACGAACCCAAAGAGTTTCAACTCTTCATAGGCTACTAATTCAACTCACCAACTGCAATTGACGGCGCTCGACTTGCAAGCCATTTAGACTGGAAAAGGCTGGCAGCGAATAATTGCTGCTAGTCCCTCCAGTCAAAATGTATTGGACATCTAGCTCCGTCAATGGCATTGAAAGGGGAATATTCAAAGCCAGTTTACCCAGTTTAAATGAACTCGAAGTATATTGTTGTCAATGTCAGGGAATGAGTTAAATTTTGTGAAATTAAAAACAAACCAGAGTGTTCATGGAGCCCATAACCACATTGTATTTATTTTCATTCCTTTTTTATGAATTTAGCTTTTATTCATATTTTATATATTCATAAACATATCGAATTGAAAACAGTGTATAAAACTAGAGATGTCCTTGATCCGATCATGTGATCGAAAATCGTGCCAATCGTGCCCTTTTTCAAAGGATCGGGAATGGGTGAAAAGGATCGGGTTTTTAATTAAAAAAAACAAAACATATATATATATATATATATATATATATATATATATATATATATATATATATATGTACAGTGCCTTGCAAAAGTATTCGGCCCCCTTGAATCTTGCAACCTTTTGCCACATTTCAGGCTTCAAACATAAAGATATGAAATTTAATTTTTTTGTCAAGAATCAACAACAAGTGGGACACAATCGTGAAGTGGAACAACATTTATTGGATAATTTAAACTTTTTTAACAAATAAAAAACTGAAAAGTGGGGCGTGCAATATTATTCGGCCCCTTTACTTTCAGTGCAGCAAACTCACTCCAGAAGTTCAGTGAGGATCTCTGAATGATCCAATGTTGTCCTAAATGACCGATGATGATAAATAGAATCCACCTGTGTGTAATCAAGTCTCCGTATAAATGCACCTGCTCTGTGATAGTCTCAAGGTTCTGTTTAAAGTGCAGAGAGCATTATGAAAACCAAGGAACACACCAGGCAGGTCCGAGATACTGTTGTGGAGAAGTTTAAAGCCGGATTTGGATACAAAAAGATTTCCCAAGCTTTAAACATCTCAAGGAGCACTGTGCAAGCCATCATATTGAAATGGAAGGAGCATCAGACCACTGCAAATCTACCAAGATCCGGCCGTCCTTCCAAACTTTCTTCTCAAACAAGGAGAAAACTGATCAGAGATGCAGCCAAGAGGCCCATGATCACTCTGGATGAACTGTAGAGATCTACAGCTGAGGTGGGAGAGTCTGTCCATAGGACAACAATCAGTCGTACACTGCACAAATCTGGCCTTTATGGAAGAGTGGCAAGAAGAAAGCCATTTCTCAAAGATATCCATAAAAAGTCTTGTTTAAAGTTTGCCACAAGCCACCTGGGAGACACACCAAACATGTGGAAGAAGGTGCTCTGGTCAGATGAAACCAAAATTGAACTTTTTGGCCACAATGCAAAGCGACATGTTTGGCGTAAAAGCAACACAGCTCATCACCCTGAACACACCATCCCCACTGTCAAACATGGTGGTGGCAGCATCATGGTTTGGGCCTGCTTTTCTTCAGCAGGGACAGGGAAGATGGTTAAAATTGACGGGAAGATGGATGCAGCCAAATACAGGAACATTCTGGAAGAAAACCTGTTGGTATCTGCACAAGACCTGAGACTGGGACGGAGATTTATCTTCCAACAGGACAATGATCCAAAACATAAAGCCAAATCTACAATGGAATGGTTAAAAAATAAACGTATCCAGGTGTTAGAATGGCCAAGTCAAAGTCCAGACCTGAATCCAATCGAGAATCTGTGGAAAGAGCTGAAGACTGCTGTTCACAAACACTCTCCATCCAACCTCACTGAGCTCGAGCTGTTTTGCAAGGAAGAATGGGCAAGAATGTCAGTCTCTCGATGTGCAAAACTGATAGAAACATACCCCAAGCGACTTGCAGCTGTAATTGGAGCAAAAGGTGGCGCTACAAAGTATTAACGCAGGGGGGCCGAATAATATTGCACGCCCCACTTTTCAGTTTTTTATTTGTTAAAAAAGTTTAAATTATCCAATAAATTTTGTTCCACTTCACGATTGTGTCCCACTTGTTGTTGATTCTTGACAAAAAAATTAAAATTTTATATCTTTATGTTTGAAGCCTGAAATGTGGCGAAAGGTTGCAAGGTTCAAGGGGGCCGAATACTTTTGCAAGGCACTGTATATATATATATATATATATATATATATATATATATATATATATATATATATATATATATATATATATATATATATATATATATATATATATATATAAAATCAGGTGACTCAGACTGAGACTCGGGTAAAAAAATATGCCATCAGGATATCCCTATAAAACATTTTATACATTTATTGATAAAAATACTTATACTTAAAAATACAATAATAATAAATAAAAAATAAATAATGACTAAAAAAGTTATCAAAAATAGAAATTTGCCTGATAAACGTTTATACACATTGTGAGGATATTTGGGGGGGCGGGGTTGTAACTATCGTATTTTATACGGTAGGTACGTGTACGAAGAGGCAAAATATATATATATATAAGTCGCACCAGAGTATAAGTCAAATTTTGGGGGGAAATTTACTTAATAAAATGCAACACATAGGGCAGATATGTCATCTTGAAAAATAATTTAATATAAAAATACAATAGAGAACAATGCTTAATTTTTTTAAAAATTAAAGACAAAAAAAATCAGTATATTATTTAAAAATGTTACGATATATGCATATATATCTCATTTATATCAATTATTACATCAATTGCAGTGCTTAAAAACAACAACAACAAAAAAAGATAGATTTATATTTCTGTTTATTTTATTTTATTTTTCTTTTTATTATACAGGGTGTTCAAAATGTTCGACCCCATTTCGTAGGCCAATAATTTTAACAATTTTCGTTGGAATGACCTCAAATTTTCCCAGCTTGTGTAGAAAGGTTTCAAGTTTTTGTGTGTAACATTTGGCATTTCTATCTTTTCAGGCTAAGAAATGCCATTTACTTCAAAAGAAAAGGCATTTTGCATGTTAGATTACACTGGGACTCAGTCACAGAAGACAGTGCAGCGTGCCTTCTTCACTAATTTTGCGAAGAAGGCACCAATTGCAAAACAAATTAGGACTTGGCACCAAAAATTTCAAGAAATTTCAGCGAGTTTGGCATGAGCTCGAATACAGACTCGACGTGTGCAGAGTCACAGGTGGTGCTCATATTGAACATTTATGAAAATATGTCATAGAACCAACAAATATTTGTACTTTTCTTTGTTAATTTAACCAATAAAACTTATGACCTTCAATGTAAAGTGTATTTAGTTTCATTAAGATCCATCAAGTAGTTTCTGAGTTATGGGCATTTAGAATGGGGTCAACCATTTTGGAACACCCTGTACTTTGGGAAAAAGGAAAAAAGATCTCTTATATTTATCTCTTTACAATGCTGTTTAATGTGAATAAATATAAATACACTGAACACACCATGTAAATAAGCTCCGCCTCTACTCTGCGGATTTTTCATTTTCGCAGGGTTTGCTCCTCTTTAACCGCGGAAAACGAGGGATCACTGCATTTATTACAGTGTCTGTGTACATTATTGTGGCATTAAAAGGCCCCCATGGAACTAACTTTTTTACAATTTTCTATATTATTGAAACAAAGCTATACAGTCATACTATATGCTGTAAATAAAGAGGCTCTTACCAGACACCAGAATAATGAGAAGCTTCCCATTCTTGTCAAGAAGACTCCGGAAGAATTTTACAGTCGCTTCAACATCCTTGACATAGTAGAGCATCTGTCGATTTCACCACAGATCAATGAGCATCACATTTGGATTCATGATACGCCTAATGCGACACAGCAGCAGATATTCTAATAGCAGTACTGAAATCAAATAATGGGTAGTCGTTTATTATCAATAGTTATTAATTATATATGGTGGAAAACACTCAGGTGACTTGAAGTTCTGCTCTGAGACCCCCAATTTGGCCAAATTTCAAAATTGTCCGATATGCATGTGTGAACATCATTGGAAAGCTGAAAATCTCAATTTTCTGGGGGAAGAAAATTTTTGAACAGGAGGGCATTTAATTATTTTTTTTTAAACAGCAAAACCCTATCTGGAGGTGAGAGCACGCGAGAGCAGATTTACAGACGCCATGACTTTGACGAGATATTGTCGCGTACTTACCTTGTTTCAATCCAAAGCCTCCATGTAGCATGTATCACTGAGTGTCAAGACACAGCTGTGAATGGCCACAGCTGGATTTTTTGGGGAATTTATGGGTGAAACATGGTAATATAACAAGGGTCGCAATGCAGAAATTGCAGACAAGGAGTGGTCGAGATTTTGTTTTTCATGTACGACACCTTTTAAACGTTATTTTTTTCAATTTTTCTTTGTTTGGATCAATTGTTGATCATCTAACATATCGGACAAAATTTGAAAGTAACAAAAACTACAATTAAGTGATAGTTATGAGGTAGATATCCGTTACTTTTTTACAGACACCTTTTTTTCCCCATTGTGATTAATATTAATATTTATTAATTAATTACCTTCGTTTAATGGATGAGTTAAAACAAAAGCGGTTGCGCCACGTTTGTAAACAGGGGTTTTCAGGGTAAAACGGACAAATTAATAGTTCGGGGGCTTCATGCGCCATGAATCTGCTATGGCTGCATATAGACATATTGTTCTGTCAAACACAACAGTTGTTTTGGCTTAAAATCCAGCAGTTTCTTTTAAAGAGGAGTGCAAGAACAGAAACTGCTTTTTCAGTCTTGTCTGTGTTTTCCGCCATATACAAAGAAATATATGACTAAATTCACCAAAACAAAACTAAAATTACCACATATAGAAATATAGATGACTAAAATAAGACCATGACAAATGAAACTTTTTCATACAAAGGACAAAATCTAAGAATTAAACTAAAATAGCTGCCAAACCACAAATCTGAGTATTAACCTGAATCATGTGAATGAAGTCAGCCTTCTTTGGTGTCTGCTTTAACTTCCATTGCTCTTCAAATTCAGAGGCATTCATTTTGTTCCATTGAAATGTGATATAATCCAAGTCTGACTTCTGTGACACCAACACTGCATTCACAAATGAGAAATGTACAATGCTTTGTAAACAATATTTTGATAATGTTCATATACAGACCATTTAGGTTATCTAAAGAAAAGAGACCCAAAGCGCAAAGTGACTGATATGTGAATGTGTGTTGTGATTGAACAAATGCGAATAGTATGACTTGCAACATGATAACGCATGTTATGATAAGAATGAAAAAAAAAAATGAGTGGGAACTTCACATGCTTGAAATTAATAGGAAAGTTAAGACGCGAGATTTATGTAGGACTTGCACAAAGAGTGAATATAAAAGTCTATGAAAGCCATTCAAATAGTAGTTTTGGAGGTATATTAAAAAAGAATCTTATCTTTTCAACTCTATTAATGAGTGGACTCCTGTCTTGAGTACATAAAGGATTACTCCGCCATTATCATAATCTGTCGACCATCTAATACAAAAAAATCCACATGTGATGAAATACCTTTGTAGCTATGAAGCTGCTGGCTGCTGGGCTCCACCACCTCGTTGGCCACCGTCACCCCAGGGTGCTTCAGCCGGAGCTCCGAGAACATTTCTAAGTCAATGCGACCTACAGGCACCAGCAGTTTCATTTTCAAACATACATTCAGTCCTTTAATTTCAGTTCATTTAAACTTTTACTGTCCATTAGCGTATGTAAAATCACAACAGTGGTTTAAGAGTAAACATTGCAAGTACGGTGAATAAAAATGATTGTCTTTGCCATAAATACAGATTACCAGATCTTGGAAAGTGCCCATTGTAAAAGAATAACCTATCTGGTCACATTGTCTGTGATTGCGGTTAAAGATTTATCAGGCAAGTAAACAGATAAGTATCAACACTTGGGAGTGTTACTTTTTTTTTTTTTTTTACTGCTATGGCAATTTAAGCCAAGACAATGTAGTTACCTACAGTACACAAGCATATGTTCTCACTTTAGGTGACCTCCGTACACGTTATTCAGTTGTATAGTCTATCATTAAATGTGAAGCTTCTCCGTCTATAATAAAGACAGTACCTTACCATCCCCACTTCCAACTCCAATGACGTTAAGATGGGACTTCCCTTTTCCAATGCTGTGGAGAGAGCAAGAGTAATCACATTCTCACAATTTCTCTCGTCAAGCATTTAAAAATGTGTCATTTAATGTCTAATTGTGAGTTTCATTATTCCCGTTGCTTAGCGTTTATCAATCTGTGAAATTCGTCATAGAATGCCGTAATATTTGCGGCACATGTTTTCAGTTCGAAAATCAACGGCTTAAGGCATTCTGCGCTAATACAATGTCACCGTTTCTCGAACGCATGATCTTATCACGTTACTTGAGAAATCAGGCATTCCTTTTCTAAAAGTCAATCATACCACATCATTGCCTAAACTAAACAGAAATAATCTCATGAAGTACTAATGGGCTTGGTCTAGCCTACCACCATTAAATAATTCAGCCAAGTGTGACAGCAATCATAGAAGGTGCATGAGGTAGCTTACCTGGCGACTATGTCGGGCAGGATGTTGTGAATAAAGTCCTGCATACACTGATGTTCCGAAGAACGCTCCAGAAAAAGATGGAAGGCCTTCTGGTACCGGTTATCGTCGTAAACAAGACTCCTCAGTGGAGATGCCATGACACTATATCTGGCTGGACAATCAAAACGGTTTACAACTGGGTTCACCTACGTACATAAAATATATCAATCATTTTGTTGCCACGGCAGTGCTGCACAGTTAAGCCCAAACACTACCTGACAGTTTACACACTTATGTTTTCTGTTGCCATTGATATGTCTCCATGTAACATTTAAAGCGAATGAGTGGATCCACATTAAGTAGTGGCAAATGGGGTATGCTGGATTCAGGAACAGTGCACTCTTTTAAATGCGTACTTGCGTGCCTACCAACGTGTAGTGCTTATCAATAGCATTGTCATCAGTAAAAACGTGTGCAGTCTAACCTACAAGCATGGACAGAGTGAAACCCAACCCATGAACAACAATATTATTGGTATCAACTAGTCATGAGGATCACATATTTAATGTTGCCAATCCCTAAAGTGTGTTATTGTTTTGGTAATGGGTAGTTTTCGTAACATCCCTCACCAGGTTTTGCAGGTTCATCTATTGGTGTGCTGTCCCTGTTTTACATGCAAAATTCAACTTTTTTGATTTTCTTTTTAACACAACCTTTTGTAATAGCACTATTACTGTACAATATGACGTTATACATCACTAAAACAATATAATTTTATCTTGACATTTTACGTCTATTATCACCATAAATAGACCTGTTCTTGCAACGCAATTGGGCCAGCAGATGGCGCCCAATTTGTGTTGACTTAATACACTGTTTGTATTCAGTATGCTATAGTAGTACAACCAAACAGCCTTAAGATGTCCCCATCTCCTCTTAACAGTTAACCTATTCATTCTTCGTACCAACCGTATGCGAGTAATGCATACAAGCGAATTTAAAACATCAAAATATATAATCCACGCAGAACTCAGACAACACAATTCAATTTAATATCATTATTATTAATAATAATATGCTAACTTAAGTAGAAAATTTGATATATTTACATTTGAAACAAAATATATATGCTACTGTGCTGCTTCTGTTTACACCGGATAGTTTTAGGTTGCAGCACTATTTGATGCATTTAAAATTTGTGGCAGGTCAATTTAAGGTCAGTTAAAAAATGAAGTGAGTGGGGTGGGGCTTGTCACAATTGTTGTATAAAATATTTTTTTCGGCAAATATAATTTTTGATCATCCATATCGTGATATAAAATGGCCACGCCATGATTTTTTCCCCATATCGCACAGCACTAATAATAACACTATTCTTGAATTACATGTCGGCTACTACTAGAATGTTAGCTAGGTCAAACTCATACTTTGTTATTGATATAATCCCTTCCTGATTTCGGAAAATGAAGAGAGAACGGTTATTTTTACAATCTAGGCGTTCCATTGAACATTTCACATGTCGCCGGAACGGAAGTAGAGCGAGAAATACTGAGCAAAACAAAACAGCAGGCACTTCACATACCAAGTATAGCATACCCACATTTGCCTGTTTGCGCACACTCTACATGTTCAAACAATGTCAAATATGTATGACTTACTGTGTGGGGCTGCGCTTGCAGGTGAGCGCTGTCGGAGACGTAAATGTGCTACAGTTTAGCTTGGAATGAACCCGCCCACACTGCCCACAGCCCTGCCAGTCACCGTTTAAAGAGGGCACTAGAGGGTGCTATAGCTCTCTTAGAAAACAAACGCTTTGAATATCCTTGATCATTTCCATTAAAAAAAAAAAACAAGAATCTATCTATCTATCTATCTATCTATCTATCTATCTATCTATCTATCTATCTATCTATCTATCTATCTATCTATCTATCTATCTATCTATCTATAATATCAGTACAGGCCATTTAAAAAAAAAAAAAAAAATGGACACACCTAATTCAATGCAACAGAAATGAAGGTTCCAACCTCACTGATAAGGCCATAGATTCCTCTAACCCACACTGAAAAGGCAAATCTGTGAAGTCAAAAAACATTTTCGGTGACTCCCTCTTGAAGCTCATCAGGAGAAGGGCAAGAATGTGCATAAAAGTAATCAGCGAAAAAGGATGGCTACTTTAAAGATACTAGACCTGACTGTATTACTATGTTTTTAGTTATTTCACCTTATTTTGCTAAGTGCATAATTCCACACGTGTTCATTCACATTTGTATTATCTTCAGTGAGAATTGAAAATGTAAATAGTCACGACAATAAAGAAAACGGACGAATGAGAAGGTGTAGCTGTACTGTATGTTATTGACACCCCTGCAATTCTGTTAGATAATGCTCAATTACTCTCAGAAAATGATTGCAATTACAAATGCTTTGGTAGTAATATTTTCATATATTTTGCTTGCAATGAAAAAACACAAAAGAGAATGGGAAAATAAATTAAATGATTATAATTTTACACAAAACTCCAAAAATGGGCCGAACAAAAGTACTGGCACCCTTTGAAAAGTCATGTGATATTTCACTAATTTGTGTAACTTACAGAACCTGTTACTTACCTGTGGCCCATAACAGGTGCTGGCAATAACTAAATCACACTTGCAGCCAGTTAAAACGGATAAAAGTTGACTCAACCTCTGTCCTGTGTCCTTGTGTGTACCACATTGAGCATGGAGAAAAGAAACAAGAACAAAGAACTGTCTGATTTCGGTTTGCATTTTGCATTTTTTTTTTTTTTTAAACTGCCTTTATTTTGCTTTTTTAAAAAAATGAAATAAACACTTAAAATGTCAACATTTTCAACTGTTAAAATGCTTCTTAGCTCTTTGGCTAGTGTAGTGACTGACTACTGAAATACACACACAGAAGTAAAAAAGTTACTTGGCAATGTAACTGGTGATACCTTTCATGTTTTTTTTTTTTTTTTTCATTTAAAAAAAAAAAAAAAAAAAAAAAAAACCTAAAACATAGTAACCTTTGCTATGTTTGGAGGTCATTTAATGTTGTGAATCGAGTGTTAAAGTTGATAAAATTGCTCCCGTTTTTGCATTAGTTCCCTTCTGTCTACTTTTGACATGTGAAAATTTTAAAACTGTTTCATCCTTTAAAGATTGACTCAAGTCGAGATTTTGCCAATTTAGGAGTATTTTAGATAAAAAAGTTGCTTAGGGGGCGGCACGGTGGCTGAGTGGTTAGCACATCTGCCTCACAGTTCTGAGATCAAGGGTTCAATCCCGGGCTTCGGCCTTCCTGTGTGGAGTTTGCATGTTCTCCCCGTGCCTGTGTGGGTTTCCTCCGGGAACTCCGGTTTCCTCCCACATCCCAAAAACATGCATGGTAGGCTGATTGAACACTCTAAATTGTCCATAGGTGTGAGTGTGTGCGTGAATGGTTGTGTGTCTCCTTGTGCCCTGCGATTGGCTGGCAACCAATTCAGGGTGTCCCCTGCCTACTGCCCGAAGTTAGCTGGGATAGGCTCCAGCACCTCCGCGACCCTCGTGAGGAATAAGCGGCATGGAAAATGAATGAATGAATGAAAGTTGCTTAGGTTCGTTAGGAAGGTTCACTACAACAGAGCCTATCTGAGAAGTTTACTGCTCTAAAATGGCGGCTGTTTACTAACGCTACCGAATCTGTCATTTCGCATGTAGCTCTATATGCATGAGATATCTAGACGTAGATTGTAGGCTGTCGGCTAGTCAGGAAATATTGGAGCCACCTAGCCTAGCATCGCGTGTGCTACAGCGTCTCAACAAACACTCTTCCCTCTCCGTGTCTCTGACTTTTCTCGCGTCATTCCACCGACGTATTAACGCACATTGTCTCGTTGCCGAAACGGTGACAAAATCTGAACGGATGAAAAAAAAAAAAAAACGTAATGGACGAAAAACGCACAGATTTTGAACGTAACGTACGGCGTACACATTTAAAAATCAGTGCTCACTTGTACAAATTACGCCGAGACCATACAACTTGACAGGTATGAATTATAGTGGATCGTCACAGTTATGTAGTTGCACTCTGTAGCACGGGACGTCCAACTATCAGTGGTCAGGGCGAAACTATGTGCTTTAGCGAAATCATCTTCGATGGCTTTGTGTGCCATTTCATGAATGTCGGGGATTACGTTGTTGGAGAAATATGTCCGCGAGGGAACAATGTAACACGGGTCAAGCGTTGCAAATAAATTAACGAAGCCTACCGTGTGTTTTCACTGGTGTCATCTTCGGGGTTGTCCTGCTCTGAGAAAGTGATATCTGTGGGTGATGCCGGCTGAGATGCCGGAGTCATGTTATAAAAGTGTTGCCATTAGCATAGGGAACAAGCGCTGAGCATTGCTTGCAAATTGTTTTTTTTTTTTCCCAGTATTTTCTCTCCCTCCGCATTGTAGTCCACGGGGAACCCGAAAAGTTGCCACACCGCAGATTTGAAAGAAGCCGGTGCTTCCTCAAAATTCGGTCTCTCCACTCCTCCGCTCGCCATATCTATTTGTTTTCTTTCTTGTTTCATTTTCACTTTGCTCGTAAGCGAGAGAGGGCGTTACTCGGCTTCTATTACACAGGTGCTTGACAGCGATCGGACATTTACTTGCGGGGCGGGAATTTCTCCACAGCGGTGCTTCACGTCATGAAGGTTCATGAAGGCGGCTTTGAAACGAAAACCGTTGCACTGCTAATATATATATATACAAACACAGTATATTACGTTGTCTGTGTGAAACTTTTGTTCGAAATGATAAAGTTATAGGTTGGTTTTATCTGCATTGTATCAGAGCATCATATTGTTTGATATGAATACATAGTTTACTTCCGTAAACTGTAAACAACCTTAAGTCTCAGTGGTCATTAAATTGATTTAAAGGAATACAACACTAAGCTGGCATGCAGTAATGAGCTGTCACAAATTAGCTGGTATGGGCCTACTGAAATATGAAAGTGCAGTCGCCTATTACATATGAAGACAAATTATAGTTTGTCCTTTGTTTCACTGTGTAAAGGTCAAGACTGGGGTGCAAAAGAGTACCATTTCACAAAATGGTGTGCTTTTTACTACATAGGCATAGCTTGTAATAATGTATTGTATTGCCAAAGCAGGAATTAGGCCAAGCAGCCTAAAATAGATAGTTATGCTACACATCCGTTTTATAGGATTTGAATTCATGGGTTGAATTATCTGAATTCTGGAGAGAGAGCTTTGTCAGATTCACAATTACTGACCCTATTTGAGTGTGAAGACTGCAGTAACTTCATGTTCTTTTCAAGCCAGCCTCAGCAAATTTCTCCTCTCCCCTCAATTGTTTTAATGACCATTTTCACCAGCAGCAGAAAGCTGCCTTTATGGAACATCACAAGTATGTTCAACAACATTTAACTTACACTTTTTTGTCCTTTGTCCACTTTGTGAAACTTTTACTATTGTCAGCAACCAGACTTTTAACTATGACACACAAGACAGCCGTATTACATCATTTTCCTCCTTTTATTTGTTCAGTCCATTCTGAATTTCAAAGTCTTTTTATTAATTACGGGAGCTTGTGCAAGATGAACTGTCAACCCTCATTATCTGATAAAAGCAAGCTAGCATGATTAGCAATACAAGGCAATAAAAGCTCAATGTTGCCAATCCACACAAGGTCAGGGTGGGTCTGAATGAATTGACTTTTTGACCCGGATGAGCCTGTGATTAAGTCTTTGGCAACCATGGACAATGATAGACTTCAAATTCATTGGAAACTGTGAGGACAGAAAATGCTCATGTTTCAATGCCATTGACAGTGATAGATGTCCAATCCATTTCTTCTAGGAGAGGCTATCACCGAATTATCACTGATAGCCCTCCCAGTCAAAATGGATTAGATGTCTATCTCTGTAAATAACGGCGAATGAGTTGGTGTCACATGTCACACTCACGTTGCCCTGTCATATCCTAGTCTTTCCTGTCCTCCCAAATCCTTTACAGTAATTGTAGCATTATAGATTAGCTAAACAAAGATGGCTAACACCAGGGTGTTCTCCAGAAAAGTTGCTATGCCTTGTAGTAGAGAAGCCCACCCACACTGGCAGCCCACCATGTTTAAAAAAAAACAAAACAAAACAATGTTAAGTTGTCAAGATTGTTGACATTACGATTATTATGTGTTATTAATAATACAGTTATGACCAACACTTAAATGTAGTCTTACGAAAAGGCAATAGTTTTAAGAAACAAACAAACAAACAAATTGCCATTGCTTTATACAGTGGTATGAAAAAGTATCTGAACGTTTTGGAATTTCTCACATTTCTGCATAAAATCACCATCAAATGTGATCTAATCTTTGTCAAAAGTACACAGATGAAATAACTGTCTGCTTTAACTAAAACCACCCAAACATTTATATGTTTTCATATTTTAACGAGGATAGCATGCCAAGGGCATAGGTTTGGTCTCAATATTGGTAGTGATGGTATGACAGCATGACCTCCATGTACACTTTTTGCTTGAGACTTGACATTAATAAGACCAAGCAGATTGGGTGAACGGCAGTCAGGGCTACACTTCTCACCAATGTGAACCAAATTATTTGATAGGCTAAATTATTAATGCAAAATAAATCAATACAAATTCATGTAACTTCCGCACTGCAAATTTATAACGTCTTAATCTGATCACTTTTCTTAAATCTAGTCAAATAATTGTCTCCATCTTGTTTTGAGTGTTAAAGGCTGTATAACAGATTAATGCGTCATATCCTTCCACTTTAAGTAAATATTACTACAGTATTTGCTCTTATTGAGGCCATAGTCCCATACAACTAAAACTTGGTCATTTTTAACAAAATCAAAAAAATGCTGTCCAATAATGTTTTGAACAATAATTATTCTTGAATTAAGAACATTTCTGACAAGTTTTTTAATTTTTTTAATATTAAATATACAAACGTTTTGCTTAAAATAAGTCTGTTAAGCTTATTTTCAGCTACATAGTTTTCTTATTTCAAGATATCTGAGTAAAATTTACTTGAAGCACTAGCTGATAATTTCACTTATTTCTAGTAGATTTACAATGAAAACAAGGGAATTTAAGTTTTTTTTTTTTTCTTTTCTGTTTTTTCCTCTGTTTTAAGAAGGTGGGGTTTTGCAGTGCACATGTATTGGTTTCTGTGGTACACCGTTCGATTCAAACCTTTGTTTTCGGAAACTACTAAAGAAACATTTTGAAAATTTACAGAATACGTGTCTGGATTTTATAAACAAATTTAAATTGCAATATTTAAACGCAGAGGTGGGTAGAGTAGCCAAAAGTTTTACTCAAGTATGAGTAGCGTTACTTCAAAATAATATTACTCAAGTAAGAGTAAAATTAGTCGTCCAAAAATTGTACTCAAGTACAAGTAAAAAACGTATACAGTGATAAGAATACTCAAGTAAGAATCACATTTTGAGTGACTGCTTCTTTTTGTTTGATTTTTTTTTTTTTTTAATCAATGGTATATGAACCGTTGTTATAACGATACTGGACACATTATATAACCACATTAAGACAAAGAAATACCATAATTTTTTTTTTTTTTTAAATCATTGAATGCCAATGAGAGAGAAAAAAAACCCATAAATTATAAACATTATTCGTCCAAAGAGCATTCTCGCAGTCGGCGTGGCCATCTTGCATAGCAACATGTCGCCATTTTGAGAGGGGGACACGCACAGGTAAACATCCGTAGACAAACGTTGCCTGAAATTTATATATTTCAGCTGTGTTTTGCGTCGTTTTTTTTTTTTTTTTTTTTTATAAAAACGTCTTAAACATGACTTATTCTTATCACGAGTCACTGCCGACAGACGCGAGGAGGCGATACAACTTAAAATTAGCGTGTATTGGCCTGCAAATCTGCCCATACAAAGTCGCAGCTGATAGCTGGATAAACAATCCAAAGGAATTACCTGCAGTGGAGTTCGGAAACATCTACAACTACCTCATAAAGTCACCCAGTAAGCTGACCTTTATCAATTACGTGGAGTATGTACTGTGTGGAACTAAGAAAACTGGTAGTATATACAGAGTGATTATTCCTGCCGTAACCGGTAATTCGCCTCCAAGCGTTATTTAGCCGTGAAAACATCATGGCAAAATAACCAATTCCCACCAGGCCAATACTATACTGATTGACCGATCAGAGCAGTTCACGGCAAAAGACAACGCTTTGCGAGTTGTCAGTTCCGGTGTTCTGCCAAAATCTCCTACATCTGCGAAACGTCCTACATTAGTCGAATTTGACACCCATAGTACTACCATGCGCTCTAAACTTGTTTTGTTTAGATGCATACAGGAATAACGTACTAAAAAAATGCCTGCAGTAAATACTTAAATGTAGTTATATCAAATAAGGACGGTTTAAATACACTATGTGACTAATGTGGTCAACTGCTTCACAGCCAACACAAAAAAACACAATGGTTAAAAGTATGAGAGGGGAATACATGCAAAAAGTATCTTTGAGGCAGTGAAAAGGTTCTAAATAACTCAATAAAAACAAAAATATTGAGTACTCGCCGCTTCTAGCCGATGTGCGCATGCGCAAGCGCGCTGAGCATTGTGTAGAACGTTTCGCCGCGTAGTAAGGAATGGCTGAACACCGGTAATAATAACCACTGCCTGGTCTATTGAATCCTAGCAACTAATTGGGGGGAAAAAAAAATCAATTAAAGTTTACTCACCAGTAATAAAATGTCGGCTGCAAACGTAAATGTGCCTTGTCCACGGAACCGTCTTCTTTTACTGTTCCTCGATTGATTGCTTTCAGCCAATTGCTTGTTCTTTTCTTCTCACGAGGAAGAATGAAGAACTTCAAATGCGGCTCCGAACTCTTCCTTGAGTTACAACCCGCAACACGGCAACTTTTAGTCATTCCGACGCAAAAAAAGCCCGCAAACAAGACAAAAGTTCAATGCGTTTGTACTACAATGCACGACAAAGCAACTGCTTGTGACTCGTGTTTTGCCCCCATTTCAATATGGCGACGCTTTGTTGTGGCTGTGTGGGGACAATTTAAGCATCCTGAAAAGTTGGTAGTGTTATGTTCCTACCGTCCCTATGCAAACCTACGCCCTCGTAGCATGCAAACAATGACAGAAGGGGAAAAATAATTGAACCCTCTGACTAAGGAGACTTAAAGAGCTATTCAAACTCATTTTTACCAAACAATTTTAAGTCAGTTGTGTGCCCAATCACTGATGAGTGGATTAAAGCTGCCCTGCCCACGATAAAACACACACCTGATATGAATTGTCTTGATGAGAATCATTGTCTGATGTGTGCCTCATGGATCGGTCAAAAGAGCTGTATGAAGACCTGCGATCAAGGATTGTTGATTTGTATAAAGCTGGGAAAGGGTACAAAACCATCTCTAAAAGTCGATGTTCATCAATCGACAGTCAGAGAAGTTGTCTACAAATGGAGAGACTTTGGCACTGTGGCTTCTCTCCCAAGGGGTGGCCGTCCACCAAAGATGACGCCAAGCGTTCAGTACAGAATGCTCTGCGAAAGAGTTACAGAAATCACCGGCACAGGCCAGTACCTCTGTGCACACATCAACTATATGTAAAACTGGCCAAGAATGGTGTTCATGGGAGGACTCCAATGAGCTAGCCACTGCTGTCTAAAAAATAACATTATTGGTCGTTTAACGTTCGCAAAAAGTCACTTGGACACTTCATAGGTGTTGGCAAAATATTTTGTGGACTAATGAAACCAAAGTTGAATTGTTCGGGAGTAACACAAAACGTCATGTGTGGAGGAAAAATGGAACAGGACATCAACATCAATAACTCATTCCCACAGTGAAGCATAGTGGAAGGAGCATCATGAATTGGGGCTGTTTCGCTACCTCAGCGCCTGGACAACTTGCATCATTAATGGAAGAATGAATTTAAAAGTTTATCAGGATGTTTTGCAGGAAAACCCAAGGCTGTCTGTTAGACAGTTGTAGCTAAAAAGAGGATGGATGTGCAACAAGACAATGATCCAAAACACAGAAGTAAATCAATTTCAGAATGGTTTCAGAGGAACAAAGTACATGTTCTGGGGTGACCAAGTCAAAATCCAGACCCCATTGAGATGCTGTGGCATGACCCACAGACATAGATTCATGCCAGACTTACCAGGAATCCGACTGAACTACAGCAGTTTTGTGGAGAAGAATGGGCCAAGATTAGTCCTGATCGATGTGCCAGACTGATCTGCAGCTACAGGAAGTGTGTGGTTGAAGCTATTGCTGCTGGGGGGGGGGCTACAATATATTAAATGTGATGGTTCACTTACTTATTTTCCCCCCTTCTGTCATTGTTTGCATACTGTCCTCATTAGAATATGAAAACCTATAAATGTTTGAGTGGTTTAAGTTAAACCAGAGTTTTTTCATCTGTGTGATTTTGACAAAGATCAGATCATGTTTGATGGCGAGTTTATGCAGCAACGTGAGAAATTCCAAAAGGTTCAGATACTTTTTCATACCACTGTATAAAGCACTGGCGGGAAAACCCTGGCTAAAACACTGTAATGAAGAGGATTGCTTCAGCACAATGGAAAAAAAGTGTGTGAAAAGTACAAATAAATAGGTCACTAAGACTATGACTTGAATTCAAGTCACTATACAGACTTTGTAACTCAATTTTTTTGCCCGCAAGTCCAAGACAAAAAAAAAAAAAAAGTGTATATCAATATAAAAAAGGATAGAACATATTTTTCTAACATGTTGGCAGTACACTAAATTAAGCTTCACAAATGTTTTTAGTATTCCTTGCAAAGAGATGTGATGAAGCCAGTCTGAAGTTGTGGTCTAGCGATAATAGGTCACATTGACATCTCCAATTACCACATGTTATGTAAATCTATAAAAGAGTTGTTGTGGAAAATGAGGTCATGTCCATCTGATGTTTAACTTGTTTTACTGGATTGAAATAAATGGTGGTGCAGAGAATGAATGACTATAAATAGTAATTCTTCTAAATATTAGCGCAATCAATGCACAGCACTTGTTTGGAGCACCTTTAAAAATGTCTCCAATGCTGCTCATAATGCTTTATAATGCACTATCCACAAATCGAAATCCTGCCATTGTCAAATTGTTCACGTTCACGCGGAGACCGGCAAATATGCCCGCGGAGCTTCTAAATGAAATTAATTTAAGTTGACAAGATTAGCCTGCAGCTTTGCCTCATCTCAGATGGCCATGACAGAAGCATTTGAATTATACCTTCGCTTAAACAAAAATGACAGTCATAAATGAATCAATTAGATACAACCAAAGATTTAAACACATTTCTCCTCATATCCAGCAAAACATCAGGAAAACGATCAGTATTCATAAATCATCCCCACGTGAGAGTGACAAAGCCAATCAAAATCACAGGTTTAGTTCTAAACAAACAAAAAAAAAGACACAATTCTTTGGTTTCACAGAGTTCCACAATTTATTTGCATCAGTGTTCAGATCATCAGCTACACACAATAGTAACACAAAAAGCATGGTGCTTGTAAACAGTGTGATGCAACTAGTTTTGGGGGACACAAGCCAATCTATTGATTTAAAAAATATATATATTAAGAAAAATTCTAAAAGCAAATGTCAGCAAACCCATTATGTTCATGTCTTTAGAAATGATCCACAGTTCACAGCTTGATATACTGTAATGTATGACTGCATCCTTTGAACTCCTTCCACAATGAGTAAAACAGCATTTTTCAAGGCCACTTGGAGCATTTCTTTTTTAGGAATAGAGCAAGCTTGCCTGCACACAATCAGCTGCTGAAACACAATTGCTACGACAAGTAACAACCGGTGAAAGTTATTGGTAATACATTCAGAAGGAGGTCAGATAACACCAGAGCAAATATTCTGATTGTGGAGGCAGAGAGAAAAAGATAGGGGACAGTGTTGTCAGCTGCCTACTATTACAGAATACTCCACTCTGTCATATGAATAATGCACGATGGGTTGTATGTGAAAATGTGGGAGTTTATCTTGATTGCAGGATCTATTGGGATGATGGTCTGAGGTTAAACTTTTTTTCGTTCTTTTTCCAAAGCAAATGATGGATAATAGGATAAAACAGTTATACAGAAAATAATCACATAATTTGTGCTTTCAATATTTGGTTTTTATCTTCCTTCATGTTACCTAGCACAGAGAACAGCCAATTAGTTAGCTTTTCCTTTCTTTCATGTGGGCGTGCTCTGTGATTGCGTGCGTGGGTAGGGGTGTGTGTGTGTGTGTGTTGGGGGAGTGTGAGCGAGAGATACAGATTTGTAGATAAGATCCATCGCTCTGATTAACTCATTGGCTGCCATTGACAGAGATATCATGTCCAATCCATTTTAACTGGGAGGGTTGCCAATGAATGATATTCTGCACCCTTTCATTTCAAATGTATTGGACGTAAACTGGCGAGAAACTAATTTAAATTCAAAACAGAGGGATTAAAATAGCCTCATAACTGGAAATCTATCACTGTCGATGGCAGCCATGAGAGAAAAAAAAACATAAATAAGGACAAAAAAAGACATCTTTTCAATTTGTTTTGGATGATGACAGCGTAGTCGTAATTTTCCCTTTATACACTAACACTAAATTGACTTTAATTTTGTACAGTGCTATTCTACCTTTAACATTCTCAAAGCGCTTCAACACAGTCTCCATTCCCTCTCTGTGCAACATCAGGAAAGAGTTGCGGTTTACGCTGATCTAAGCCTGTCGCAATATGCAATAATTCCATTTATCGCACGGTAAATAAAAATGAAGGCGATAATTTTTCCGCTGCGATTTATCGCCTCGCGTGCACCTGCATGCATGCGTGCGGCTGACATGCTGTTAAAAGTTCGGCTTCCTTGTTACCAACTACGCAAAATGCATTTTAGTTCTGTTTTTAGTTTAGTGCAGGTGGAGAAAAAAAAGAAAAGGTGACGCTTACCATTGAAATGAAGATGTGAATGACAGCAAAATATAAGCATGGTGTGTGCATCCATGAACTGGGTCGTAGAATGCCGATCTCGGCCGGCAGTCCCCCTCCGTTCGCCAGTCTTTATAAGTTAAGGTGACAGTTCTTTTTGTGGTAACATCGCCTAAGAAATCGCCAGCTTCGTCAGGTTTCAAATCATTTATTCCATCAACTCGCCGAGTGTCCACTGCTGTTGACGCCAAGATCGAAACAGAAAGTAAAATAGCGTTAACCTGCTCACAGTCAGCCCCGCGGTGCGTTCAGGTACATCAAAAAAAGTCCGCCACATTAGAAGCCGATTCGTTACATTATTACAGGTATTGTACTGTGTTATTGTTATTATTCCTATTCTTATATTATTGTTATTCAGATTTTTATTCATATTTTATTTGTTTAGCTTTTTGTAATTGCTGTTTGCAATAGTAACAGCAGTATTTATTAAGGATGTAGTGTGGGTTTTTGGGCTGTGGAACGAATTATTGGAATTATAATGTATTCTTATAGGAAAATCCTGCTCGACATACGACCACTTCGACTTACAAACAAGCTCCTGGAATGAATTAACTTCGTATGTAGAGGTACCACTGTATTACACATGGAACGCCATAGCAGAAGCTATGAGGGGAAACGTTTTCATTTGCCTAGATGCTTAAATTATTAAGTGGAATTTTATTTTTCTTAAAAAACACATTTTCTTTCTTCTGTGTTTCTGTGCAGTATTAATATTTACTTAAAAGAGGCATGGTCTATTGTTTTTAGTTGTGATTTCCTAAAAAGTATTTTTGAATTTAAGAGTAAACATTTATTGCGGTTAAATGGGTGTACATGATCTATTAACATACTGGACTGTCTCAGGAAATTAGAATACACAATATTCTAATTTTTTGAGACAGTCCTGTGTATATATACAGGACTGTCTCAGGAAATTAGAATACACAATATTCTAATTTCCTGACTGTCTCAGGAAATTAGAATATTGTGTATTCTAATTTCCTGACTGTCTCAGGAAATTAGAATATTGTGTATTCTAATTTCCTGAGACAGTCCTGTATATATACACAGGACTGTCTCAAAAAATTAGAATATTGTGTATTCTAATTTTCTGAGACAGTCCAGTATACTGTATTCTCACGGTGTTATTGCCATTTTTTTTTTAATTGGGGGGGTGCAATAATATCGCATATCGCAATAATTTATCAAATAAATCATCGCACACTAAAATTTGTTATCGCGACAGGCCTACGCTGATCACAGCTCCGCCCAAAGTTAGCTGGGATAAGCTCCAGCAACCCTGCGACCCTTGTGATGATAAGCAGCATGGAAGATGATTGAATAAATAAAACAAAATTTACTGAACCTCAATTATAATTTGGGTTGGATACTGAAAATCAGTCTGAATTAAATTATTATTTTTATCAATGATTTTTATTGTATTTTTTATTTTGACAGCACTGCCAACTACTCCCAGTCAAAATGTATTTGACATCTAGCGCAGTCAATGGCAGCCAGAGAGTTGCCGGTGAGCCCTATCAAGGGTTAATGTGATTTTATGCAATAGCGTACCGCACGAATTCTATTTTTAGACCATGACGTCACCATCGTAAACCGGAAGTGGGTCAACATAGAAGCGCCTTCGCAAACAACCCATGTTAGTACTGCTTGTTTTTTGCCGGTAATTTTTCAAAAAAAGAATATGCCAAGTAAACACTGCTGCTATGGAACTTTTAGAAACGACTCTAGACATTACGACATATAAAGGATGTTTTCTTCATATGTTTTCCGCAGCCGATAAAGAGGAAAAAATGAACAATGGATCAAGTTGTGCGGACGTCCAAAAGACCAGTTAAACGCCAGCAAGGTGAAGCCATTCACCTTCATATGCAGTAAACATTTTGTTAGGAGCCATGGTGCTACAGAGGATAAAGAGGTTAGCCATTTTGATATTTTTACTTATTTTTTAGTGTGGCGTTTTGCAGTGCTGCTTCTGTCTGACAATGAATAACCTGAAAAAAATTAAAATGGTATCTGACTACCACTGTTGTTACATTTTCTGTTGTGAAAAAACAACTTAAGTAAGGGGGAAGTGTAAATAAATTATAGAATTAAGATTTGTTATTAATGGAAAAAAAAAAAAAGTGTTCGTTGGCTGTCACTGAGTAGCATTTGCGATCGCTACACAAATATAGCAATGTAAATTTCCCCCAAAAACGGTCAGAGACGTAAGCCAACCAGACGATATAATACACACTATATAGGAAAGACAGGGCATATGGGGGTCAAGGATAGATTGTTAAAACAGGAGAATGTCATTTACAGTGGCGTAAGGCAATGCACACAAGACAAAGGTGTCGATAAAAAAGCTACCTCTGGATTGGATCGGGTCAGCTCTTTTTCCCGTCTTTTTTAGCCCTCCACACTCAAGCCATCTTTTTTACTGAACATTTGTATGTTCTTCCACATCTTTACCAGTAAATCTGTCACCAGGGACATCATTTTCGGACAGAATTGGTAAGTTTAGCTCAGTAAACATCTTGTTCGTACACTATTTACTTGCAGTTAGCATGAGGGACAAATGCGAGCTTGACCCCTCTAGCAACAGTTGCTAACGTCATGAATATTAATGAGCAAAAGTGACGTGTTGTGCACGGTACGCCATTGCAAAGTTCTTTGGGAGTCCTAAAAGTATTTAGATGAATGGCTTTCAGATATGAGATCCACATTTGGGCGGAGTTGGTTTTAATTAGCATTGTTTATTTATGGACATAAAAGAATTAAAAAAATAACAAAATAATGCTCGGTATGGATTCATCTTCTGCTTCTGCTTCCAGCTGCAGTTGACTAATAACCCACAAATAACAAAATTGCAGCTCAAGACTTTTTAAAGCTTTGGTAATGTTAAGTAAATTAAAGTAAATTTCATATTATTGTGAATCTTGAAATAGAAATGAAAGCCCACACTTCAGTCACAACTTGATTCATTTACTTCATATCTATTGTTGTGCTGCATAAAGGCAAAACCAAAATACATCATGTCATTATCCACATAATGCCAATTCTGACATTAAATATCTATTATCTTTATATTCCTGTGTGGTGTGTCTTATATGATGCAAGTCCATGTGTCATTCATCAGCATGACTTCACTGAAATGTTCAAAATATTCACATTTCTTGGCTTTTGAGTGTCTAAAGAAGTTTAGGATGGAGAAACAACTGCATCATGTTGTTAAACTCAAGGCAAGCCTGCATTTGGTTTCCACATCTATACAACATATGGCATCGTCGACAAGGAACAATTCAACAGCAACGACTTGCATAAACATTTCAAACACTATAAAAGTCATTTCAAAGGAAAAGGAATAGTGAATCAGCACTAATGTAGTGCATAAAGATTTTTTTTTTTTTTTTTTTTATTCTCAGGAAACAAACAGGCCCTTCACGCAAAAAAGTTGTAACATTTCCTTTACGAATATCCAACGAGAATGGGAAAATTGTTCAATGTTCAGCCTCCGTGTCATGAACATTTCCCTTTGGTCCTTCTGGTTTTTAACACACAAAATGACGACATGAAAAATGCTTCAGCCTCTGAGCCACCATGTTGTAACCAGAATTTGAAAAGGAATAAAAAAAAAAAAAAAAAACTTTCTTTCCAAGGAGAAATCTGAAAGTGTGTCATTAACAGCAAATGCCGGAGTACCTTGGTCCGTTCATACCACTTGTGGCGTGAGAATGCGTCTTTATGAAGAAAACCAACATGGTTACATATCAATGTCGCCATCGTAGGCCAGGGTCAAAGGCTTCTGTGGCGGAGGAGACGTCTTTGTTATTTTGTCTGGTTTACTGCAAACAAACAAAATAAAAAGAATTAAGGCAACAGTGCATCTAATTTTCTTGCCCGTGTGGTTCACAGTCACATGCCATATTGATATATTTAGCATTATATTGTTTTCATGGGTATTTGTCTGTAAATTCTAGTACAGCCTATGTTTAGATTATGCCATTTTATTTGATTTTATGGTGAGAAATCTAAACAAGTGTTATCCTGGAACAGTGTTGTAATGAAAAATTTTGACCAGCAGGGAACAGCGTTTTCAGTTTAGCATAGGGTGACCATATTTTGATTTCCAAAAAAGAAGACACTCAGCCCGGCTTCAAGATACTTGAATTTCACTCAAAGTTCACTCATAGATGTCTATATCACTTTAATATATTTAAAGTGTGCCCCCTCACTCTGGATGGAAAAATGCAGTTTGAAACAACGATGTGACACCAAACGGGATTTTACAGTCAAAGCTCCGACAGAAGTCAACAGTTGCCATTATATACGTATTTATCGTAAAAAAAAAAAAAAAAACTTCAGGCGTTTTGGCCAAATCGTCAACCCAGTAGATGGCGGTAATGCCTCATGATAGGGGTAAACTAAACTGCCAACAAAAACAAGAAGAACTACTCCTTCCCTCCTTACTACTAAGAGCCATGTCATCGCAGGCAGGCGCTGCCATCCAGCGGCCGGAGGGATTCTCTTCAAATTGGTCCCGTCAAAAATCATAACAACCGGACATTTTTATGAATTTATAAAACCCACCTGGACGACGAGGATACTACGTGAAAGTTGGACTTGTCGGGGCAAAAGGGGACGTTTGGTCACCCTAGTTTAGCAGGCATGGCAGAAGGGAGCTTTGTATTTGCGATGTTTGATGAACTGTATGCGGCAAACATGGTCATTAAATTAACAAGGTGAACCAATCAATCAGTTGGCCAATCGATCGGGGCTGATTTAATACATATTAAGAATCAGTCACTACAGGTCAGTCACTACAAAATATTATCAATCCTATCCGCCAATCCCAACTAGTCAGTTAGCTACATTAGCTCGCTAGCATGAAGTTGTAGACATTTTTGGTCACTAACCGATTTTTTGTTACAACTGCATCAAGAGTAAGTCCAAGTTACCGTAGCAATGGCAATCAAGTTTCAATCATAGTCATAAGCGATTTTAAGGGCCCCCCTGGTGGCTGAAAAATGTAATTGCATGAAATTGACTTTCCTATATATATAAAAGTCAAACTCCGCCTATGATTATGGAAACATCACGTGTTGAATACAAATAAGAATATGCTGATTTCTGCTTCCTATTTATTTGATTTTTGTGATAAGTCGACTGTAATGGCATGACCAAAGGCATTATAGAGCGAAGAAGAGACCTGACAGCGTGTTGTTATTAAAATCATTACATTTTGTGTTTCACTAACGCGAAATAGAACAATTCAAAATTAAATAGAGACAGAGAGAAGCTACTTTCTTTGAGCAGCACGCAAGTCTACACTCACCGTGATATCAGACTTGAGAGTTCCATTATGTGATAGCAACAAAATAATGGTGCAGTGCTGTGAGGTATATAAGTCATCCTTGACAGCGTGCAGAACAGATGGTTAGGAATTTTTGCAGCATCTTAGTACTTTGCCTGTTTGCGTCTATGATGTGTATAAAGCCTACAATGCAGCTAAAGTTTTTGCAAAGAAATTGAATATAGTACATACCAGACCAGGAATGAGAATGCAATAACGAAGAGTATTAAGATGAATCCGACAGCAGTCACGGCGTAAACCCACAGCTTTACCCTTCCATCTGTGCAATGAAAGTCAACTTTTAGATATACTGTATGTACAGTCAAGCTTTATGAGAAAATCTTCAAGCATTATTTTCAGAATTTAGAATAAAAGATTAGGTTCAGCCTCCATTAACACAGTCTAATGGTTCAAACCATTTTTACAGCACGTAATGATGAGCCTGTTGAAAATATTGGACTAGAATGAATTCCGCCCCCGGCTTAGTGATTCAAGCTCCATAAAGCCAGTAGTCAAAAGTAATGATCTTAGGTGCAAGGGTCAAGCAGTACAGATCATTTCTTTTTCAGTACCTGGCCCAACAGGTCGTAAGGTCCACTCTGTGTGGCGGTCTCGGGCCCGAGATGGTTTTAATCTTCCCGAGTTGGTTTTCACATCAGCTTTCTTATTGGTGTCGACTCCCGGGGTTCGAGTGCAGTAGTCCAGGAAGCCATTTGTAGTCATGACTTCGGTGTAACCCTTCTCACACCCACAAACGCCGCTCTGCATGGGAAGGAGAGGCATCATGTGCGTTCACTGTTTAGATTGAACAAGACAAATTATTGTTTCTTCCTTTCGGTCTCCCCCAAACGATATAGATAATGTAAACACTTTATCACAAAATGTAGTCTGCTTTACAAATTGTTGTAGCGAATAAACTGCTGATTTATACCATTCTACCGACTACTTTCTAGTTTACATGTGTCAAATTTAAGGCACAGAGGCCAGATCCACTCCACTACATAAATTTGTGTGGCCTGCAAAAGCAAATCATTTACATTGACTTAATGGTGCTCACCAAATATAAAAAAATAAAATAAAATAAAAACATTGAAATTTTACAAGGATTTTAATTTGTTTATATATTTAACTCTCTGACTTCCACTGATAGTGATAGACGTCAAATACATTTTGACTGGAATAAAAACATAAATACACACTGCTTATAACTAGGGTTGGGAATCTCTGGTATGAAGCCGATTCGATATGTATCATGATACACAGGTTACGATTTGATTAAAAAAAAACGATACATTTGTAAGGCCGAGTGATTTGATACGATTCGATACAGTTTAATAACGATACGGTTCGATACAGAGTGAAAACGATACGATAGTAAACAGTTGTGTGTGTTCGTACAGTATTTTAAACATATAGAAAAGATTAAAGATTAAATTAAACAACAAAATTTCATACCAATGTTATGTTTAATTTTTTTATGGAAAAAAAAAAAAAAAAAAAAAAAAAAAAAAACTTACTATATGACCGTAATTTTGTTGGATGGGATTGATAATAACAATAAAGTGCAGTAATTCAATTACTGTATATCCTGGTGTTTTTAACACAAGAGGGAAGTAATTTAAGTGCAAACTTAACGTATCAACGTAAACATCTTACAAACAAAAAATATTAATTATATGCAGCAGCTCTAGAAAAAAATAATTAAACCTGCTCGTGTTATCATAAATAAATAATAAATTATGCTTTAGGACTGGTATATTTGGGGGAATAAAACATGGCATTTTAGACAGACAGGTCAATAATCATTACTTTAATACACAGCAAAGTCATTCACTTATGCCTGTGTTTCCTCATTTTTTTATTCCTCATCACTGTGTCCATATCTTTTTTGAAGGGCAGATTTTTCTTGAGGAAGATCAACTAATCCACATGTTCATGTTTAAGTACATGTAGAGACAATATGCCGCCCTTTCCACCATTGTAGTGGGTTATTTTTCAGGGTTAAAAACTCGCGATCTCTGTACCACTTCACACGAGCTCTGTCCCATGCGAACAGATCTGGCTGCCTTCGTCACTTCAAAGTGTGACTTTTGTTTTCCGGGGTGCGTTGAAAAACAATCGCTGCACATCGCTGGCGTGGTGCGCAAAGGGTCCATTGTTTTAGCATGTTGCTTCGTTGCCACTACTAGTTTCGTTTTGGGCTGTGAAGGAAACGCTACGGAGCATGCATTACAGTTGTTTTGTTAGCTCTTGCGTTGTTATGACATGCCCGTGACGATCGGGTAATGACTGCGACTACTAGCGGTTCTGCCGAAATGAATGGGAAGTTGAGGCAACCATGACGGTGGTCACAATCTAAGTGCGCTGTGTGGTGAATGACACAAGCGCAGCATGTGAGGTAAAAGCTAAATTATTATCATATTAAGCAATGCATTAAACTCGGCATTAGAAGCCGATTCTTGTGCTGGCGATAACCGAATTCTATCTCTACTATCGGTTCATTGAATATTTAATGGCTAATTACTGTCGAATGGTAACTTTACTATCGATACAGCTGTATCTCTCACCTGTAAAACTGGATATCTGGTCGTATCGGTTTATCGTTCTCAAGCTTACTTATAATAGTAATTAACTTGTTACCTGTCATTGACAGTAATAGACATTTAATTCTTTTAAACTGGCTCATGTTTCAGTGCTATTGACAGAACTGCACACTGTCAAAATGGATTGGATGGGTGTCCAATCAGCAGAACTATAGACGGTCAAAATGGATTGGACAGCTGTCAATAGCACTGAAATATGAGCATACACAGTCAGTCTTCCCAGTTCAAATGAATAGATTGAACTGATTGAATAGATTGAACTGGGAAGTTCATTATCGTTGTCAATGGCCGGTGATGAGTTAAATACTATGAAATTGTACTGGTCCACCATATGCTAAAAAAGTGCAAAAACGTCCACCCTGTCATATCCACCTTAATATCAGACTGATTTACAGTACTGTATTTTACTGTTTGTATGTACACAGTTGATTAACAAAATGATAAGCGTGACCACTATTCATTTTTCATAGCATTACATCAACCAAATACAAGAATATGATGTCCAGTTTCTCTTCTGAAGATGTTTAGTAGCTTCGAACAATAAATAACATGGTCAAATTCAAAACACTACATTTAAACATTTTTTTTTTACCATAAACTAAGTTTATGAATAGTCCATAAGTAATGTAAATTTTCAGTGCTGGTGCCTTGTAGTTGCATGAAGACAACTGCAAGGGGCAGTAAACCTTCAAACTTTAGTCATGTCGCCATGATTGCTTTTTGATTTGTATGCAGTTCCCCTCCTTTTCTAGGTGTAGGAGCATCCTGGCATCTAGTCTGCATTTATTGGCATTAATATGATTACACTTTATAGCCTGTTCTTAAAAATTCAAGGTGTCATCATTCAAAGTCCATTTGAAGCGACCGCGAAGAGGAGAATGTGGCAACCTACACGAGAATTGATCACAGTTGTGCGATGACAGTATTGTGTGATCTTACCGACGTGCAGTGCGAGAAGGGCTTGGTGCACGGTGGATGGCAGTGCCGGATCATGCTCGGCCTTTTCTGTGGGAAACACCCTCCTTGAAGGGGGGTTAAAAAAAAAAAAAAAAGTGTTTCACTTCAGTGCCTGGACTCATCGATCACTAAATTAATGTAGTGTCACCACTGATTAATGGGCTTAGTTGCCTATCAGAGTCCATGATCAATCTGCGAACATTTTAATTCCAACATGGTGAATTACATGTCAAAATATCAAAGAGTGTAGGGCTTCCGTTCCAGAGGGAGGTTAGTCCTCCTAGGCTCATATTTGCCAGAAACACTTCCTTTAAAGTGATAAGATCACGTTCATCTTCTATTTACAGCACACAGAGCTCACCCTAAGCCTCCATTCCCACAGCACAGCTACCTTTGTTCCATTTCTCTACGCCTGCTTTTCTTCCCACACATACAAATGCATGATTATATTTATATGGATTGAAAGTCTCCCAGCTCAGCCTCTGGCTTATTGATTACTTATGCTAAGAGTGAGGGGAGAAATCAATGAAGGCCGCACTGAGAATAGGCACATCAGATAAGGTGGTAAATTCAACTAGAGCGCTACACTAAAATTCGTCTTCTCATGTGAGATGTGTGAGAGGCGTTGGCACCGCAGGCCGTCATTTGGTACTGTTAGCTATCATTTGGAAATTAATGTGTTGGATTCTGCTGGAGGATTCAATCATGAGTCGTGGGGAAAATGACACACATATCCCATGAATGTGAATACACCCACCACTTATACTTGCTACATGGGTGGCCGTAACAGACCGGTCGGTGGTTCAAATCTTGTTTGCGCACTACCCAAGTGTCCTTGGGCAAGACACTGAGGCCTAAATAGCTGATTGTGCCTAGCATGGCAACAGTACTTTGCCCACTAGTGCATGAATGGATGTATTGTATGTGAGCGCTCTCACTTTTGGTACTCTGATTATGTAGGTCAAACTCAAGGACCGTGGGCCAGATCTGCCCTGCCACATCATTTTGTGTGGTCAGTGAAAGTAAATCATGTTTGTCGACTTCATGTTTATCGCTAAAATACAATTCAAAGACAAGTTTTGTAGTCCATGAAAGATCAGGGACTAAAGAAATCATAGCATATTAACTAGTCCACTCCCCTTATTAAAAAATGTAAAATTTTATTTTAAAAAGTTGCTTCTTTAAATAATCACTGCAAATGAAAAAGTAAATAAAGTGTGCTGACTGTGTGTTTCTTGTTGAAATATTGAACATTTTTTGTAGTCCTAAATGAATGAGGACTACAGAAAACAAAAATTACAATTTGTTCCCCTTTCAAATAATTCATTAAAAAATAAAATGGTTTAAATACACAAAAAAGAAAAATAAGTGCTTTTTAAGAAATTAAATGGCTATAAAAATAGTATTTGTACATAAATGAAATGAAAACGATTCATCGACCATTAAAATATTTGTTGATTCATTTGTTCAACGATTAGTCGATTAACCACATTCAACATGGTTGATCACAACATACTATTTAGCAGATTGGAACAGTGGGTAGGGCTTACTTTTACTAACACTGTTCTTCAGTGGTTCACGTCTTATTTACATGATAGGGATTTCTTTGTGTCAATCGGAAATCATCAGTCAGAACGAACCAAATTCACGTGTGGAGTCCCTCAAGGGTCAATTCTTGGACCCTTCTTATTTAACATCTATATGCTTCCCCTAGCTCAGATTATGGAACAGTATGGCATCTCCTATCATACCTATGCAGATGACACACAACTTTACATTTCTGTGTCCCCACATGATTATAGTCCCTTAGTTCCCCTGAGTAAATGCATTCATCAAATCAATGAATGGATGTGCCAGAATTTTTTCCAGTTAAATGTGGAAAAGACAGAAGTGATCATTTTCGGGCCAAAAAAGGAAAGGTCAAAGATCAGCAGGCACCTTAGCACAATGTCACTTACAGCTACAAATCAAGTCAGACATCTTGGCGTAATTATTGACTCAGACCTAAAATTTGATAGCCATCTACAGTCAGTCACTAAATCTGCTCATTACCACCTAAAAAAATATAGCCAGAATTAAGGGGCTTCTGACTCAACAAGACATGGAAAAACTTATGCATGCATTCATTTTCAGCAGATTGCACTATTGCAACAGTATATTTACAGGTCTTGATAAAAAAATCAGTCAGGAAGCTGCAGCTAGTACAGAATGCTGCAGCCAGAGTCCTCACAAATACAAGGAAACTGGACCACATTACACTGGTTTTGAAATTGTTACACTGGCTTCCAGTGAGTTGAAGGATAGACTATAAAATACTACTGCTCGTCTACACTTAACGGCCTTGGACCAAAATACATGCTTGATTTGTTAGATTCTTATGAAACATCTAGACCCCTAAGGTCATCTGGAACTGATCTCCTGTATGTTCCAAGAACAAGAACCAAGCAGGGTGAGACAACATTTAGTTATTATGCTCCTCACCTCTGGAACAGGTTACCTGAAGGTCTGAAGTATGCTCAAACTGTTAGCTCCTTTAAATCAGGGCTAAAAACGCTCTTGTTCAGCACAGCATATCCATAACTATCTATATATTTCAATCTATTTGCTTTTTATTCCTCTTGTGCTTTATCTTCATTGCTGATTTCAATTACTATTATTATTATTAGTAGTAGTATTTTTTATTTTTATTTTTTTCTTGTTCTATTCGTGATTAAATGTGATTTTTATGTATAATTTTATTTCCTGTTTCGATTGTCTTTATTTTTACGTTCTACTGATTTAATGTGATTTTTTTTATGATCTTCATGTGATGTAAAGCACTTTGAATTGCCTTGTGTTGAATTGTGCTATATAAATAGATTTGCCATGCCTTGCCTAATTATAGCAGCCCTAGTTAGGAAGCATAATGGCACTCTGAAGAAAACCATATCTACGATGAGTTTGACAATTCTGGTGTAGGTGAATCACTACATAAGTGCACTCCATTTACTTTACATTGTAATAATTCTTATAATGTCAGTAGTACACTCCCTTTGTGAGATATTGCTAAAGATGTTACATCTTTTCCAGTTTTCCCGCCAGAAACATAAAACCTTGCATGCATATTGATGCACTCACAGTTTGCACTAGCTTGAAGAGCATAAAAGCAGAACTAGGACACTTAAGGGTTTCAATGGAACATAGTGTATAGATTTATGTACGGCTCGGCATATTTCTATGACAACGCTTCCTCAAGACCCATCTGGGGTGATGGGCTGACAGTGCACATGTTCACCTGTGACAACGACACCATCCGAGCGTTGACACCACACTGCTCTCTCATTATTGCTCCATCCTCCTGTCCTCCACTGGTAACTGTAGCATTGGCCTCCTGCAGCAGAAGCAGAGAGGCAGATGATGCTCATTAGCAGCTCGTATCGACCATCCAGCGCGGTTGTTAGACTCCGATGGACATTTACCAGAGATGTACTACATTACAGTGCAAGACATAATGTGGTTGGAGGAAAACGGGGTACCATTTACCACTCGGTGAGGATTACAGGAAATGGGATGGCTGGAATTGGTTGGAGCTGATTTAGAGACATTTTTGCTGGAGGCAAAGTCTGTTCAACAAAACTCGACAACATTCAAGTCACATTCCATTCAGACTTTTCCTATCAATAAAAAACAAGATTAAGGATCAGACTATTTAGATTAACAAGACAGATTTAGCAAGACAAGGATGTGTCATTAAATTAAATGTCAAGTACTTGACAAATGGTTTTAAAAGTGGCTAATTAGTGAGGGAGTAAAAAGCCTGTGGTTTATTCAGAATATGAAGACACAAAACGGGAAAAGGGTAAGCTTATTTACTGGAAAAAAAAAAAAAAAAACTTTTAGAGATACAGTATTTAGTTATAATAATTAAAAAAAAAACAAAAAAAAAACACCCAAACTCCCAGAAAATACATGCGGTATATATGCCATACAGTGGTATGAAAAAGTATCTGAACCATTTGGAATTTCTCACATTTCTGCATAAAATTACTATTACTTATTATTATAAATGTGATCTAATCTTTGTCAAAATCACACAGATTAAAAAACAGTGTCTGCTTTAACTAAAATCACCCAAACATTTACAGGTGTTCATATTTTAATGAGGATAGTATGCAAACAATGACAGAAGGGGGAAAAATAAGTAAGTGAACCATCACATTTAATATGTTGTGGCCCCCCTTTGGCAGCAATAACTTCAACCACACACTTCGTGTAGCTGCAGATCAGTCTGTCACATCGATCAGGACTAATCTTGGCCCATTCTTCTCTACAAAATAGCTGTAGTTCAGTTAGATTCCTGGGATATCTGGCATGAATCGCTGTCTTTAGGTCATGCCACAGCAGAACGTGTATTTTGTTTTTCTGAAACTATTCTGAAGTTGATTTACTTCTGTGTTTTGGATCATTGTCTTGTTGCAGCAACCATCCTCTTTTTAGCTTCAACTGTCTGACAGACGGCCTCTTGTGTTCCTACAAGTTCCTGATAAACCTTTGAATTCATTCTTCCATCAATGATTGCAAGTTGTCTAGGCCCTGAGGAAGCAAAACAGCCCCAAATCATGATGCTCCCTCCAGCATGCTTCACGGTGCGGATGAGTTGTCGATGTTGGTGAGCTGTTCCATTTTTCCTCCACACATGACGTTGTGTGTTACTCCCAAACAATTCAACTTTATCAATTCCCAAAATATTTTGCCAAAACCTATGGAGTGTCCAAGTGACTTTTTGCGAACATTAAACGAGCTATAATGTTTTTTTAGACAGCAGTGGCTTCTTCCGTGGAGTCACACCATTCTTGGCCATAGTTTTGCATAGTTGATGTGTGCGCAGAGATATTGGACTGTGCCAGTGATTTCCGTAAGTCTTTAGCAGACGCTCTAGGGTTATTTTATTTACCTCTCTGAGTATTCTGCGCTGAACTCTTGGTATCATCTTTGTTGGACGGCCACTTCTTGGGAGAGAAGCAACAGTGTCAAACTCTCTCCATTTGTAAACAACTTCTCTGACTGTCGATTGATGAACATTCAGACTTTTAGAGATGGTTTCGTATCCTTTTCCGGCTTCATACAAATCAACAATCATTGATCACAGGTCTTCAGACAGCTCTTTTGATCGAGCCATGATGCACATCAGACAACCTACGAGTATTTACGTATCCTCCTTCTGTCATTGTTTGCATGCAATCCTCATTAAAATATGAAAACCTATAAATGTTTGGGTGGTTTTAGTTAAAGCAGACACTGTTTTTACAGCTGTGTGATTTTGACAAAGGATACATACAAGATACCACTGTATCCTGTATGTCCACTGAGCCAGGCAGTCTTGAAGCGTCTTCTTGAATATTTCATTAAAATTGAATAGGTAGTAAAACAGTTGTGACCTTTGGATGCTTAGAATACTGACCTTTTAATAATGACCTGGAACACTCTTAATGTAGCAAAACCATCATTAAAACCATGACCGCATATCGGGATATGCTCTAGATGTGATTAACCTTTATGTCTTGGTTTAGTGAAACCTACCTGTATATACTGTACAATAATTACATGAACCTTTAAACCGTGGGTTGATGAGATTATCTACATGTGGTGAGAGTGTCCCCAATCCTAGCCAAAGATGTGCGATATGCCAAACGTTCAATCAGATTGCTCTGATATCACCACCCTGTAACTGATAGCCTATAGAGTGCATACAATGGTACTTTGGCTTATAAATACCGTAAACTATACGTTTTTCAGTTGTAAGATGTTGTTTCTTCGATTTGATTAGATTTTTCTTTATGTGGTGGGCCAAAATTTTAGTTTACAAGAAAAAAGCCTTGATTTAACAACACACAAATGTTTTACTGATAGCGGTGGGAACCTTTGGGTACCTCACGATACGATAAGCAATACAAGCCCACCATCACAAGTCTCTCACGACATGGCGATACATGGGTCAGGAAATCAGTCTAACATATTCATTGATACAGCTGTTAATTAAAGAGAAAAGCAAACTGTATGAACATTTTTTGCACTTTTGACAATCTGACAAAAACCTGTTATCGTCACGATGACTACGAAGAATATTTCCGTGCAACATTTTGGTAAATGAAGACAGCAACTCTGTTATTGTAACATTCTTGTAAACAAACGAGTGTGTTAACATGGACACTTTTCTAGTGAAAAAATTCTGTAGCAACCTGTTGGTTCCTTAATTAAACAGATACATCTGTTTAAAGCTGAAGCATATCGGTAACCTATTAGCTATTACTAGAGCTGGGAATCTTTGGGCACCTAACGATTCGATTACGATTACGATTCAGATGGTCCGATTCGATTCTAAAACGATTATTGATGCACCCCCCCCCCCCCTTTTTTTTTTTTTTTTTTTTTTATATTTTGTACAGTTGTTCCAAAATTGTTCAAAAATACTCTCAGGCTAAACCAAACTACTATTTCAGTATCAAGTTAACATATAGCAGTAAACAAATATACAAAAATAACAGTACATAAAAAACTCCAGTCCCCATTCTGTATCAGCAGCTTTAAACTACATTCAATTAATTTAATGTTGTGAATCAACCGTTAAAGTTGTTAAAATTGCTCCCGTTAATCCATAATTTCCCTTTTGTCAACTTTCGACATGTGAAAGTTTTAAAACTATTTTAAAGATAGATTCAAGTCAATATTTTACCGATTTAGGAGTATTTTAGATAAAAAGTTAATTAGGTTTGCTTGGAAGGTTCGCTACAACAGCCTTGCAGAGAAGTGTACTGCTTTAAGATGGCGGCCGTTTACTACGTCTGCATCTAGCTTTTTGTAGATGTGCTGCAAACGCTACCGCTACCGTAGTGCATCTAGTCTTATATAAATGATATCTACCGTAACATTATGTGGATGACGTACTTTTGTAGCAGCTTCAGGTATGTTGTTGTGTTTTTTTTATCTCGTGGCATGAGTTGAGCTAGAGCCGTGAGTTGAGCATTGGCATTACCCGAGGGGCCGGGTAATGAGAAGCATGATGTTTAGCTACTCTCGCTCCGTTGCTCATTGACCGCGCGGCGCGCTGAGTGTGTTGTACTTCCGCTTTACTTGGCATATTTCAATAATCGGAATTTGGATGTTTGTGAATCATTCTCGAATCTTCCACGGCCGAATCGCGAATAATCTAAGAATCGGAAATTTTGCACACCTCTAGCTATTACCATACAAATGGTAGTGTGTGACTTTGGGTTAATTACACTTTATGAAACCAGCCTCATGCTCCCTATTAATATTCATTCATTCATTTATTTTCCATGCCGCTTATTCTCACGAGGGTCGCGGATCTATTAATATTTCATACGATAATATTATAAAAATTATATATGTACAGGTAGTTCCCAGGTTACGAACGAGTTCCGTTCCTGCACTGACGACGTAAACTGAATTCCCGTGCAAGTCGGAATTAACCCTTTAAGTATCCCTAAAATTAAAAAAAAAAAAAAGTAGGCTACCCTGAAATCTCCAAATAATTATCCAAAAACGTGTATTATATGTCATATTAATAAAATAAAGTAAAAAATAAGAATTATGAGGTACATTGTGTTGAATCTCGTTATATTCAATGATTATTCAGGCTTTATTCGTGAGTGAGTCGCCGTGCTGAGAGAAAAGTGCGCTGTAGGAAAAAGGGGAGGCGAGGGAGGCGGGATATCATGGCCGTTCAGGTCACTAGCGTCACCTCTCTCAACGCGAGCACGTGTTGTGCCGAAAAATGCACCCCCTGCGTGAACTGCATCCCCTGACGGATTGTCATCGAACCTGTACAGAAATGACTTTTGAACAAGTTAAAAGTATTTACTTTGGCGAAATAAAATAGCTTTTTCTACCAGTCGAAATAACACTGCCTCTCCATACCAATCGATGGACACGGAAACGATTTTCTTTTACTTTGAATAGGTATTGAAAAATATGTGTTATGTGTTTTACCATAAAACGTATTATACACAAATAAACTGTCAATTTCTCAACACACGAAACAGGAGGCGTTTTCTGCGGACTTTGTTTTCATCATCCATGTACATCCATTGGTAGGCTTGATGACAATCCAAACAATGATAGTGATCATAGAAGTAGTTAGCTTCATTGGTTCGAAAGAATTTGGAGTGTAATTGCTGTACGAGTGTCGTGCCTGCGCTCCCGTCATGGGATGCAGTTCATGCAGGGGGTGCATTTTTCAGCAAAACAACAGCAATGGGAACAAGGTACTGTTTACGCAACTGAAAGAAAGACAAAAAAAAAAAAAAAAAAAAACGACACTGGAAACAAAATGCCGTACTCTCAGGCGTCGTGACGTCGAAATCACGGAAGTCAAGTACGTCGCAACTTGGGGCCTACTTGTATATATAATTTTCAATATTAAAAACAATGAATAATTTAAAGTGCCTGTGACACTAAAAGCATGTTTATTTCATATTTCACGCGGTATTTTATGGTCCGGAATGAAATGGACTGCTTGGATGTGTGTGGAAGCGATCGTTTTATTTGTTCAATTTTTTGAATTCCGCGCCATGAAAATGAATAACTTCCTGTTTTGAGGAGGAATGCAAAGGTGACGTCACACGGATCAGCATCTCAAAATACAGCATTGCTTTATAGCATGCAGATGGACTGCGGATTCAGCTGATTTTGCGGATGAATTCGTTTATTTTTTGCATCATACCAGCCAAATGTGCTGCAGAAAATTGTTGCTGCAACAGGGAGAGACGTGTCAACCTTTTCTGGTTTCAAAAGGTTCCCATTGACCACGATATTGGCGAAAACAAGCCCTATTACTGTGGGACCTAGGACTTACGAGGAAGTGAGTAAACATCGTATTTTGCATTATGTCAAATACTTGGATCATGGCACACGTTTTAATACAGAAGTGGCTTGCATTTTGCGGCTGATTGTCCACCGAGAATGCCACTTGGCCGACGACCAGCGGCTTGTCACACACCTCTCTCTATACTCGGGTTATTGTCCTCTTCATGTGCCCTGTGTTCTGTGAAATTTTCAACCCCATCAGAAATTGCAACTTTGTGTTAAAAATGGCCGCGAATACAACAATTATAAAGTAAACACTACAAACTTTCTTTTAAATTAAGGACCATTTACTTACGTTTGATCATGGATGGGCATGTAGAAAAGTTCTTCTCAGACACATCCTGCCATGTTAGCCACTCTCATATGACTCTCTTGCTGTTTATGCCTTCGATGTGTAGTAAATAATTATTTTATACCATATTCGTGTTGACCATGTGGCAACTACGTGCTCCTCCAATGTCGGCCGGTTTGTCCGGCGGTGACTGTCCAGTTGCTTTCCCGCAAATGACCCCTCTGTGCGCAGCAGGTGAATGATGACCTCTTGCTCGCCTCCGGGTGGGTTGTCGATCAGCAAAGACAATCGACAACCCCGCAGCCGTATGAGATGATCCAGGGTAGTTTTGTGTGATTTTTTGATTCAAAAATCGAAAATAAAACTTTGAGATGTCACTTGGTTCGGGTTAGCATGTCGGCTAGCTGTCATGCCTCTTGGTTTGTTTACATTCTCCAAAAAATTACAAAAGCCGGACTAACTACGGTGGCATAAAATATCAATCGGGAGATGTGACAGTAAAGGTGAAGTCGACAGTTTTGACCATTATGGAATAATTTTGCCATGTCGTACTGAATAAATGCATTTTTAATATTTCATATTCCATTTAGCACAAGACTATTATTTGTCATGACCATACCATTTATTTAGCAATTGGGGAAAAATACTTGGATAAAAAGAATGTATTAGTACGGAGCCCCCCAGGATAGGAAAAAAATAAAAAATCATAGCTAATCTGTACCCACAGTTTAGTGGGGGTATGGAGCCCCCTGGGTGCCAGGATAGAAAAAATAAAAAATCATAGCTAATCTGTACCCACAGTTTAGTAATCTGTGGGTAAAGTTTAGTAATCTGTACCCACAGTTTACTAATCTGTACCCACAGATTACTAAACTGTACCCACAGTTTAGCAATCTGTACCCACTGATTACTAATCTGTACCCACAGTTTACTAAACTGTACCCACAGATTACTAAACTGTACCAACAGTTTACTAAACTGTACCCACAGTTTACTAAACTATACCCACAGTTTACTAATCTGTACCCACAGATTATTAAACTGTGCTCACAGTTTACTAATCTGTACCCACAGTTTAGCAATGACCCGGAAACAGTCACCAATGTTTGGCGGGTCCAAACGCCGAGGGACCGACCGAGCAAGCATCTGCACCATTTGCCCTCGGCGAACAAAGGGGTTTTAAAAGGTAACTATTGCACGTTTTCTTTGATAGCAGTCTTTCAGGTGTCATCAATCAATATGGCATGTTGTGTTTGCACATTTTCTGTCCTGCTGTCGTGTCCGTGCGTGCTTAATTCAAGTAGTGTTCATTTGTCAGTTAGCCATTTTTAGTAGCTAATTGCTAAACTGTGGGTGCAGAATAATAAACTGTGGGTACAGTTTAGTAATCTGTGGGTACAGATTAGTAAACTGTGGGTACAGTTTAGTAAACTGTGGGTACAGATTAGTAATCTGTGGGTACAGATTAGCGATGATTTTTTAATTTTTTCTAACCTGGCACCCGGGGGGCTCCGTATATTGGAGTAGAGAGATTGAAACAATTACATTTTGCTGCTCGCTTCGTCGCATTTTCCTCGTTCTGAATAATTCCCTTAATGAGATGAATTCTAAATCAAATGAAACCATGACCCTGCCGACATCATCCTCCTGTTGTTGACGCTAGAGCCCTATATTGGTAGGTGTGGCTAAAAGGCAGATTAAATGACTAATTTCTCGTCATCTGCGCTTTGCCAAATTGTTGCATATAGTCGAATCGTCTCAAAATATGATTGTAATTCACTTGATAATGCTTTTTAAGACTTTTTTATCCTGTCGCATGCACTTTAATACATTGACTATTATCGCATTTGCTGCTATTGATTATTATAGATGAATTAGATTTGCTCTAAAAATAAGCGGTTTACCATTGACATAGAAGAAGTTACTTTCTAGGAGAGCTTCTCGTTCAAATGGATTGGACGTCTATCACTGTCAGTGGCACTGAAACATAAATGTTCAATGCCAGCCATCCCAGTTATAATGGTTTTGATGTCTATCATGGTCAGTGGCACTGAGTGAGTTCATTAACTAAATAAGAAGAAGGTTGCTCAGTACCTTTACATGGCTGCGTCTCAAAGATTTGCTGTGGGCAGGTGTCCTGGTTCTGGGTAACTTGAATGATCACCGCTCTGGAGCGGGATTGACGTCCTATGCTTTCAAAGCTCCGCCCCTCCACACAAGTCAATTGGCAAGAGCTCCAAGTTGACCACTCAGCCAAATGGCAGTCTCCTGAAGAAAGAAAAAGACAAAATAACATTACTAGCCAGCACACCTTAGTCAATAGCACTCACGTTTATATGCACTTTTAATGTAATTTATCGTTCTACTGGCATTCCCCTGACAGTTTCTGCTACATTTAATAGTGAAAACTACTTGTACGCAAATGTGACAGACACCAGAATCACAAACAAATTACTAACGGACCAGTGGGTATTCAGAGATTATACACCAACCGCTGTCATATATTACATTAACTCATAACTCGATAGCCAGTGGTAAAACGTGCCTCGTGAGGGAACACCAAATTAATTTGATTTGGTGAGACATTTTTAGCAGAGAAACTGGATGAAATGTTTTGACTCAACAAATGCCACATGAGCACTTTACTTACTGAAGGTCAAACAAGAAAAAGCCTTGTAATCATTGACAGGGTTATGTTTCAGTACTTTCTATTAGCACAAATACACACATGCATAGTATATGCTTGTGACTATGTACAGATTTTATGGTCAGCTATGTGTACTGTCACCTCCTCTCTACTGTAGTGCATGTGGCCAGTGACGTAACCTGTGGAATCATGTGCATGCTTTATGCTGCACAGCTATAACCAGTGTTATTAATCGTATTTTTAAAAATTAGTTCCAGTTGCAAATTACTTTTCCCAAGAAGTAATTGAGTTAGTAACTCAGTTACTTCAATGTAAGAGTAATTAGCTACTTGGCAAAGTGACTTCACGTTATTACATGATCCACTCTATAACGTCTTTCACCTGAAATATGTTTATATTAACTGATTGAATTGAATCGTCTTTTTCATTCAAGAAAAAAAAGGTCCCACTATATACAGTACATTTTTAAAAATGTCACCGATATAATGGTGTCTCCGTGTCTCTCAGACAGCTCGCTCATCATTAAACGAAATTGTAGTAACGCGCATCTTCTCATCCTCAGTGACGGTAACGGCGTTGCAAAGATGGGAAAAGTAATTAACTAGATTACGCTCTACTGACAAAAATAATGCTATTAGTAACGCGATAATTAATAACACTGGTTATAACGCTGTTAGGAAGCGTGAGTTATTGTTACAGCACCAGCACGTTAGCTCATATGCTCGCACAGTCGTCAGCATGCTATTGTGAGCCCGCTAGCATGGTAGCGGGCCTTTAGTGAACCTGTATGGCAAATGGAAGTTAGGACTTTTTTTTTGTTTGTTTGTTTTTTTAACTCATTGGCTGTCCTGGTGATAGATGTCCAATCCATTTATATTGGAATTGGTTTGGATGTCTCTAGTTAAAACTAATTTAAATTTGCAGGAGAAGGGTGAAAAGTGGCACTGATAGAGTTAATATGCTTACGATGTTGTGATCAATATATATATATATTTTTTTTAAATTGTGAGCTGTATCTTTTAAACTACAAGACAACAAAAAGTCATTAGCGGAATTTACACTCCGAGTTAACCAATTTTCAGTTTGTAAAAGGTAATACGCTTACTGTGAGGTCAATTTAGAAACAGTTTATTTTTAGTGCAGATCTTAGTCATCTATTACCCTAAATGGCAGTCAATGATTAAGAAAAAAAAAGAAAAAAAAAAAACAGTACTCGTACATTTTCAAACAAATGAATAAAACGGATTGATGGAATGGCTTGAAGCGTACTTTTCCAATAAGGAAAAGGCGTATTTCAATACACATTGCAATAAATTAGGCAATGCTTTTCAATTTTTGAAAATTTTAAACCTTTTTACAGATCAATGAAAACCAATAATATTTTATAATAATTTTATATAATTTTATAATATTTCACTTTGGAATATGACATACTCCCATTGTGATCATTCAACATACCTCGTTTATTAAGACAAAGCAGCGAACAGGAAGGGGTTACGGGGGAACAGAAGAAAAGAGGGCGAGACAGACAGAAGAAACACAAGAAACACGTGAGTATGTTGGTGCTATTGTCAGGTAGGTGTATTTCCGGTTGACACCATGTGGGGGGCCTGTTAATCAGTGAAAGAGAAGTGGGGGGGGGGGGGGTCTAGAAGATAAGTGATTGGGAGGGATGGAGTGTATACAAATTAGTCCTGTGATCTAGAACCCAGTAATCGTGTTAATCCCTTCTGAGTGTGCGCCTGCTGGCAACCCACCCTACGCTGCCCCATCGCCCATCCCGGCACCGAGGTCCTCGACCGGAGCGCGCCCAATCCCATCCAGCCATGCGCGAATCACTTCAAACATGCGATAGCTACACAGATGAGCAGGGTTCTAAATATATTGCCTAAATATATTTTGGGGAAATGAATAGGGTTAGGGTTATTTATATTTAGGCAATATATTTGAAACTGAACATCGTATTGTGATATGTGTATTGTGTGACATCATATCACAATATACTGACATACCGATAACACTGCCCTACTGTAATTAATAGCATATATTAAATCAGGGGTCTCCAAAACGGTCCGAAAGGGCCGTTGTGGGTTCTGGTCTTTGTTCCAACCAAATCCGCACATACTTTTTGATCAATGCAGTTTCTGCTAAAACTTACACATATGAGAGAAATGATCGTTGAAAAAAAATCTCCTGTTGCTCGATTGGAATGAAGCCCTGCACCCACTGTGTCCTTTTGTAAAATAGTTTGGAGATCCCTATATTAAATGATGCTTTACAATTGAAAAAGTAGGGGGAAAAAATCGGTCCACTTTTGTACAGTAAGAAGTATCTCCATGCCACTACAGATCCGACAGTGTTAGGAAAGATCAATCAGAGAGAGCAGTTTAAAAGCTCATCCAGTTATTTTACAGCCTAAGTCAGCATGCAGCTCAATTCCAGAGCTTCCTCATTAGAGTTTGAGCAGTATGAGGGCTCTTGATGGTGTGCTGAAGAGTAAAAGCTTATTTGACCCTTATGACATGGAACATTATTCTGCAGGAAGTAGCTATAAGATGAGAGTGCACTGTGGTTAAAAAGTGATGGAAATGGCTAGACAAGGTGTTTAAATGATACTCAACTATAATCCTTCAACAGCACCATTCATAGTATCATTCATTCATTTATCATCCATTGCAAAGCGATTGATTTCAAAGCCGCTTTAGCGTAATTTGATCTTCCAATATCGAGAATATTGCATTTGTAATCATGTAGGCAGAAAAACAACCAAACTGACGTGATTGAGTTCGAGGCCAACCTTTCTGCTCAATCTGACTATAGCGCCATTGTATGGCTTTTCAGCCATAGTTCATGTTGTCAGAAGACCAAGAATACATCAATCTTCATGTGCAGCACCACTTGGTGTGTGCGTCTGTCAATCTTTTGACAAAGCATACTTAAAAAGGTCAAACACTGTACTGTACAAGAATAATAGATGCTGTTTTTCATGAAAACATCTCCTGGAAGTAGGGTACAGCGAAGTTCTTTGTACATCAGGAAAAAAGTGAGCTATTTTTATTGACTCAGGTTCGATTCTCATGGCCAGTTTAGGCATATGAGTGAGGGGATTGAACAAACAGCATCAGCTTTCATCTTATTTATAGCATAAATATTCACTGTACTAGGAGTTCCCTTATACTGATTTGGTTGTAGAAACATGCCAAGGGAGATGCCATAGTGTACAGCAACGACACACTTTACTGCAGATTGCATACATTAGAAGAGCCCTTTCACTAGCTGCGGCAATTTTCACCAAGTGACACACAATCACATCAAAAGCCCCTGATCCTGAGCCCAAGCTTGCGGCACCAGTGTGTTGAGTGAGGAATTAAGGCAAACATCAGAAGCACACTGAAAGATGGTGCGTCTTCATAGCAAACAAGAGTCTGTGGCTCAGCAGCCAGAAGATCAGCTCACAATTTTTTTTTCTATGGTATATATTCTGTCATACTGGAAACAATGATACGACTCATGATTTTCTTTATCCATCTCTTCCACTCTTCTTGTGCGATTGATGTAAAAATATCTGTGGACAGCCTCATTTCAGAGACGCATTTAAAAAAAAAAAAAAAAAAAAAGATAGTTTTTTTATGCATAAAACGATAGTATTTAGGCTATATCCTAAGTCCACCATCTGGGTTTTCCTCTTTTTCCTTTTTTTTTAACATGAAACAATTGGTGTAGTTGGCCCGATTACCGTCTGATGTGCTGTTTAAAATTCCATGCAACAGCATAGTGACAGATCAATAGAAACGAAGAGCTGTTGCTTAGCAGACTTGAAAAACCGTTAAAACAGATGCACAAAAAGGAGATTACTAAAAAAAATGCCCTACAAGGATTACAAGACATTTAAATATATTTCAGAATTGGATTAAAACTCTGTATTCAATATGAACTAAAGAAAACAGAGCAATGCTTTCTATTTCCCTCTGTGTAAAGCCCAGTAGTGAATATATTAAATCAGGAAGTGGCCCGGAAATGTCCCAAAATCAACAGGAACTGACCAGGAAAAGCCCCATAATCATCATGCAGTGACCAGGAAATACCCCAAAACGAATAGATGACCAAGAAATGCCCCAAAATCAACGGGAACTGAAACGATATCAATAGGAACTGACCCGGAAATGTCACAAAAATGAACAGGAAGTCAACCAGAAAACCCCCCAAATCAACAATAAGTTACCTGGAAACGCCCCCAAATCAACAGAAAATGACAGAAAGTGTTTGACAATTGACGATATGCACGTGTGATACATCACTGGAAAGCTTAAAATCTCAATTTTCTGGGGGAAGAAAAATTTTGAACAAGAGGGCATTTTACAAAAAAAAAAAAAAAAAATAGTAATAAACAGCAAAACCCTAACTGGAGGTGACAGCGTGATAGAGCAAAATTAAAGACGCCACAATTTTAATTATTATTTATATTATATTATATTATTACATTATCGCGTAATTACCTTGTTTCGATCCAAAAACTCCATGTAGCATGTATCACCAAGGCCATGTCCACACGTAGCAGGGTTTAAAAAAAAAAAAACAACAACAAAAAAAAAAACGAGGATTCAGCCATAATACGTCGGGGGAAAATAATTGCGTCCACACCTGTACGTTTGTGTAGGAAAAAAAAAAAAAACTTCCACAGTCAACCGCTTTCATTCATTTTTAAGTACATTCAAAACAATAAAATAATTGTCCAAAATACCCATTATTCAATAAGCACAGCAAGAGTTTGTAAAAAAATGGAAGCAAAAAAGCACCTATTTAATATACTCCAAATGTAAAAATTGGTCTCATGTGTGACGTGAGGACAAAATTTGTCGCAGCCAGTGATGTAAATCTTCGGTTATCAGTGTCCACATGATGGAGCCACAAATGCAGAATTCGCAAATCTTCCCCGTCGTTTTTAAGAACCCTGGTTTAAATCTGCGTGCGCGTGTGGATGATAGGTCAAACCGTAGAAAAATATCTTGTTTTTTCCAAATACCCCGCTACGTGTGGACATGGCCCGAGTGTCAAGACACAGATGTGAATGGCCACAGACGAATTTTTGGGGGATTTTATGGGTGAAACATGGTAATATAACAAGGGTCGCGATGCAGAAATCGCAGACATCAAGGAGTGGTCAAGATGTTCTTTTTCAAATATGTACCCTTTTATACGTTTTTTTTTTTTTTTTTTCAATTTTTCTTTGTTTGGATTATTTATCACCGAAAATATCGGGGAAAATGCGACAGTAAAAAAATAAGTAAAAGTAAGCAATAGTTATGAGGTTGATATCCGTGACTTATTTCCAGACACCATTTTTTTCATTTTGACGAAATTTGTTTAAAAGTTTAATATATGTGAGTGAATAATTTTTTAAAGTTTTTTTTTTTTTTTTTTTTTTTTTTTCTAAAACAAAATATTAGACATCAATTAATGATTCTAAGCTAAAAATGACAGACATTTTGAATAATAAATATAATTATTTACCTTCTTTTTATGGCTGGATTAAAACAGCGGTTGCGCGACGTCTGTAAATGGGGGTTTCCAGGGTAAAACGGACAAATTAAAAATAGTTTGGGGGCTTAATGCACCATGAATCTGCTATGGCAGCATATAGACATATTGTTCTCTCAAACGCAACAGTTCTTTTGGCTTAAAATACCGCAGTTTATTTTAAAGAGGGCAGGCAAGACTGAAAAAGCAGTTTCTGCTCTTGCACCCCTCTTGGTTTCAACCAAGCCTTAAAAAAGAATGTGAGCAATTATATTTATTATTCAAAATGTCTGTCATTTTTAG